>NC_134355.1:437587243-437898850 GCF_048569485.1 Anomaloglossus baeobatrachus
ATTTTCACCAACAATCAATTGTCCGAGGCTCCCATAGACATAATGGCTATCCTAACCTTGTAAGCTGTAATTAAAAGATCCATTAGGTCTTTATGGTATAGTTGGGGAAGAACTATTTTGTCAATCAATTTTTTTGCAAGAATGGAAGTTAATTTCACCCCAGTGGACTAGAACTCTGTAAATAGCTGTATACTTGTACAGTGTTTTTTTTTTATTCTGGCTTAGAATCCCACTATGATATTCCAGTTTAGGAAAGGAATCAAGAGTTTGTCGGGCGGTTAGTTTACTTGCCAGCAGTGTCCCCATTCTATTCCCTAATGCAAAAAAATATGGATTAGGGTAATTGTTTCTTGGCTCACGTATTAAGGCATATATTAATTTCATTGCAAGACTTGTAATCTCATGATAAATCTAGAAAGGGATTGGTTTTAGATTATGACAATAAGACACTTTTGGCTTAAATTATACTTGATAAACTGTATTTCATTTAGATGATAGCTGAATGAATTTCACCTTAACCACTGCCTTTTGAGCCTCCCAAATCATTAGATGGATGGTTTGTTCCGAATTTTTTATTTGGAAGTATTCTCCAGAGTCTAAAGGATTTCTTTGTTGGTTGTTGTATGAGATCTTAAAATTTCTTTTGATCACCAAATGAATTTTGATGGACATGAGCTGATATCTCAGTAAACAACTGGATGAGAAATATGAGAAATTGACTACACAAGAAAAGTGGCCAGAACGCGAGGAGATTGTGATCTGGGCTCAGTTAATTAATTAAATAATTAATTGTACATGATGTATAAAAATTAATCAAAAAAATTCTTTGTAGGATTGAATTCATATAAAAAAGATATCCCTTATGCTTTTTTGAGACTCGTTTGTTTATAGGTGCATTATCCTATGATATCAGGTACTGACATTTATCACATGTTAAAATGTCAGACTGAATTGAATTGCATTTCCTAGCTAAATATTATAAAAATAAAAATGAGATCTTAATACCAACTAAAATATATCTTAATTTTAGAATAAAAAAAATGACTAGAATATTAATATTAATATCTTAGACATTTTTAAGGCATTTTACCCTATATAAAGTCAACTATGAAATATTGTACTGAGATAAGATACAATATAATTGGACTAGGCTAAATTCTGTTTTATAGCTAGTGTAGAAAAGCAATCATATATTTTCTGTTGAATTTTAGAGCCTGAAGTTGTAAAGAACCTGAGTATTGGGATCATCACTAGAGATTAGTGAACTTGTTCGATAAAGGCTCACCAATGTCAAATTCAGTATGAGCATTAGCCAATTCAGGACAGGCTCGGTAATATAAGCACTTTCCCCAAAAGTCGGCAAAGTTCAGTTTTGTTCGATAACTGATTGCGTTTTTCAAAAATGCTTTTCTAGTAACATGTTATGCTTTTGGATAACATTGTTATGCTTTATGATCAATGGGGGTATGTGTAATTAGTGGAGGGGGTGGAGACTCTGGAGAAGCCAGAGGAGCAGCACACCTTTTCTTTTTTTCTTACCTTTATTTGTGAATGTTCCTGCAACCAATCATGGTGCAGAACACATCTACAAGGTTCAGACACAAGAGCTTGTGTCATTGACTGCCTAACTCACATGTCCCTCTGCATATAAAATTAGGACATGCAGTGCCAGCAACATTTTGTGAATTTTAAAGCTTAGGGAAGGTGCTGCCGCTGCTGATGCTGGACAGTTAGCTTAGCTAGGGGTTTAATCATAGTAGGAAAAGTTGTGTGCTACAAATCAGCATTTAAGAGTAGTTTTCAACAAGACAGCAGTGAGGCACACAGTGTGCATCGCAGTTCTAGAATTTCAACTACGAGAACGTCGCATCATCAACGCAGCAACATTAGCAGCAGTTCAAGTGGCAGAAAAAATTTCTGTGAGGTTTGGCACACATTTTTTTCACATTCACCAACAGAATATAGTAGAAGTCTGATACATAGTGAAAGACTGGAGAGGATGGTGCAGAATTATCTTGAGCTCAATATCAGTGCCATCAGTGGATATTTGACCATTTTGTTTTTTGGTTTTCAAAAATAATAGAGTGGCCCGAGCTCTCCGGTCATGCCTTGTAAGTTATGGCCTGCCCGGCAGCCAGCATTCTTTCAGAACGTGTCTTCAGTGCTTCTGGCGGTGTATTGATGGATAATCACATTCCCCTGTCCCCTGAAAATGTAGACTACCAAACTTTCATAAAGATGAACAAGTCATGGATGTCAAATGGCTTTGCTACCCTAGACCCAGACTGTGCAGACTAGGCGATGGTGTAGTGCCAGGGATCTTGGAGCACCAGCCCTATGTCTGTCTCTTATCTTGCTTTCTCTGGTGAAGATATATGCTGGTTCAGGCCTTTGTTACAAGTCCAGTCTCACACATCCATGTTGCGGCGGTCAACTATTTGTAGTCTGTGCCAATTGTTGCCACTTTTCCTGTTGTCTGACCTTCATTTCTGGAAATGCGGAGTCTTGAAGTAGGGTCTCCAAATTGTCTTTTGCTTGTAGTGCCAGGGTTCTGGGAGCAAGAGGCCTTTACCAGTCTGCCACCTTGCTGTCTCTGGGGAAGGTAGAAATGCTGGTTTACGCCTTGTTACAGGGCCGGCCTCACTCATCCATGTTGCAGTGTTCTACTATTTTTAATCTGTGCCAATTGTTGCAACTTTTCCTGACCTCAATTTTATGACATGAGGAGACTCCAGTTAGGCTCTCCAAATTTTCTTTTGCCTGTAGTGCCACGTATGTGGGAGCAAGAGGCTTAATCCTGTCACTCATCAACCTCTTGATTTTTAAAATGGAAATGCCAGGCCACATCTTGTGTGTTGCATGGACCATACCTCACTGCTGTGCAAATATACTACGGAGAAATGGAGGGCAATTGATGCCATTGTCTTGCTGTCTGCTTGAAATATTTTTAAATATCAAGACTCTAAGATGGATTTCCAAGTTGTGTCTTGTCTGTACTGGCAGGAGTATAAGAGCACAAGCCCTACACCTGTCTCTTATCCAACTCAATATTTCTTATGTCAACAGTCTAGTAAATTAATGGCTATGCGAAAACAGTAAAGCTGTTTCACTGAAAAAATCCTTTATTTCAAATAAAATACAAAAAACACCATCTTTCACCATTGTATTAACCCCCAAAAGACCCAGGTTAAATTTAATCCCCACAATGTCCCACAATGATTTCAGCTCTGCTATATCTTAACTGACAGTTAGCAGCCATAGAACATGACCACCAGCTGTAACTTCAGGCAGAGACTGAACCCCAAAGATCAGCAGTGATATCTCTCAGACCTCAATGAACTGCCACTGAGATAAAAGACCTGCATCTCCTGGCATAAAACTGCGGGGTTTTTTTGCCTAGAGATGCAGATTTGGTGCTGACATTTCTACATCATATTCCTGCATGCAATCTACACCTCCTGGAAAAAAATGCATTACTACAGCATGCGGTGTAATGAGGTAGTCATGCAATTTTTTTGCCAGGAAGTGTAGTCACATAGTTACCTAGTTACATAGTTACTTAGGTTGAAAAAAGACCTAGGTCCATCTAGTTCAACCTTCCTCCACCAGTTCTACATTTGGTCACTAAGTCATTTATAACCAACAATGTTTTGTGTACTGAGGAAATCATCCAGCCCTTTTTTAAAAACTGTTATAGTGTCTGCCATTACTACCTCTTGTGGTAGGGCATTCCACAGTCTGACTGCTCTAACTGTAAAGAACCTTTTCCTATTTAGCTGTCGGAATCGCTTTTCTTCCACTCGCAGTGAGTACCCCCTGGGCCTTAGTATTGTCTTTGGAAAAAATAAGTCACGTGCCAGTCCTTTATATTGACCACACATATATTTATACATATAAATGAGATCTCCTCTGAGACGTCTTTTTTTTAAGTTAAACATATCTAACTTTTTCAACCTGTCATCATATGGGAGGCCTTCCATTCCTTGTAGTAGTCTAGTTGTCCGCCTTTGAACTGACTCTAACTTCTGAATGTCCTTTTTAAAATGTGGAGCCCAAAACTGGATCCCATATTCCAGATGTGTCCTTACAAGTGATTTATAGAGGGGCAACAATACGTTGGGATCACGGGATCTAATCTCTTTTACACACTTCTATACACCCTAAAATCTTGTTTGCTTTAGCAGCTGCTGCTTGACATTGAGTGCTGCTGCTCAGCTTATTTGTAATGAGAATACCCAAGTCCTTCTCCTGTTCTGTAGTCCCGAGCTTACTTCCATTTAATGTATATGCAGTTATAGGATTACTCCGTCCTAGGTGCATTACTTTACATTTATCAACATTAAATCTCATTTGCTAAGTATCTGCCCATTCTGATATCTTATCCAGATCTTTTTGTAATATTGTACTATAAAGGTCAGTTTTTAAAATCCTACATAGTTTGGTGTCATCAGCAAAGACTGACACTTTACTATCAATCCCATCCACAAGGTCATTAATAAAGACATTAAAAAAAATCGGTCCTAGCACAGATCCCTGTGGCACCCCACTGCTGACTATAGCCCATTTAGAGAACGTACCATTTATGACTACTCTTTGTTTCCTATCTTTTAGCCAATTCCTTACCAGTTGCATATAGTTTCACCTAGTCCTTGCTTCTGGAGCTTTAGTATAAGGCTATTATGTGGTACAGTATCAAATGCCTTTGCAAAGTCCAAATAAATCACATCAGCTGCATTACCAATATCCAGGTTTGCACTTACCCCCTCATAGAACCCCAACAGATTGGTTAGACACGACTTATCTTTCATGAATCCATGCTGTTTGTCAGTTATTATATTAGTTTCTGCAATATATTTTTGCATGTCATTCCTTAAAATGCCCTCAAAAACTTTGCGTACTACTGATGTCAGGCTTACTGGACGGTAGTTGCCTGGATCTACCCTCTTACCTTTCTTAAATATCGGTACCACATCAGCAATCCTCCAATCCTGAGGCACCAACCCTGTTACAAGTGAGTCTAAAAAGATGAGATACAGCGATCTGTTGATTACTGAGCTCAATTCCCTCAATATTCGTGGATGAATGCCATCTGGCCCTGGGGATTTGTCAATGTTTAATTTACTCAGACATAGGCATACTTCATCTTGTGTTAAATTAATTATATCGGGTGGTGAACGTTGTAGGATGCAGGAAAATGGTGTAAAAATAATTTTAGCACCAAATCTTTGAAAACAAACACACAAAAAGGGTTTTGACACCATTTTGGTGCAGTTTTCTTTCAATAGGCGCAAATTTTGTACTGAAATCTGGTGCAGATATTTCAGCACCAAATGTGCAACTCCTGGAAGAAAACTGCACCGAAATGGTGTCAAAACCATTTTTGTCCATTTTTTTGCCAAGAGATGCAGATTTGGTGCTGAAATTTTTACACCATATTTCTGCACCCAATCTACACATGGCAAAAAAAAAAAATAAATATCACAGTAGTGATGCATTTTTTGGCCAGGAGGTGTGGATTGGGTGCAGGAATATGGTGTCAAAATTTTAGCACCAAATCTGCATCTCTTGGCCAAAACTCCACAGTTTTCTGCCAAGAGATGCAGATCTGTGAACTCAGTGAGAGTTCATTGAGGTACTTTGAGGTCTGGTTACCTGTTGTCATAGGTGGAGGGCCATGGGAACGATCAGCTATGTCCGCCACATACCTCACCACTGATCACTGGGGCTCAGTCTCTGCCTGAAGTCCACAGCATGTGGACATGCGGGCTCACTGTGCCTTCAGATGTAGTAGAGCTTGAATTGTCCTGGGACCTCATGTGGATTATGTTGGACCTGTGTCACGCTCCCCGGCTCCCGTGCCACGCTCCCCGGCTCCCGTGCCACGCTCCCCGGCTCCCGTGCCACGCTCCCCGGCTCCCGTGCCATGCTCCCCGGCTCCCATTCCACGCTCCCCAGTTCCTGTGCCATGCTCCCAGTTCCCGTGCCACGCTCCCTGGTCCTCCGCTCCACAGCCTCCCTGCTGACCCACCTGCATCCTCCAGGTGTCCTGATCCCCGCTCCCGGCACCCTTCCGCAACATGGAGCCTTCTGCCGGGCACTCCTGCCTCCTGAGCACCGCTTCCTGCTCTGGCTTCTGGCACCCGGGCCTCGCGCATGCGCGTTAGGGCGCGCGCGCGGTCATTGACCCTTTCTTAAAGGGCCAGCGTCCACTGACAGGATATTGAACACACAGGTACAGGGTATAAAGGGGTTTATTTTCCAAGTGGGCGGGGCCTGTTCTTCGTGTTTGGTAAGCTAGGAGTCAGGTCCCTCTGTGCCTTGTCCACTACTGACTTATCTGTCTCGTAGAGCCGCTCCTGCCTCGCCAACCGGTCCTGACGGTTCCAGAACTCCAGAGGGTGACTGTCCGCCATCTCTTCAGTCCCTCCCGTCTCCGATCCCTGGATCCGTGTGGTGACCGACCCCCTTGCTCAGCTGGTTCCGGATTCTGCCTGACATCATCCCGGCCTCCGAACCTGAGCCTCGCCACCCGGACTACCTTCAGAGACTCTGTGGTCCCAGGGACTTCTTCACTCTGGTCCTCTGAATGGACTGTCCTGCTACCCGTAGTGCTCCAGCTACCGGGTACCCTGCCCTCGGTGGGGTGCTCAGTCCAGTGGATCCACCTCCTGGGCCTACCCGTCCTCCTGGCCCTTACAAACTGGAACCTTTGGTGGTTAATAAAGGCGTGAAAAAGTGTGTTTGTTTGTATTTCATTTGAAATAAAGATTTTTTTTGATGTTTGTGTTTATTTACTTTCACTTACATATTAGTTATGAGGGAGTCTCCGACACCTCCCATCACTAATATAGGGCTTAGTGGCAGATGCAAACTGTGATTAACCCCTTATTACCCTCACTGTCACTGCATCAGGGCAAGTGGAATAAGCCTTGTAAAGTACTGGGACTGTCACATCTAATGAATGCAGCAAACCTGGGAAGTTGCAGGGTCTCCCCAGCCTGAGAATACCAGCCCCTAGCTGTGAGCCTTTATCTTGGCTGTGTATCAAAATCATGGGGGGACTACACACCGGTATTTATAATTATTTTTTCCTCCTATTTTGATACAGAGTCAAATGAATCGCATGGCTGGGGGCTGCAGCCTGTAGTTGTGGGCTTTATCTGTGCTGGTAATAGGTGGGGGGACCCTACGCCATTTTATTTATTTATTTTATACCACAATACAGACGTGCAGACAGGGTCTTTGATTCCAACCAATCAAAGACACTGTTTGTGGGTGGGGTCTGACTGCAGCCAATCAGACACCTGTCAACAGTGAAAGCCGTGAATATGGATGAGGGATAATCAGCTACCCCGAAAGTTCAGCCATAGGAGCAGTTACAGCCACGGGGAGACTCAGTAAATATGTTGTGCTTTAACCCTCTTGATTCCTTTTTTTTTACAGGGATTTCCTTGGCTAGTCACACCCATGCCAATACTTGACAGGGCTGTGATGGGGTCTGGAGAGGGTTTTCTGCAAACGAACACTTAACGAACATTGCCATTTTTTGAGCAAAGTGTTCAGTAAGCTGAGCACAAAAAAAACAGCTAAGGCTTCTATCGAATCTGAAATTGGTGAACACGAACCAAACAGGCTCGCTCAGCTCTAGTTAAAATATCAGATTTAATTGTATTTCCTATCTAAATATTATAAAAATATAAATTGCATCTTAATGCCAACTAAATTAATATCTTAATTTCAGAATAAACAATGACTGGAATATTTAGAAATTACCTTAATCCTAGACATTTTTAAGGTATTTTTACCTTATATGAAATATGTACTATTAAATATTGTACCTAGATAAGATACAATATAATTGTACCAGGCTAAATTATGTTTAAAAGCTAGTGTAGGAAAGCGTTTATATATTTTCTTTTGAATTTTAGAACCTGAAGAAGTAAAGAACCTGAGTACTGGGATCATCACCACCACTTCTATATCTCTGAGCTGGGAGAAACCAGATGGAAATACAAGCTCTTATGAAATCCAGATTCTGGGAGATCCAACTTTCAATAAAACTGTAATTTCAATTTATGATACAATTGAAGGCCTGACACCGGGGAATTATTACACATTGCTGGTAACTGCTGTTGTTGGGGAAAATAATATGACTGGAAACAGTTCAGCAATATCTGTGTATACAAGTGAGTATTCCTTACATTTAGATATTCAAATTTTATATTTTTTTCAAATAAATAATTCTTGCAGATCAGTCACCATTTGCTACTAAATCAGAAGTTTAAATACATTTTTTTGGGATATTTTGTTAATTTTATTTTCAAAGACCTTAACAGTTTCTGTTTGTTGCAGCAACCATTTTTGCAAAAGTTACAGAAAAATGTGCTGCTGTATTGGTTGCCACTTTTTAAGTATCTTCTTGAAAACTGATCAATAACTGTATTAGCAATTTTAAAGCATTTTTAGCTTTGAATTAGTGTTTTTGTTAGTTCGTAAAATAAGTGGAACAAGTTTTGAAAACCATAGTTATGACTTGTGATGTGTGGGGAAACCTATTTGAAGACTGAGCCACGTTGTACATTAATGACCGAGCTTCATTTTCCTTACCTAATCAGTGTCACTTTAAGTGATAATAATAACTCTGGAATGTTTCAATATATCACAGTGATTTTAAGATTATTTTTGTGACACATTGCACTTCATGTTAGTGGTCCATTTTGATTAATATGACTTATGAAAATATCGAAAATTTGGAAAAAAATGTTAAAACTTTACAATTTTCAAACTGAATTTTTATGTCCTTAAACTAGACAGTTGTATCACACAATATAGTTAATAAATAACATTTGCCACATATCTATTTTACATCAGCAGCCCTTTTTACACTTAGCTTTTATTAGAACATTAGAAGAAATAATATTTATAAGCAATTTTTAATTTTTTCAAAAAATTTTACAAGACCAATTTTTTATGGACATTGCATATGTCACAATGATAACAGGAGAAAATGTGCCATACAATTGGTTCTACAGGTTTTCCTGAGTACAATGATTCCCCATATGTAATGTAAAACTAAAGTTTGTCCACACGGCATGGCTCAGAAGATAAGGAGCGACATGTGACTTTTGAAGGGCAAAAGATGGCAGACGCCATGTCACTTTTTCAGAGCCCTTTATGTGCCTAAATAGTGGAAACACCCCCCCCCAATAAACAGGTAACCCTATTTTGAAAACCGCACTCCTTGATGAATTTTTCTGAAGGTGTGGTGAGTGTACCGCCCCGGGGCTCGGCCGGCTCCTGAGCCGCTCGGATCCGTGCTCGTTGGTGGGTGGCTCGAGCCCTCCACGGACCCGGGGGCCATGTCGCTCTGAAAGGGGTTTGGCGCTACACGTAGGGACTTCGGTGGGGTGATCCACGGCCAGAGCCGCGGCGGTTTGCAGGGGATTTAAGTTCGTGACGCCATCCACGGGTTGTGGTGAATGGATAGACACCACCGCTGCCGTTGACTAGGCTCCCAGGGATGGTGTTGCGCAGCTTGGTGTTGACCACCTCCGTGGGTAGGGGGATGGTTGTCCCGGGGGCCCGAGGGAGGTTCTGAGGCAAGGGGATGGATGCGTGCTGGGGTGTCGGTGCGGTGCGGCGTGGTGCGCGGCCCGAAGGCACTGTTGTACTCACTATGAGAAAATACGCTGGAGTCTCTGGTAAATCAAACAAGATGGTGAACGGTGCCCGGAGCCCCTTAACAGGTTGGGGGTTTCTGCCTTTCTCCTGCACCTATCTTGTGTAATGAATCACGACTCTTATGCCTAAGCAACGGTCGTCTGCTCCCCGGCTTGTTATGTGTCAGGAGAGCCCTGTTTGCTCGCAGACGCTGGCCTCTTGGGTCTCTATGCCTTGGCGGTGGCTTTACCCTAATGGTTAGGCTGTTGTCTTCAGTCGGGTCTTGTGTGGGAAAGGTCCTAAAGTCCAGTCCTCAATCAGTTGATTTGACTTAGCCTAGTTGTTTCTGGGTCTCATACTGGGTCTGAGTACCGCTCCTGGTGCTCCGGTTTCCAATCGGTTCCCTGGTTCGGTACCGGTGGGCCACCGCCCGTCCTCGGTCCATACGGTTCCACTGGCTGTAATCCCAGCTCCTGCAGGCGGCCACCACCGTCTGCCTCCTAGCAGGAGGTGACTGGGCTCCGACCCAGACACCTGGTGTAGACTTTTGGCAGGCCTGAGCACAGGTCTGCCCTTGAACTTGACTCAAACTCATCTACTGTCTTTCCAGCCTCCGGGACTGTGTACTACTCGGTAAGCGGAGCCAACCGCCTGGCTCCGCCCCCCTGGTGTGAACATCAAACCCAGAGGGTGGTGACAAGGTTTTGTAGTTTGGCTGCTGTCACCTTGCTAAGGGGAAGGGGGTGTGTGTATGCATGGGACTACCTGGGACGACCTGACTAGTCCAGGGCATCACATGAGCATCTTGAACCCGCAGGTACTTAACAGATTTTTAAAACATTACGCCATGAAAATGAAACATTACTTTTTTCATTTTTACAAAGGTAACAATAGAAAATAGACCAGAGCAATTGTTGTGCAATTTTTCCTGAGTTCAGGAATAGCCCATATTTGGTCAAAAACTCTTGTTTGGGCTCAGAATTGAAGAAGCACTATGTGATTTTTGGAGTGCAAATCTGGAATAGATTGTGAAAGCCATGTTGCATTTGCAGAGCTACTGAGGTTCCAAAAAAGCATAAACACACAAAAAGTGAAACCATTTTGGAAACAACTCCCCTCAAAGAATTTATCTAGGGCTGTGGGGAGACTCTTGACTCTATTGGTTCTTCACATAATTTTATAATATTGGGCCTTGAAAATTAAATATTAAAGGGAACCTGTCAGGTCCAATATGCACCCAGGACCACGAGCAGTTCTGAGTGCATATTGCTAATACCTGTCTAACTGTCCCTGTATACACTAGCATAGATAGAGATCTTTAGAAAAAGTATTTCTAAAGATTTTTTACAGTATGCTAATGAGAGAGGGCACTAGTCCCATGGGAGTTAGTTCACCTTACCAGTCAGCTCAATTAGCATGATAGTATGTCCCTGTGGGCGTTCTATCATGCTAATGAATATGCAGCATCACAGGATGATCTCACTCAACTCTCCGCTGCCATCGTGTCTGACGGGGGATTTTGCACATGACCTCAGATTTTGGCTCATGCTCACTATGAAGCCAGGTGTACTCTTCCTGGCTTCAAACTGAAGCATGACCCATACTCCGGGCTCATGTGCACTGAGCCGAAATTCAGCATCAGAAACGATGGCAGCGGAGAGGTGAGTGAGATCATCCTGTGACGCTCCAAATTCATTAGCATGATGATTAGCATGCTCACAGGGGCGTAATAACATGCTAATTGGGACAACTGGCCAGGGGAACTAATGCCCAGGGGACTAGGCCCCTCACTCATTAGCATACGTAAAAGATCTTTAGAAATACTTTTTCTAAACATCTCTTTATCTATGCTGGTGTACACAGGGACGGTTAGGCAGAGATTAGCAATATGCACCTAGAACTGCTCCTGGATCTGGGTGCATACTGGACCTAACAGGTTCCCTTTAAGTTTTTTCAATGAAAGTAAAGCTAAAAGCACAAATTTTTAATTTTTACAAGTGTAGCAGGAGAAAATGGACCACAAAATTTGTTATGAAAAATTTTCTAAGTACGTCAATACTAGAGAAGAGCCACCCCCCTAGTGTTCGAGTTCGGTTCGGTTCGTTGAACGGAGGCTCCGTTCGACGAACGTTCAACGAACCGTTCGACGAACCACTTGAACCCCATTGAAAATAATGGCAGGCAAACACAAACACATAAAAACACATAGAAAACACCCTCAAAGGTGTCCAAAAGGTGACAAACAACTCCCAAGACACCACAAACACATGGGAAAGTGACAAGGACAAATACTCATGCGAAAACAAAAGAGCTGGACGAGTAAAAAGAGGAGGAGATACAGATATAGGCATGTCATGCCCTTGTAAAATCATGTAAAACACAGCAAGGGGACTCCAAGCAGAGTCTCCCTCTTTTCCAAAAATTAGGCCACACACAACTTCAGTGGCATCACTTGTGCCCCAGTTGCAAACTGGTGTGTTGATTTGCATCAAGCACATTCAAAAATACGCCAGCCCTAACTGTCCCCAGGATGACACCGGGGTAGGTAGCAAAGTCCTTGCTGAACTATGACTTGCTCATCTTGGATCATTTTTAAAAACACAGCAAGGGGACTCCAAGCAGAGTCTCTCTTTTTTCCAAAAATTTGGCCACACACACCACTTAAGTGGCATCACTTGTGGTCCTGTTGCAAATTGGATGTGTTGATTTGCATCAAGTACATTCAAAAATACGCCAGCCTTAACTGTCCCCAGGATGACAGAGGGGTAGTAAAGTCCTTGCGGATCCATGACTTGTTCATCTTGATGAACGTTAGTCTGTCCCCATTGTCACTGGACAGACGCGTGCGCTTATCTGTCAGCACACACCCAGCAGCACTGAAGACACGTTCCGAGACAACACTGGTTGCGGGACTCGACAAGATCTCCAAGGTGTAAGTGGCGAGCTCAGGCTATTTTTCAGGATTTGAAGCCCAAAATGAGCAAAGCTCCAGTTGCAAAGTCATGGCATCAATGTTCATTTGGAGATACTCCTGTATCATCCTCTCCAGCCGTTGACTATATGTCAGACTTCTTGTCTCTTATGGCCTTGCATTGGATGGTCTAAAAAAATGATGAAACGATTCCATAAAATTGCTGTTACCAACCCTAGATACGGTGTTGCTGGTACGGTTTGACTGATAATGACGAAACAGTCCCATGCTTGGCAAGTTACAACTGGGAGATTCACTCCGTGCACCACTGGTGTTTGGTGGAAAAGCCAAGCTAAGATTGAGTAACAGCTTCTGCTGATACTCTTGCATATGTGCGTCCCTTTCTATGGCTGGAATTATTTCGCCAAATTTGGACTTGTACCGTGGATCTTATAGTATGGCAACCCAGTAGTCATCATTACTTCTAATTCAGACATTCCGAGTGTCATGTTGTAGGTAGTGCAGCAAGAAGGCGCTCATGTGTCTTGCGCATCCATGAGGACCAAGACCTTCCTGTGTTTGTGGCGGCGAGGTGATTACCGTGCTTCCTTCCTCTGACATCTCCCCCAACCTCGTTCTACCGAAATTTGACCAAGGTCTCCATCATCTGCTGAGTCTTTCATGCCCATCGCCAGTTCGTCCTCCATTTCTTTCTGGTCTCCTGCACCTTCCTCAACAGTTTGGCTGCTACCATGCACCCTTGTTAATCCCTCTCCCCCACCGTCCCATGCCTGCCGCCTTGGTGATGCTGAACGTCTGGACCTTGTAGATGTTGGTATCCCTTCCGCATATGAATCCTCCTGTACTTCATCCCCTTCCTCTTGTCCCACTCCCTGACTCTGAATAGTGTTTAGAGTGGGCTCCAGCATGTAAATGACTGGAATTGTCATGCTGATAATGGCATTGTCAGCGCTAAACATATTCGTCGCCATGTCAACACTGTGCAGAAGGGTGCATAGGTCCTTGATCTGAGACCACTCCATCAGCGAGATCTTCCCCACCTCTGCATCTCGTTGGCCAAGGCTATACATCATAACGTATTGCATTAGGGCTCGACGGTGCTGCCACAGTCGCTGCAACATGTGGAGAGTCGAATTCCAGCGTGTCGGCACATCGCATTTCAGGCGATGAACCGGCAGGCCGAAAGACTTCTGGAGCGATGCAAGTCGGTCAGCTGCACCGGTTGAACGGCGGAAGTGAGCAGAGAGTGACCGTGCCCTGTGCAGAAGCCCATCTAGGCTGGGATAGTGGGTTAAAAATTGCTGGACAACAAGGTTCAACACATGAGCTATACAAGGCACGTGTTTCACCTTGTCCCCGGCGTAGGGCCACACCCAGGTTTGCAGCATTGTCGCACACAGCCTTCCCTGGCTGCAGGTTGAGTGGAGACATCCATTTACTAAACTCGCTCTCCAGAGCTAACCACAACTCCTCAGCTGTGTGACTCTTATTCTGGAAAATCCTCTGTGTCTGTAGCCAACAGCTTGCAGATCGTGAAAGTCAACCTCTTAGCTTTGTCATGGCTCGGAGGAAATTGTCCACATCTGAGGGACCGAGATCTGGCTGCTGTGCGGAGATGGTGTGGAGTAGGGTGTCCCTGGAAATCTGCTGTTCTGTGAGGAAAGTGCAGGCGGAGACATGATATTGCCTTCGCCCAAAGTTGGTGCTCTCAATGTCTGAGAGAGCTCTACAACAGCACCTGTTTCCCCTCCCAAAACATCTGATGATAATGTAATACTATTGTACGTTCTGAGGATTTCGATAGCGTTAGGGCAATGACAACCAGAGACGAGTTCTTGGTACAAGATGTTTATAATATGTAACCACGGTAGATACACAACGGAACAAACACAGTAGAACACACACACGAAATACCTTCCCGAAACGGAGCGAAGGGGCTTCCCGGGACCACGCACCGGACTCCCCCAGGGAGACCACCAGAGTGAACCCCTATACAGTGACTGTCCGGCAATCACCCCGAAAGGCCTAAATGCGCAGCAGCCGGGAACACAAGGGGCAGGTGGTAAAGTCCAGAAGTGTCCGTACGGGATGATAGTCCAGAGTGGTTACGAACCAGAAGGAACCGGGCAGAAGTGCTGACCAAAGACGGCAGACGGAGTCCGGGCACAGCTTGGAGAAACCGGGTATGGTCCAGAGTCGGTCGGTAGTCTTTCAGTAGGATCCAAAAGGCAATCAGGAAGTAGAAGCAGCAAAGCAGGAGCACACAGCAAGCAGTATACTCAGGCACTGGACTAGGCTTAGAGGCGGCCTTTTAAGCAGCTGGACAGGAAGTAGGGCAACAGAACATTAAACTCCATGTTAACTGAGGGCAAGCTCTTTCAAAAGAGAACTGGAAAACCCGGAAACCTGACATTACTCCCCCCCCCAGAAACGGCCTCAGGACGGATCAGGGCCTGGCTTATCCGGGTACCGTCGATGAAACTGAGCAATCTTCCGGGGTGCCCGAATGTTACCCACCGGTTCTCAGGAATCGTCCTCGGGGGCGTACCCCTGCCAACGTACCAGATACTGAAGCCGACGACGATGGAGCCGGGAGTCAATAATGTCCTCAACCACGAACTGCTCCTCGCCGTCGACCATCACAGGCGGAGGAGGAGGCACGACACGACCATGAAACGTATTAGGAGAAACGGGTTTGAGGAGAGAAACATGAAAGACCGGATGTACCTTCAGATGGTGCGGTAACCGCAGCCGACAGGCCACAGGGCTCACGATCCCGGTGATCTTAAATGGACCGATGAATTTTTGTCCCAGCTTCTGCGAAGGGACACCCAATCTCAGGTTTTTGGTGGATAACCATACAGAGTCTCCTACCTTATACAAGGGTGCCGGTTTCCGGTGAGTGTCTGCCGACCTCTTGTACCGCTCCTGAGCCGTAGCCACAGTGTCCTGTAGAACCTCCAGGTTTTGTCGTAGTTCTGTCAATCTGTCCTCCACCGCAGGCACCGAAACCGCAACCGGTGACCTAGGCACAATAGTCGGATGGTAACCCAAGTTAGCAAAAAAGGGCGTTACCTTAGTGGAGCTGCTCTGAGTATTGTTGTACGAGAACTCCGCCAACGGAAGCATCTTCAACCAATCGTCCTGCAGATGGCTGACATAACATCGAAGGTATTGTTCCAGGGTTTGATTAGTCCGTTCGGTTTGCCCATTCGTCTGAGGATGGTATGCAGAAGACAAACAGACATCAATCTGGAGTGCCGTACAAAACCCCTTCCAGAACCTAGACGTGAACTGCACGCCCCGGTCAGAGATGATCTCGTCTGGTACCCCATGCAATCGGAATACGTTCTGGATAACCAAATCCACTGTCTCTGCGGCAGAGGGAAGACCGGTACACGGAATAAAGTGAGCAGCTTTAGTCAACCGATCCACCACCACCAAAATGGTATTGTGACCGCCTGAGACTGGCAATTCCACAATAAAATCCATTGAGATAGACCCCTAAGGGCGAGATGGCACGGGTAACGGTTGGAGGAGTCCCGTAGGAGCCACACGAGGGACCTTGCACCGGGCACAAACCACACATGAGTGGACATAGTCCTTTACATCCTTTAAACAGGTAGGCCACCAGAAAAAACGGCTCAGAAATTCCTGCGTCTTCTGTACCCCCCCTATGACCAGCCAACACGGAGTCATGGACCAACTTGAGAACCCGAAGTCTTACGGCCTCCGGGACATAAATGCGTCGTTCTCTCAACCACACACCATTCCGAAGAACAAGAGTTACATCATTCGGGGGGGCAGCAAGAAATACGTCACCATCATAGGCCAGCTTGATGTCCTTCCACAAGTCCTGGTCCTGGATTACTCCAACGAAATTGGCATCCGATAACACGGTCTGAGACGGGGTTCCAGGCATGGAGTCCACGGCATGGATTCGGGACAAGGCATCGGCTTTCCCATTACGTGAACCTGGACGGTATGTAACGATAAAATTGAACTGGTTAAGGAACGAACTCCAACGGGCTTGCCGTGGAGACAGACACCTGGCAGATTTAAGAAATTCCAGATTACGGTGATCTGTGAGTACTATCACTTGCTGCGCGGCTCCCTGTAAGTGGTGTCTCCATTCCTTGAAAGCAGAAATAATCGCCAACAATTCCTTGTCCGCAATGTCATAGTTCCTTTCTGCAGGGGACAACCGGCGGGAAAAGAAAGCACACGGATGCAAGAGACTCTTGTCCCCAGTCCTTTGAGAAAGAATGGCCCCTAATGCGTAGTCGGAAGCGTCGACTTCCACGATAAAGGGAAGTGCGGGATTTGGATGTACCAATATTGGCGCTGAGGTAAAACAAACCTTGAGACGATGGAATGCTTCCTGGGCCTGAGCGGACCACACAAACTTCTGTCCTTTCTTGGTTAACAGAGTGATGGGACGAACGATCTCTGAAAAATTACGGATAAAGCGTCGGTAAAAGTTGGCAAAACCGACAAAGCGTTGTACCTCTTTGATGTTTCCCGGTTCCGGCCAGTCTAGAATTGCTTGTATTTTCCAGACTCCATGTTCAGTCCCTGAGGAGAGATGACATAACCTAAGAATTGTATTTGTGAGGAATGGAATTCGCATTTCTCCAGTTTGATGTACAGGTGGTTTTCCCTCAGCCGGGTAAGTACGGTCTTGACATGCTCCTGGTGTTCCTGTAGGGAATCAGAAAAGATTAGGATATCGTCCAGATAAATCACCATGAATTGGTCCATGATATCCCTAAAAATATCATTAACTAGATGTTGGAAAGCCGCGGGAGCGTTACAAAGTCCAAAAGGCATCACTAGGTACTCAAAATGTCCATACCGACATCGGAACGCGGTCTTCCACTCGTCTCCGGGACGTATGCGAAGTAGATTATATGCCCCACGGAGATCCAATTTGGTGAATATTTTTGCTTGTTGGACCCTCTCCAATAGCTCAGGAATCAACGGTAACGGATACCGGTTCCGGATGGTTATTTTATTCAGTTCCCGGTAGTCAATACAGGGTCTCAGAGTCCCCTCTTTCTTTTTCACGAAAAAGATGGGTGCCCCTGCTGGTGAGGTAGACGGGCGAATAAATCCCTTGGCTAGGCTTTCATCAATGTACTCTTTTAGTGCTTCTAGCTCAGGTGCCGCCAACGGGTAGACATGACCAAACGGGATCTCCGCCCCTGGGAGTAAGTCTATGGGGCAATCATACGGTCTATGCGGGGGAAGCCGATCGGCTTTTCTTTTGTCGCATATATCAGCAAAGTCTTTATACACCGGGGGTAGAACAGGTACCTGTACAGTGCCCTCCGCAGTCGGTGTTACTGGAACCGGAACAGTTGGACTAATGGTCGAACCACTCTGCGGTGGGAAGGATATTTCCTTGGTCTCCCAATCGATGACCGGATTTGTAGACCGTAGCCACGGAATACCTAAAATAATCGGAAAATGAGGAGAAGAAATTATCATGAACACAAGGATCTCCTGCTGACCTGGCTTCATCACGCATTCTAGCGGTACTGTTTCCCGATCAACTGGTCCAGAGATTAACGGAGATCCGTCTACCGTCTCCATGGTAACCGGTGAGGATCTTTGCTGAGTCCGAATACCGTGTTTCCTGGCAAAAGAGGAGTCCATGAAATTTCCCCCTGCCCCAGAATCTATCATTGCAGAGGTAGGTATTAGCTGTCCCTCCCACCGAATCTGAATGGGGAGCGAGCAATGGGTATATTTCCCTTCTGAGTCCTTCGGTGAGGTGGACATTACAGTCAAGGGAAATACCGCATCCAGGTGTCCACTTGTCTCAGAGATATCGGACTCTGCGTCCGTGTTGTCACACTCTGCCATGGCTGCCAATACCTTATTTGGGCGATTCGGACGTTTCGGGCAGTCGATCAAGAAATGGTCCGATTGACCGCAATAGAAACACAAACGCTCACGGAGCCGGTGTTCACGACGTTCGTTGGTCTCTCGCTTTTGCAGAGAGTCCACTTGCATAGGAACGTCCTCGGCCTCCCGTGGCGTCCTGAGAGCGGGTTCTCTGGAAGGAAACGCAAAGTTGTTTACACGGTTTACAGCTGCCCATTTTTCCTGTCTCCGTTCCGTCAAGCGGGTATCAATACGCACACAGTGCTGGAGAAACAGTTCAAAATCCCCTGGAGACTCGGAACGAGCTAACTCGTCCTTGATGGTACCGGACAAACCTTTTCTGAAAACCGACAATAATGCATTGTTTCCCCAATCGGTGTCTACCACTAACCTCTTGAACTCAGTGGCGTATTCAACGACAGAACGCTTTCCCTGACGTAAGGAAAGGAGAGCCGATTCAGCGGTAGCACGGCGATTCGGATCATCAAACATTTGCGCCATTGCGGTCAGAAAGTCATCCAGGTGATTTAAACGGATGTCCCGATTCTCTATCATAGGATTAGCCCAAGCCAGTGCTCGTGAGGTTAGTAACATGATTATACATAACACTTTGGACCGGTCAGAACGGTAATAATCAGCATGTACATCAAAAAATAGTATACATTGGTTCACAAATCCACGAAACTGACTACGATCACCATTGAAACGGAAAGTGGGTAACCTAGGCATACCGGCAGCTGATACGGACGTAGTGGGGACGGCTTCCTGAGCCTCCACTCTGACTTGCAAATCCTGAATAGCCGGACCCAGTACCTGGTGATCATGACCCAGCTGTGCCTCCACATCTCTAAGTTTAGTTTGTACCGCTTCCATCTCCTGCTGTAAGGAGTTAATCATGGAAAAGAGCTGATCTACTCGTGTCTCAGTCATTGCCCCAGCGAAATCCTCTCTTGGCCTGAGTATAATGTAATACTATTGTACGTTCTGAGGATTTCGATAGCGTTAGGGCAATGACAACCAGAGACGAGTTCTTGGTACAAGATGTTTATAATATGTAACCACGGTAGATACACAACGGAACAAACACAGTAGAACACACACACGAAATACCTTCCCGAAACGGAGCAAAGGGCCTTCCCGGGACCACGCACCGGACTCCCCCAGGGAGACCACCAGAGCGAACCCCTATACAGGGACTGTCCGGCAATCACCCCGAAAGGCCTAAATGCGCAGCAGCCGGGAACACAAGGGGCAGGTGGTAAAGTCCAGAAGTGTCCGTACGGGATGATAGTCCAGAGTGGTTACGAACCAGAAGGAACCGGGCAGAAGTGCTGACCAAAGACGGCAGACGGAGTCCGGGCACAGCTTGGAGAAACCGGGTATGGTCCAGAGTCGGTCGGTAGTCTTTCAGTAGGATCCAAAAGGCAATCAGGAAGTAGAAGCAGCAAAGCAGGAGCACACAGCAAGCAGTATACTCAGGCACTGGACTAGGCTTAGAGGCGGCCTTTTAAGCAGCTGGACAGGAAGTAGGGCAACAGAACATTAAACTCCATGTTAACTGAGGGCAAGCTCTTTCAAAAGAGAACTGGAAAACCCGGAAACCTGACAGATGACCTGCTAAGCAAACTGCCTGTTGCGGTTAAAGAGGTGGAAGGTCTGCGTAGAAAATCATGTGTGACAGCTGTCCCCACAGTCATAGGGTGGTTTTACATGCTGCGACATCGCTAGCTGATGCTAGCGATGGCGAACGTGATAGCACCTGCCCCTATTGTTATGGCGATATGTGACACGTCGCTGTGACCGGCGAATGGCCTCCTTTCTAAGAGGGCGGTTCGCTTGGCGTCACAGTGACGTCAAGAAGTGGCTGCCCAATCAAAGCGGAGGGGCGGAGATGAGCGGGGTGATCCTGCCCACCTCCTTCCTTCCTCATTGCTGGCATGTGGCAGGTATGGAGAGGTTCCTCGTTCCTGCGGCGTCACACATAGCGATGTGTGTTGCTGCAGGGACGAGGAACAACTTCGCCCCAGCGACAGCAGCGATAATTGGGAGAGGACCCCCATGTCAACGAGGAGAGATTTTGGACAATTTTGCAACGATCCAAAATCTCTCCTAGGAGTCACACACAACGAGATCGCTACAGCGACCGGATGTGCGTCACAAAATCCGTGATCCCAACGAGATCTCTGTAGTGATCTCGTAGCGTGTAAAGCCTGCTATAGAGGATGAAGAGCGCGCGGATGCAGTTGAAGGGGCAGACAGTGGTTGGCCCACTCTGCTAGGCCGCATTGTAGCACAGTGAGCTTCCCACTGGGACTTATGCTTGTTATTCATGTGACGGTTCATGGACGAAGTGGTCAAACCAGTGAGTTTTTGGCCTCTACTTACAGATTGGTGGCAAAGCCTACAGATCACATGAGTTGCGTGATCTTTTACGATGTCAAAAAAGGACCAGGCAATGCAACTATGAGAGCCCATGCGACCTGCAGAGCCACCCCGACTTGTGCTCAGAGGCAGAGTTGTGGCTGAGGATGCAGTGGTTGACGTGCTTCCAGTACTCTGTCTTTGTCCAGGAAGGCGCAAGCTAACCTCGTCGACAGTCTCAGCCTCCTCCACAGCCTCTGCTGACCTCCTTGAGTGCCTGACTGTGGGTTCACAGTATGTGGGATCTAGAACTTCATCATCAACCGTTGTGTTTGCACTCCCCTCGCCCTCAGACCTAACCTCTTCCTGCCCTGACTGAATGGTTAAGTTGTCATTCCAATCAGGTATCTGAGTCTCATCGTCATCAGTATGTTTCTCATTGTCTCCACCAAGAGGTGTTACAGTTTGTGAATGAGGGTCTACATTATGCTCAGAAATTGGTCATCAGGGCCTGAATCAGACTCACAAAGCTTCTGGGCATCACTGCAGACCATTTCCTGGTCTGTACTCAGTGTAGCTAGGGAGCAGACCTCTGATTCCCAGCCTATAGTGTGACTGAACAGCTCTGTAGACTCACCCATCTCTGTTACACCATACTCTGCAGGGTGGGTGGAGACTTGAGAGCTGGGAGAAAGCAAGTGCGATTGGGGTGACAACTCAGAGGACTGTTGTTTTTTGGATGTTGAAGTTGAGGTGGAGGTGAGGCCACTTGTTGGAGCACTTGAGATCCATTCAAGCATTTTCTTTTGTGCATCATCTACCTTTGTTACAGTAGTTCGGTTCCGTAAAAAAGGGAGCACATCAGATTGACCACAGAAAGTAGTAGACATCTTACTTTTGCTGGAAGATGGCCTTTCATCAGCAGATGTTAGTAGCTTTACCACCTCCCCCACGGACACAAACTATTTTTCCCTTTCCAACACGCCTGTTCCCCTTTTCACCAGCATCTGTCCTTTAGCCACTCATTTTGTTTGTGACCACATTGGACACTTAAAATGTCGTAACAAAAATGTAGAGGTGGTGTACAATGCAGAGGTGGTCTAGCTTTATTGACAGCTGAAGAACCAACACTGACTATCCCTTACAATGCAACTATGGCCCTAAAACTGGCAGCACTGTTTGCTATAAAACTTGCGTAGCAAAAATTGGCAGGTGTGTAGAATGCAGAGGTGGTGTACCTTGCTTGGAACCAGAGGAACACTAAGTTAGTATCCCAGACACTTTTAGTATGCCACTAAGTGTCAGCACTGTTTGCTATAAAAATTGTGTAGCAAAAATGGGCAGGTGTGTAGAACGCAGAGGTGGTGTAGGTAGCAGGACTGCAAAGGAAGTCTCAGTTTCTATCCCTGCCAATGAAAAAATGCAGCAAGGTATTGCCTGAGCTGATGTGGCCAGATGCTGTTATCTAAAGCCCTGCACAGCATTGGCACGGACCTGCCTAGCAAAAATGCCTATGAACGACTGTAATGTAGCCCCGAAAAGGGCTGAAATTACAAGTAGTCCCTAATCCCTAAAGCACTGTGTAGATTGCACTGTATGTCTATAGCGCACACAGCAGCAGCAGCGGGAGCGGGACCAGTGACTGTCACCCACCCGCAGCAGAGAGATAATGGCGGCGACGGGGAAAGTGGCCGGATCATATAGAGAAAAGACATGTGACATGCACAGCCTATGACACATTCCTTTGCTTGTCTGGCAAAAATCCACTTTGCTGTGTGTGTGTCTGTGACTTGCTGACAGCTTGGCCGCCCCACTGTACACGCGGTTAGAAAAAAAAAATGGCGATCGTCATTCTTTCAGCACTCAGCAGCAGCACTGATCTAAACACCATCCCCCCTGCACACTATACGCTAAATTTTCATAATATCAGGATTCACAGTGACTCACATTATTACAGTGAGAAGCCAGCTAGTAACTAGCTATGCTTTTTGTTGATCGAACCGTTCTCGAACGTAACTCGAACTACCGAACTTTTACCAAATCGTTCGAGTTCGTCGAACGACTCGAACACCCCCCAAAATCACTCGAACATGAAATTGGCGAACCTCGAACATCGCTCATCTCTAGTCAAAACGTCATAAGTGATCGAAAGCTACTTTTAAGGCACAGTACAATGCTCATAATGGAAGGAGCACCATATCATAGTGCAGATTTAACTGGCATGGTTTTCAGATGCCATGTCACATTAGGAAAGCCCCTGATGTGCCAGAACAGCAGAATCCCCTATAAATAAACCCATTTTAAAAACTACGCCCCTCAATGAAATTATCTAGCCATGTAGTAAGCATATTCAAACCCCATATGTTTTAAAAAATGTTATACTATAGGGCTCTGAGGAATAAATTATTACATTTTTACCACTGTAGAATTATTACACAATTTTTCATGAACATGACAATACTCCATATGTGACCATTTGTCCACACAGCGAAACTAAGGATGGAAGTAAAGCTATTTGACTTTTAAAGCTCAAAGTGTCATAGATAGTTTCTGGCACCATCCCTGGATGTTACTACAGGAGCTCAGCTATCAGCTGAGCCGAGCTCTGGCGGTGAGCATGTGGGAAGTGTTGATATTTCAGCACCTTCTGCATGATCATACTGCAATCAGTCAGTTAAGTTTGACTTACTGATTATAGCAATCAAAGAGTGGGTCCCTGTATCTCTGGTTGGGCTGGTCAGCTGTCAGAAACTGGTGTCGGCACGGCACTGTATCTGTATGTTTTCACACAGTGACAGTATAAATTCATGATGGATGGTGCATGTTATGTGCCACTTCTGGTGCTTTGCCCATTTTTTCCCGATTGCCGTGGTACAGTGGCAATCAGCATAATATTTTGGGGGGGTTGATGTTAGCTGTGTAATATCAGTTGGCATCAACCCCTGGTGTTGGTAATGGAAAGGCTGCTCTCAGACACCCTCATTAGTAACCCAGTAATTCCCCCCCCAAAAAACACACAGGAAAAAAATGATCATTTGATTACAGCCTCCTCCACACTATTTCCTCATTCACCAATTTATTGTGACAAATGTTCGGTCATAGTCTATGTTTCTCAAATGCAGCTGTCTTTAGAGCTGTCAGATCAATGCTGCGCTCAGCGAGACCCGTCGACGCTGATGAGTGTTGTAGTCACTACCTGCTGCCTTTGAATAGCTGTACTTTACTTTGCTATTCACTGTCACTGGAGCTGCATTCGGGAAATGTGGACTACAATGGAACTTCATGAGTCTTTTGGAAAAATGCTCTTATTTCCCGTTGACTTTTATTATACTTGCTATTTGAGTCGATCCCGTCCAAGCGTCCGCACTGCTCTATTCGAGTAGCGACACTCAAGTATTTTAGTGCTCGCTCATCACTAGTTAACAGTTTTAAATGTCATTCAAGTGACAATACAGGGAAATAAACAATTAAAATTATAGATGAGCAAACCTGAATGGTAAAGTTTGAGGTTCATACTGAACACCAGGTGTCCAGGTCTCGAAATCGAACATAGACAGGAAAGATACTGGTTGTATAACACAGGGTATGGTGCATGTTCAGCTCATACACCAGCATGCAATATGTGAAATACCCCAATGTCACATATCACAAAGTGAATACATAGCTAGAAAAGTCAGAATAGCTACAGCCAAACACGTTAAATCACTATCATTCTGCTGTAATTATAAGACTAGTAGGCATGTCTCCTCTATATAGTTGATCTCTACTTTAGAAACCATAGCATTAGTTTGTGAGTTTACTAAATGTTTTCTTATGTAGTTATGACCTATTATAAATACAATGATGGGATATATATTTTATCATACCTAAATATGTGTGTTGTGCTGAAGTGTAACGTCAGACTTTTACTTCTACAGAGCCCAATGTCATCACAGATCTGAGGACATTAAATATCAGCACCACTTCTATAACTTTAGGCTGGCAAATACCAGTTGGAAATGTCACGTTCTACCTGATAGAGATGGCAGGTGCTGTCACTGTGTATTTTCAGTCATCTATAAATCAGTCTATCATTGAAGATCTGACACCAGGAAATTTATACTCATTCCAAGTATTTGCGGTTGTTGGCGAATCTAATGTGACAGGAAACGGTTTAAACATATCCGCCTATACAAGTAAGTATTTCTCATCAGTTTGGTAATTTTTTTCTTTTAATTCACAATACCTTTATAAACTATTTCAAAAAGTAATGACGTCTAGTTAAGCTGTAACATGACAAATAACTCTGTCAAGACTTAACTAAAAATAATAGTATCAAAACATAAGAGAGAGCAGCTAAGTAGAGAAGCAACAAAATTAGGAGGCACCGTCTTTATTGGACTCGAGAAGCACGTTTAAACATATATCTTCTGAAGATCTGTGAATTTGTTGCCAAGAGAAATTGATTTCCAAATATAATTCTAGAACCTAAATGTTATAAACAGAACTATGAATAAGATATTATATGGCTCAAATCAAGAAGCCCAGACAATTGACATCAGGAGACTGTAGGAGAGCCTCTAGGCCAGGGGTCGGGAACCTATGGCTCGCGAGCCAGATATGGCTCTTTTGATGGCCGTATCTGGCTCGCAGACAGGGCTCCTACCTGTCTATGGGCAAATGCCGGGGCCCTGGAGAGCCGGGGGGGCCCACTCGGCCTCGTCAGTTCTCCTGTCCCTTGGCCGGGGCCCACTCGCCTTTATAGTTCTGCTGCCCCCGGCCGAGTTCCGGGGACCGCAGTCCTCGGCAGCAATCTGCGGCGCCGTCACTTTAAGGCGCGCAGACATCCTGTTTTGAATTTCATCTGTGGGCTGAGCTACCGCCTTCTCAGTCCCACAGATGAAGGAGGCGAGCTTCTGTCCGGCGCTGTGTGGGCCCCCTCTCCACCGTGACCTAATCGGGTAAATGCCCTCCCCGCCTCCCCATTATGGGCCCCGGTGAGCTGCTTCTAACCCCCCAGATGTATGCCCTGCCAATCCCCCCCCCGCCGATTCCGCAGGTGCTGGCCCCACCGATTCCGCGGGTGCTGTACCCGCCGAGCCGCGGGTGCAGGCCCCACAGAGCAGCAGAGTTGTGTGTATTTGTCTGTATGTAGCAGAGTTGTATATGTTTGTCTGTATGTAGCAGAGTTGTATGTGTTTGTCTGTATGTAGCAGAGTTGTATGTGTTTGTCTGTATGTAGCAGAGTTGTGTGTGTTTGTCTGTATGTAGCAGAGTTGTGTGTGTTTGTCTGTATGTAGCAGAGTTGTGTGTGTTTGTCTGTATGTAGCAGAGTTGTGTGTGTTTGTCTGTATGTAGCAGAGTTGTGTGTGTTTGTCTGTATGTAGCAGAGTTGTATGTGTTTGTCTGTATGTAGCAGAGTTGTATGTGTTTGTCTGTATGTAGCAGAGTTGTGTGTGTTTGTCTGTATGTAGCAGAGTTGTGTGTGTTTGTCTGTATGTAGCAGAGTTGTGTGTGTTTGTCTGTATGTAGCAGAGTTGTGTGTATTTGTCTGTATGTAGCAGAGTTGTATGTGTTTGTCTGTATGTAGCAGAGTTGTATGTGTTTGTCTGTATGTAGCAGAGTTGTATGTGTTTGTCTGTATGTAGCAGAGTTGTATGTGTTTGTCTGTATGTAGCAGAGTTGTATGTGTTTGTCTGTATGTAGCAGAGTTGTGTGTGTTTGTCTGTATGTAGCAGAGTTGTGTGTGTTTGTCTGTATGTAGCAGAGTTGTGTGTGTTTGTATGTAGCAGAGTTGTGTGTGTTTGTCTGTATGTAGCAGAGTTGTGTGTGTTTGTCTGTATGTAGCAGAGTTGTGTGTGTTTGTCTGTTTGTAGCAGAGTTGTGTGTGTTTGTCTGATTGTAGCAGAGTTGTGTGTGTCTGTTTGTAGCAGAGTTGTGTGTGTTTGTCTGTATGTAGCAGAGTTGTGTGTGTTTTTCTGTATGTAGCAGAGTTGTGTGTGTTTTTCTGTATGTAGCAGAGTTGTGTGTGTTTGTCTGTATGTAGCAGAGTTGTATGTGTTTGTCTGTATGTAGCAGAGTTGTGTGTGTTTGTCTGTATGTAGCAGAGTTGTGTGTGTTTGTCTGTATGTAGCAGAGTTGTGTGTGTTTGTATGTAGCAGAGTTGTGTGTGTTTGTCTGTATGTAGCAGAGTTGTGTGTGTCTGTTTGTAGCAGAGTTGTGTGTGTTTGTCTGTATGTAGCAGAGTTGTGTGTGTTTGTCTGTATGTAGCAGAGTTGTGTGTGTTTGTCTGTATGTAGCAGAGTTGTATGTGTTTGTCTGTAGGTAGCAGAGTTGTGTGTGTTTGTCTGTATGTAGCAGAGTTGTGTGTGTTTGTCTGTATGTAGCAGAGTTGTGTGTGTTTGTATGTAGCAGAGTTGTGTGTGTTTGTCTGTATGTAGCAGAGTTGTGTGTGTTTGTCTGTATGTAGCAGAGTTGTGTGTGTTTGTCTGTTTGTAGCAGAGTTGTGTGTGTTTGTCTGATTGTAGCAGATTTGTGTGTGTCTGTTTGTAGCAGAGTTGTGTGTGTTTGTCTGTATGTAGCAGAGTTGTATGTGTTTGTCTGTATGTAGCAGAGTTGTATGTGTTTGTCTGTATGTAGCAGAGTTGTATGTGTTTGTCTGTTTGTAGCAGAGTTGTGTGTGTTTGTCTGTATGTAGCAGAGTTGTGTGTGTTTGTCTGTATGTAGCAGAGTTGTGTGTGTTTGTCTGTATGTAGCAGAGTTGTGTGTGTTTGTATGTAGCAGAGTTGTGTGTGTTTGTCTCTATGTAGCAGAGTTGTGTGTGTGTGTTTGTCTGTATGTAGCAGAGTTGTGTGTGTTTGTCTGTATGTAGCAGAGTTGTGTGTGTTTGTCTGTTTGTAGCAGAGTTGTGTGTGTTTGTTTGTAGCAGAGTTGTGTGTGTTTGTCTGTTTGTAGCAGAGTTGTGTGTGTCTGTTTGTAGCAGAGTGTAGTACCATTGTTTCAGTCCAGTTGTGGCTTTATACAGCAGGGAGGAGCATTCCTTGCTGTACTAAGTGAACATTGGAGCGATTGATCTGTCAATGGCCCTTTAAAAACATATTGTACGGTTCTCGTGGAATTATATTTCAAAATATGTGGCGTTTACGGCTCTCTTAGCCAAAAAGGTTCCTGACCCCTGCTCTAGGCTGACACACACATTAGATGGCTGTCAGCAGAACACTCTGTGTACTCTATCTCCACGAGACAATATCATTGATGTTTCCCCAACAATCAATTGTCTGAGGCTTCCATAGACATAATGACTATCCTAACCTTGTCAGCTGTAATTACATATCCATTAGTTGGGGAAGAACTCTTTTGCCAAGCAATTTGTTGGCAAGAATGGAAGAGAATGTCACCGCAGTGGAGTAGAACTTTGTAAATAACTATAGGTTTATACAGTGTTTTTTCTGATCTGGCTCAGAATCTCCCAATAATAGCCCAGTTTAGGAAATTAATCAAGAGTTTGCCTAGAGGTTAGTTGACTTGCCAGAAGTGTCCCCTATATATTACTTAATGCAAAAAAATATATATGGACTAATGTAATTGATTGTAAGCTCGGCTAATAAGGTGTTGCGCCCAGGGAAGGGGTAACTCGATCCCGGGCGGTAACAAATGAGAATGTCACTCTGGCGGCCATTGCCCAGTCCCATGCCCTGAGGCTTCTTTTATAAAAAAGAGTATTTACAGGGGTGATAAGAGTTAATGTTCATGTGACACAAGCTGCGGGTTGCGGTTAAAGATGGAGAACTCCCGCTGCTTAATGTGGGTACTCCCAGGGCTGGTGGTGTTTGCAGCAATGGTGTTAGGCCCTCCACAGGTAGGGCTGTGTCTGGGAGATGTAACAGGGTAATAACGGAGACCACACCAGGTTGTCTTTAACAGCCTCTACTCACTAGGACCCAGGGGATGCTGGTTCAGGTCCCATGGAGTATCAGTGCCAATGTAGTGACCCAGGTTGCTCTGTCCCCAACACTCTGTGTTGGTTGGGTCCCCATAGTGTGGAGAGCTGGGGCCTGATCTGTCCCTTTTGGGGTACAGTCTCCTTCTCCGTACGGCGGCCAGTGCAACCCTGTGGGGAGGTAAGTGTCCGAACGCCAATCCTAGTTTACTGCTGATGCCCCTGGATTATTTGGTTTGGTGAAGTCCATGAAGGTGTCCTCACCGGGCAGGTATGTATGAAGCCATGTAAAACTGGCACCTGATCTATGGCCCTGTGCCCCGTGCGTGCTCTGGTCTCAGCGGTATCTCCTGTACCCGACCTGGTGACCTCTCTCCTGTGCCCCCGGGGTCACCGTTGCGCGTACCCAGCTGAGGCACATCCGCACACCTCTCTGTGTGCCTCTAGACTGACTCCTGATCCCTCCCACCAGTCTGGCTAATCCCAGAACTCGTTCCCTTCCATGGCGACCAACCCCTTACAAGGTTAACCCTTTATGCCCGGTGTGGAGTGGAGAACTAGTATTTTAGTTGTGCTTTGGTGGTATCGGCACTGGTACTCCAAGTCCCAAGGGGTAGGTCCTGCATTTCCAAAAGGATGCAGTTCACTGTAGTGCCCTAAGTGGCTCAGGGGCACTACAAATGCATGTAGTAACTTGAGTACAAGAGTCGTGATCTATTTTAAAAATTTAAAGATTAACTGGTTTTATAATGATATAGGAGATTGTTGTGAATTCCATCAGAGATGGTGCTGTCCCTGGGAGTGTTTCTGGTTTCCCTCTGGTGGCTATTTATGCCTTTTTCTGAACCTGTGTTTGAGAATATTATCTTTTGTTTCTTTCTGGTGAATAAGTGCTTTTCCTGCACCATTTATGGAGAGCAATTTATTCCCAGCAAGAAAGGGAGTTGTTACTCCCTGTCTGATCAGGATTTGTATTTTTGTATTGCATGTTATTTTTGTAGTTATGATCTTTTTTATTACATTTGCATTTTCCATTTGGATGTATTTGCACAAGAGTACCTGATGTAGCGGGAGGAAGATCGTGTGATCTTTAAGGGAATATTTTTTATTATCAGGTATTGGTGTTTTTACAGGGTTTTTGCTGGCTGCAACCAGTAATCTATTCTGTCCTTTTGTATCTAGCTAGCAGGGCCTCACTTTTCTTAACCCTATACTTTCCAACTGTGTGTTGTTTTTTCTAACATCACCGTTGTTATATGTTGGGGGCTTTTTACTTTCCTTTTGGGGCTCTTCTGAGGCAAGTCAGGATTCCTCATTTCATCTTTGAAGTTAGATAGTTATTTACTGGTGACTAGGCGTCTAGGTGGGTTAGGAATAGAGTTGAGCAATGTTCGAGGTTCGCCAATTTCATGTTCGAGTAATTTAGGGGGTGCTTGAGATTGAACTCGAGCTCTTTGCTAAAAGCTCGATAGCTCGAGTCACGTTCGAGAACGGTTCGATCAGCAAAAAGTCTAGCTATTTACTAGCTGGCTTTTCACTGTAATAGTGTGGGTCACTGTGATTCATGCTATTACCAAATTTCAGCATATAGTGTGTGGGGGGACGCGGTTTAGATCTGTGCTGCAGCTAAGTGCTAAGATAATGGCGATCGCCATTTTTTTTTTCTTTTTTCCTAAGCACGCGTGCAGTGGGGCGGGCCAGAATGTCAGCCAATCACAGACACACACACCGCTAAGTGTACTTTTTGCCAGACAAAGCAAGGGCATGTATCACAGGCTGTGAATGTCACATGTCCTTGCCTTATAAATACGGCCATTTTCCCTCACCCCACCATTATCTGCCTTCTGCGTGTATGTGACATTCACCGCTCATGCTGCTGCTGCTGCCGCTAATGCTGTGTGCGCTATAGACACAGCGCTGTAAAGATTAGGGACTGTTGTTTATTTCAGCCCTTTTCAGGGATGATTTCCAGGCGCTCAGAGCCATAGCTGCTAGGCAGGTCCGTGCAAACGCTGTATTCAGATTTAGATAACAGCGTCTGTGTACCTCAGCTCTGGGAATTCCTTGCTGCATTTCATAATTAGGAGGCATAGAAAGTGAGGCTTCCTTTCCTGTCCTGGTACCCACAGAACCCAGCCACTGTACCCACCTGCCCAGTTTTGCTACGCTATTTTTAAAGCAAATAGTGCTGAAACTTAGGGGCATCCAAAAGGTGTCTGCTATACTAAATTAGTGCCCCACTGGTGCCAAGCAAGTTCCACCACCTCTGCCTTCTACCCTCCTGCTCATTTTTGCTATGCTATTTTTATAGCAAACTGTGTTGAAACTTAGTGGCATCCAAAAAGTGTCTGCTATACTAAATTAGTGCCCCACTGGTGCCAAGCAAGTTCCACCACCTCTGCCTTCTACCCTCCTGCAAATGTTTGTCAAGCTATTTTTATAGCAAACAGTGCTGAAACTTAGTGGCATCCAAAAAGTGTCTGCTATACTAAATTAGTGTCCCACTGGTGATAAGCAAGTTCCACCACCTCTGCCTTCTACCCTCCTGCACATTTTTGCCAAGCTATTTTTATAGCAAACAGTGCTGAAACTTAGTGGCATCCAAAAAGTGTCTGCTATACTAAATTAGTGTCCCACTGGTGCCAAGCAAGTTCCACCACCTCTGCCTTCTACCTTCCTGCACATTTTTTCTACCACATTTTAAGTGGCCAATCTTGTCGCTAACAAAATGAGTGGCAAAAGGACAGATGCTGGTGGAAAGGGGAACAGGCGTATTGGAAAAGGAAAAAAGTTTGTGTCTGTGGGGAAGGTGTGAAAGATACATTAACATCTGCTGAAGATAGGCCATCTTCCAGGAAACGTAAGATGTCTACTACTTTCTGTGGCCAATCCGATGTGCTCCCTTTTTTACGGAACCAAACAACTGGAACAAAGGTAGGTGATGCACAAAAAACACATGCTTGAATGGATCTCAAGTGCTACAACAAGTGGCCTCTCCTCCACCTCAACTTCAAAATCCAAAAAAAATTCCTCTGAGTTGTCATCCCAATCGCACTTGCTTTCTCCCAGCTCTCAAGTCTCCACCCGCCCTGCAGAGTATGGTGTAACAGAGATGGCTGAGTCTGCAGAGTTGTTCAGTCACTCTATAGGCTGGGAATCAGAGGTCTGCTCCCAAGCTACACTGAGTACAAACCAGGAAATGGTCTGCAGTGATGCCCAGATTCAGGCCCTGATGACCAAGTTTCTGAACATAATGTAGACCCTCATTCACAAACTGTAACACCTGTTGGTGGAGACAATGACGAACATACAGATGACGATGAGACGCAGATACCAGATTGGGATGACAACTTAACTATTCAGTCAGGGCAGGAAGAGGTTAGGTCTGAGGGCGAGGGGAGTGCAAACACAACGCTTGATGATGAAGTTCTAGATCCCACCTACTGTCAACCCTCAGTTGGGCACTCGAGGAGGTCACCAGAGGTGGTGGGGGAGGATACAACTGATGATGACGTAACCTTGTGCCTTCCTGGACAGAGTTGGAGTACTAGAAGCACGTCAACAAGTGCATCCTCAGCCAGCACTCTGCCTCTGAGCACAAGTCGTGGTGGCTCTGCAGGTCGCATGTCCTCTAAGCCTTGCCTAGCCTGGTCCTTTTTTGACATTTCAAAAGAATCTCCCAAATCATGTGATCTGTAAAATTTGTCAGCAATCTATTAGTAGAGGCCAAAACCTCACCAGTTTGACAACTTCTTCCATGAATCGTCACATGAATAACAAGCATAAGTCCAAGTGGGAAGCTCACCATACTGCAATGCGGCCTAGTGGAGCAGGCCATCCACCGCCTGCCCCTTTCAGTGCATCTGTGCGCTATTCATCTTCTATGACTGTGGGGACAGCTATCAGACCTGTTCTTATACGCAGACCTTCCACCATCTTTAACCACAACAGGCAGTTTGCTTGGTAGGTCGTCAGTTGGTTTGGAAGGGGAACTCAAGTGCTGGTGTACAGCTCTCTCAGACATTGAGAGCACCAACTTTGGATGAAGGCAATATTATGTCTCCGCCTGCACTTTCCTGACAGACCTGCAGTTTTGCAGGGACACCCTACTCACCACCGTCTCCACACAGCAGCCAGATCTCGGTCTCTCAGATGTAGACAAATAAAAGGCTTTTTCCTCCGAGCCATGACAAAGCTAAGATGTTGACTTTATCCCTCTGTAAGCTCTTGGCTACCAAAATGCTGCCTTTCCGCCAGGTGGACACAGAGGATTTTCAAGACCTTATGTCCGTCGCAGTGCCCCATTACCAGATGCCCAGTCGCCACTACTTCTACAAGAAAGGTGTGCCTGCGCTACACCAGCATGTCGCACACATCACCGCTTCCTTGAGAAACTCTGTGTGTCACCAGGTGCATTTAACCACCGATACTTGGACCAATAAGCATGGACAGGGGCGTTACATGTCGCTGACTAGGCATTGGGCAACTAAGGTGATAGATGGAGAAGGGTCTGCTCAACAAGTCTTGCCGTCCCCACGACTTGTGCGTCAATCCTCTGTATGTCGAAGTTCCTCCACTGCTTCTGCCTCCTCAACCTCGTCCTCCATCTCCGCCCCAAGCCTGCCTTGTAAAGCCACCCGCGTTGCAACTACGCACAAGGAATCCTGCACACCTCCTTACTATGCTGGCAGCAGAGCTCAACGGCATCAGGCGGTCTTTAGCTTGAAATGTCTTGGAAATAAGAGTCACACAGCGGATGAGTTGTGGTCAGCTCTGTGGTCCGAGTTTTGTAAATGGTTGTCTCCACTCAACCTGCAGCTAAGGAAGACCGTGTGCGACAACGCGGCAAACCTGAGTGCGGCCCTTCGCCGCGGCAAGGTGACACACGTGCCTGGTATGGCTCACGTGTTGAACCTTGTTGTCCAACAATTTTTAACCCACTATCCCAGCCTACATGGGCATCTGCACAGGGCACGGTCACTCTCTGCTCACTTCCACCGTTCAACCGCCCCAGCTAACCGACTTGCATCGCTCCAAAAGTCATTCGGTCTGCCGGTTCATCGCCTGAAATGCGATGTGCCGACACGCTGGAATTCGACTCTCCACATGTTACTGTGACTGTGGCAGCACCGCCGAGCCCTGGTGCCATACGTTATGACGTATAGCCTGGGCCAACGAGATGCAGAGGTATGGCAGATCACCCTCATGGAGTGGTCTCAGATCAATGCACCCTTCTGCACAGTGTTGACATGGCGACGAATATGTTTAGCGCTGGCAATGCTATTATCAGCATGACAATTCCAGTCATTTACATGCTGGAGCACACGCTAAACACTATTCGGAGTCAGGGAGTGGGACAAGAGGAAGGGGAGGAAGTACAGGACGACATATATGCGCAAGGGATAACAACATCTACAAGGTCCAGACGTTCATCATCACCAAGGCGGCAGGCATGGGACGGTGGGGGAGAGGGACTAACAATGACGCATGGTAGCAGCCAAAATGTTGAGGAAGGTGCAGGAGACCAGGAAGAAATGGAGGATTAACTCTCAATGGACATGGAAGACTCGCCAGATGAGGGAGACCTTGGTCAAATTTTGGTTGAACGAGGTTGGGGGGAGATGTCAGAGGAAGAAAGCATGGTTAGCACCTCTATTCCACAAACACAGCAAGGACTTGGTCCTCCTCGATGTGCAAGACACATGAGCGCCTTCTTGCTGCACTACCTACAACATGACCCTCGGTGTTACGGGGGGCTGTCTGATAATAACCTAAAGGAGTATCAGACAGTCAGGGTCCACCGTGCAAAGATTCTGCTGCAGACTATGGCAGAGTGCAATACCTCTGTTAACTCACAGAAGGATATAATAAGTATGTAAAGCAATTCCTCCCTTACTTGGAGGGTGTGTGGAATGATCTCTGTTAATAATCACAGAGACAAAGGCAATGTGTGCGAAATGGCACCTACCTAGGTCCACTCTTCTAGTGGTGCAAAAGAGATGAACAGCAGTGTAAGCCGCACAAAGCTCCTACCTGCTTTCGCTCCACTAGTGTGCGAGGACACGAACCACTAGATATGGCACCTGCCTAGGTCCGCTCTTCTAGTGGTGCAAAAGAGACGAACAGCAGCGTAAGCCGCACAAAGCTCCTACCTCTGTTCACTCCCCTAGTGTGCGAGGATACGAACAACTGCCAGACGCAGTATAAGGAACATTACCCTAGCGGCAACGTCCACCTACGAGTCGAATCACAAGGCCCAGCCAGACCATGTGCCTCAGGCACCTGCCTATGTCCGCTCCCCTAAGAGGTAAGGATATGGACAGCAGCCGAAGCTGTAAGGTATAAGAACGCTACCCTGCCGGTAGCGCTCACCTAGCATAGACAGAGGAATGCCTAGAGGAACGCGCACAGAGAGTCTACTCTTATGCATGAACCAAGAGGACTGAGCGCCATGCGGCGTGTGTCAGGGTCTTATATAGACTCTGTGCCTCATCCAAGATGGAGGACACCAGAACCAATCCGCTGCCAGAACGACAGGAGTGACGTCATGCTGGCCTATCACCGAGCAAGGCGTCACAAGCACATGACCAGCGACCAATCGGCATAGAAGGTGTCAGAGACATGTGACCTTGTGTCAGCGATGATGTCACCCGCACATGTGCAATGGCTCTAATATAGGACTTAGTCTCCGGCGCTCGCACATGTGCAGTAGCAAGAAATCTGGACTTAGTCTCCAGCGCTCGCACATGTGCAGTAGCAAGAAATCTGGACTTAGTCTCCAGCGCTCGCACATGTGCAGTAGCAAGAAATCTGGACATAGTCTCCAGTGCTCGCAGCAACCGTAACAGTACCTCCCCCTCAAGGGCCCCCCTCCCGGCGACGCAGGTAATCGGCAACTAAGTCGGGAGCATGGACAGCCTCCTCAGGCTCCCAAGAGCGATGTTCCGGGCCGTAACCCTCCCAATCTATCAAGAAGAACCTGCGCCCTCTAACCATCTTAGAACCAACTATGGACTATGGCTCGTACCTCATAGCTAGAGCGAAAGGAATCAGAGGCAGGAGAGTGCTCTTCACGAGCGTGAGGTAAAATAGCCGGCTTTAGCAGTGAGACATGGAATTTGTCATGAATCCTAAGATGGACGGGTAACTTCAATTGGTAGACTACAGGATTTACCTGTCGAAGAACCTCATAAGGACCCAGGAAGCGAGGAGCAAATTTGACAGAGCTCACTCTAAGTCTCACGTGTTTTGCAAAGAGCCACACAAAGTCCCCTGGAGAAAAGACAGGAGCCGGGCGACAAAACCGATCGGACACCGTCTTCATACGGTCCTTAGCTGCTTGGATCGACTCTTGAGTCCGATCCCAAACCTCTCCTGCATTAGTTGCCCAGTCGGCCACAAGAGGAGGAGGTGCCGCAGCGGGAAACGGTACCGGTACCCTAGGGTGTTGCCCATTATTGAGTACGAACGGTGTCTGCCCAGTGGCCTCAGCCAGCGAATTGTTAAGGGCAAATTCTGCCCAGGGTAGGAGGGAGGACCAGTTATCGTGGTTCTCAGCAACAAAGTGTCGAAGGTATATAATCATAGATTGATTGGTACGCTCAACCAAACCATTGGTCTCCGGATGGTATGCCGAAGAGAGATTCAACTCAATTTGCAGAAGGCTACAAAGATCTCGCCAGAAACGGGAAGCAAATTGCGGGCCTCTATCACAAATGATACGATCTGGCATCCCGTGAAGCCTAAAGACATGCTTGAGGAATAGTTTGGCTAGTACCCTGGAAGATGGGATTCTCGATAACGATACGAGATGAACCATCCGGGAGAAATGGTCCGTAATGACCCACACAAATCTATGTCCCTGTGAACATGGAAAATCACCCACAAAGTCCATGCCTACCACCTCCCATGGTCTATCTGGCACTGGTAAAGGATGCAAGAGCCCATCCGGTCTCTGCCGTAATGGACGGTTGCGAGCACACGAGTAGCAGGAACCGACATATCTCTTGACGTGGCTGTCTAAGTGTGGCCACCAATACCACCTCTCCAGTAACTCTCGTGTCCGCCTAATACCAAAATGCCCACCCACCTTTGAGGTGTGGGCCCATGACAGTATATCATTCTGTCAATCAGGCGGAACAAAGGTCTTGCCCGGTGGGATTTGGTCTAACGTCACAGGGGAGAGCGTATGAAAAACCCTGGAGGGAAGGATAAGATGAGGTTCGTCAATCTCTTCCTGGGTAGAAAGCATAGAGCGAGACAGGGCGTCTGCCTTGTTATTCTTACTCCCAGACAGATAGTTGATGGAGAAGTGAAAGCGGGAGAAAAACAAGGACCAGCGGGCTTGGCGAGGATTCAGACGCTGAGCAGTTTGTAAGTACGTCAGATTCTAATGGTCTGTATAGACCTGGAAAGGATGTTTCGCTCCTTCCAGCAAGTGACGCCACTCCTCCAAGGCTAATCTCAAGGCGAGCAGTTCCCTATCCCCAATGGTATAGTTTCTCTCTGCCTGTGAAAAGGTTTTAGCAAAGAAGAAACACGGCCTTTTTCTACCTGCACCGTTCTTTTGATACAAGACCGCACCAGCACCCACTGAAGAGGCATCAACCTCTAAGAGGAAGGGCTTACTCTCATCGGGTCTTTGAAGAACGGGAGCAGTTGAAAAGTGTCTTTTTACTGCCTCAAAAGCCAGAGATGTCTCAGTAGACCAGGCTTTGGGATTAGCACTTTTCTTAGTCAAGGCCACCAAAGGGGCCACCAAAGTAGAAAAATGGGGTATGAACTGCCTGTAATAATTTATGAATCCTAAGAAGCGTTGCACCGCCTTCAAGGAATGAGGTTCGGACCATTGCAGGACAGCAGAGAGCTTCGCAGGATCCATAGCCAGGCCCTCTTGTGAGATAATGTAACCCAAAAAAGGCAATGAGGACTGCTCAAATACACATTTCTCGAGTTTAGCAAACAATGAGTGCTCCCTTAAACGGGAAAGGGCACGAACGACATCCTGACGATGAGTCTCCAGATCAGGAAGAAAAAAACTGAGGATAACAGTAAATCCCTGAACACATCGTTTACGAAGTCCTGAAATACTGCGGGTGCATTACATAACCCAAAAGGCATGACGAGGTATTCATAGTGACCGTCTCGGGTGTTAAAAGCGGTCTTCCATTCGTCACCCTTTCGAATTCGTACCAAGTTATACGCACCCCGCAGATCCAACGTCGTAAAAACTTGAGCTCCTCTCAGTCTGTCAAAGAGCTCCGAAATTAAAGGTAATGGGTATTTGTTCTTTATTTTGATTGCGTTGAGACCCCTGTAATCTATGCAGGGACGCAAATCACCCTCTTTCTTCCGAACAAAGAAAAACCCAGCTCCCGCGGGAGAGACAGACTTACGAATGAACCCCTTCTCTAAACTCTCTCTTATATAGGTCGACATGGCCTCCGACTCAGGTATCGACAGGGGGTAAACCCTGCCTTTAGGTGGAATCGAACCTGGGATAAGGTCTATGGCACAGTCATACGGCCTATGAGGTGGAAGAACCTCAGCACCCTGTTTGGAGAACACGTCAGCGAAATCCAGATAGGGTTTAGGTATGGGAGAGAGATCAGTAGATGCAACCGCAATGACCTTAGGTGGTAAGGGAAGACATCGGGACTGACATTTCGAACCCCAACTAATAATGCTGTCAGACTCCCAGTCAATGTGAGGAGCATGAGTCCGAAGCCATGGGAGACCCAGAAGTACGTCGTCTATACCCTCAGGCAAAACAAGAAAATAAATATCCTCTATGTGACCATGAGACAGGGAAAGGCGCAAGGGAACTGTCCTCAATGTAATGGAGTCAGACAACATAGTTCCATTAACAACACGGACAGGAATAGGCGCCTCTAACATGATAGAGGGAATATTGTGTCCCTTTACAAATCCTGAGGACACAAAAGTCCCGTCAGCTCCGGAATCCACAAAAGCCATAATAGGCCATGTATTCTCAGATAACGAGAGCTGACCTGGGATACAACACTTAGAGGGTGCAGAAGACGTCTCTAGTAACCCCCCTCTAATGGTTACTAGGCCAGGGAGTTTCCCTGACGACTAGGACACTTGTTGGCATAGTGCCCAGTCTGACGACATACGTAACATATAGGAGGACCAGACTTGCGTAGTCTGGAGGACGTATGACCTAACTGCATAGGAGTGGGAGATGTTTCAGATGCTGAGGAAGATGGTAGTGGACCCTCAACAACTGGAATAGCCCGATGCTTAGGGTGTGAGGAAGAGACCTCGAGTCTACGTTCCTTATGGCGTACATCGATCCTCGTTGCTACTGTGATCAAGTCCTGTGGTCAAGAGAAGCAGGGACCTCACGAGTAGCAAGAGCATCCTTGACATAGCCTGCCAACCCTCTCCAGAAGATAGGAATCAACACCTTCTCTGGCCAATCTAGTTCTGCCACCAGAGTTCTAAAAGCAATGGCATAAGAACTAGTGGATAACGAACCCTGAGATAGATCTAACAGTCTCAGGGCCGCATCATGGGTAACCTGCGGACCCATGAATACCGCCTTAAGAGCATCAAGAAAGTCTTGATGTCTCAGAGTAACCACATCAGAGCGCTCCCATAGGGGAGTCGCCCATTCTAAGGCTTTGTCCTGAAGTAAGGAGATGATAAAGCCTACTCTGGACCTCTCCGTAGAGAAGCGAGAAGAGTTGACCTCTAGGTGTATCTGACACTGACTAATGAAACCACGACATGATCTGGCATCGCCAGAATATCTGTTTGGCAGAGCAAGTCGAGGATCATGTGCAGCTGTCACCATGGTCTGAGGTTTATCCTCTATACTCTTGAGCCGTGACTCAAGTACTTGTATGTAACGGTGTAACTGCTGATATTCTGCCATAACTGCCAGACCCTTGGCTCAGTCCTAATGTTACGGGGGGCTGTCTGATAATAACCTAAAGGAGTATCAGACAGTCAGGGTCCACCGTGCAAAGACTCTGCTGCAGACTATGGCAGAGTGCAATACCTCTGTTAACTTACAGAAGGATATAATAAGTAAGTAAAGCAATTCCTCCCTTACTTGGAGGGTGTGTGGAATGATCTCTGTTAATAATCACAGAGACAAAGGCAATGTGTGCGAAATGGCACCTACCTAGGTCCACTCTTCTAGTGGTGCAAAAGAGACGAACAGCAGCGTAAGCCGCACAAAGCTCCTACCTGCGTTCACTCCACTAGTGTGCGAGGACACGAACCACTAGATATGGCACCTGCCTAGGTCCGCTCTTCTAGTGGTGCAAAAGAGACGAACAGCAGCGTAAGCCGCACAAAGCTCCTACCTCTGTTCGCTCCTTTAGTGTGCGAGGATACGAACAACTGCCAGACGCAGTATAAGGAACATTACCCTAGCGGCAACGTCCACCTACGAGTCGAATCACAAGGCCCAGCCAGACCATGTGCCTCAGGCACCTGCCTATGTCCGCTCCCCTAAGAGGTAAGGATACGGACAGCAGCCGAAGCTGTAAAGTATAAGAACGCTACCCTGCCGGTAGCGCTCACCTAGCATAGACAGAGGAATGCCTAGAGGAACACGCACAGAGCGTCTACTCTTATGCATGAACCAAGAGGACTGAGCGCCATGCGGCGTGTGTCAGGGTCTTATATAGACTCTGTGCCTCATCCAAGATGGAGGACACCAGAGCCAATCCGCTTCCAGAAAGACAGGAGTGACGTCATGCTGGCCTATCACCGAGCAAGGCGTCACAAGCACATGACCAGCGACCAATCGGCATAGAAGGTGTCAGAGACATGTGACCTCGTGTCAGCGATGATGTCACCCGCACATGTGCAATGGCTCCAAGACAGGACTTAGTCTCCAGCGCACATGTTCAGTAGCAAGAAATCTGGACATAGTCTCCAGTGCTCGCAGCAACCGTAACACTCGGATTGTCAAAATTAGAAGTAATGATGACTACTGGGTTGCTACACTATTAGATCCCCGGTACAAGTCCAAATTTTGTGAAATAATTCCAGCCATAGAAAGGGACGCACGTATGCAGGAGTATCAGCAGAAGCTGTTACTCAATCTTAGCTCGGCTTTTCCACCAAACACCAGTGGTGCACACAGTGAATCTCCCAGTTGTAACTTGACAAACATGGGACTGTCTCGTCATCAACAGTCTAACCGTACCAGCAGCACCGTATCTGGTGCTGGTAACAGCAATTTTATTGAATCGTTTCATAATTTTTTTAGACCATCCTTTGCAAGGCCACCAGAGACAACAAGTCTGACACATAGTCAATGGCTGGAGAGGATGATACAGGAGTATCTCCAAATGAACATCGATGCCATGACTTTGCAACTGGAGCCTTTCTCATTTTGGGCCTCAAATCTTGAAAAATGGCCTGAGCTCGCCTCTTACGCCTTGGAGATCTTGTCGTGTCCCGCAGCCAGCGTGGTCTCTGAACATGTCTTCAGTGCTGCTGGGTGTGTGCTGACAGATAAGCGCACGCGTCTCTCCAGTGACAATGTGGATAGACTAACATTCATCAAGATGAACAAGTCATAGATCCGCAAGGACTTTACTACCCCGTGTCATCCTGGGGAGAGTAATGGCTTGTGGATTTGGAATGTGCTTGATGCTAATATACATGTCAAGTTTGCAACTGGGGCACAAGTGATGCCACTGAAGGGGTGTCTGTGTGGCCCAATTTTTGGAAAAAAGGGAGACTCTGCTTGGAGTCCGCTTGCTGTGTTTTTAAAAATGAGCCAAGATGAACAAGTCTTGGTTCAGCAAAAACTTTGCTACCTACCCTGGTGTCATCCTGGGGACAGTTAATGCTGGCGTATTTTGGAATGTGCTTGATGCAAATCAAAACATCCTGTTTGCAACTGGGGAACAAGTGATGCCACTGAAGGGGTGTCTGTGGGGCCCAATTTTTGGAAAAAAGGGAAACTCTGCTTTGAGTCCCCTTGCTGTGTTTTACATGATTTTAGAAGGGTATGCCATGCCTCTATCTGTGTCTCCTCTTTTTCCTCATCCAGCTGTTTAGTTTTTGCATGAGTATTTGTCCTTGTCACTTTCCCACGTGTTTGTGTTGTCTTGGGAATTGTTTGTCACCTTTTGGACACCTTTGAGGGTGTTTTCTAGGTGTTTTTATGTATTTGTGATTGCCTCCCATTGTTTTCAATGGAGTTCGAGGGGTTCGTCGAACGGCTTGCCGAACCGAACTGGAACGCGGCCTCCGTTCTACTAACAGAGTCGAACTCGAGCCTCTAGAGGTTCGCTCATCTCTAGTTAGGATCCCTCTAATGCTACTTCTAGTTGTGTTGTTATAGTCAGGGGATTGCAGCCAGCTAAGTTTCCAACTAGTGATGAGCCATCCCCGTAGTGTTCGAGTTCGGTTCGTCGAACAGCAGGTATGTTCGTCGAACGTTCGACGAACACCTTCGAACCCCATTGAAAACAATGGCAGGCAAACATATACAAACACATTATACATATACACATACAGTTAATAAACATTGCCATTATACTTAAAGGTCCCCGCAACACGTCCTGCAGACTCTGTCTCCCGCTGCTTCTCCTTCCGATCATCGCTGTGCCCTCCCGGTAACCAGTACTGATGATAGGACCTTCCGTAACGTCATAGCATGTGACCAGTCAAGTGTGTATTATCTCTTTGGCTACAGATCTGGTCACATGGCTATGACGTCATGGTAGGTCCTGTCAGTGCATCTCTCCGGTACGCGGTGCTTGTTTGAGCAACTCCGTTTACCAGCGAGATGCTCTGGCACATGGTCGGCTCCCCATCCCTGCATGTCGGCACTCTTTGCAGAGTCAGCCCACATGCAGGGACTGGATGCCACAGCCAGTGACTAGTGGCGCTGGGAATCAGGTGATTGGAGATCACCGTTGCTATAGTAACCCACCTGTCAGGTTACTATTGCAACGGTGGCAGCGATGACGTCACCGCTTACCAACCTGCAGCCTCTGCTCACTCATTGAGTGATCAGGCTGCACGGGAGCAGCAGCGTTCTTCCTCCCATACAGCGCTGTCTGATGTAGCAGAGCTGCATGGGTTGAAGGAGAAAGAAGACAGAAGACAAGGATCGTAAAGGGGTGAGAGGGCGTAATAAACATGGAGTCTCTAAAGCCCACTTTACACGTTGCAATTAGTTGTACAATCGCATTTGCGATGTGACACGCCCAGGTTGCATACGGGATCTATGAGATTTCACGTTGGTCGTTCATTTGCTGTCACACGAGCGTTAGTAGTCTATGTTAAATTGGTCAATTTTGTGTGCGATCCTTTAGATCATGTGTTCTGTGACGTATGCATTGAGCACCTTTTTTTTTTTTTATTTATTGACTTGCCAAGCGTGTGTAATGTGTAGGGATGCGTTTTTACTATGTCATCTGCCATTCAGCTCTGCTACATGGCCGCTAACAGCAGACACAGACAGCCATGTAGCAGAGCTGAATGGCAAATGACAGCAGACACAGACAGAGCCGCACTGTCAGAATGAACTCGGGTGAACTTCACCCGACTTCATTGTGATGCTGCGGCTCTGTCTGTGTCGCGTCCTGATTAGCGGTCACCAGTGAAGACTCACCGGTGACCGCTAATCTCCTGAGTAACCGAAGTTAGCAGCCCTCTCTCATACTCACCAATCCCCGATCCCCGGCGCTGCACGGCATTCACACTGCTCCGGCGGCTTTTACTGTTTTGAAAAAGCCGGCCGCCCATTAAACAATTTCGTATTCCCTGCTTTCCCCGCCCACCAGCGCCTATGATTGGTTACAGTGAGACACGCCCCCACTCTGAGTGACAGGTGTCACACTGCACCCAATCACAGCAGCCGGTGGGCGTGTCTATACTGTGTAGTGAAATAAATAATTAAATAATTAAAAAAAACGGCGTGCGGTTCCCCCCATTTTTAAAACCAGCCAGATAAAGCCATACGGCTGAAGGCTGGTATTCTCAGGATGGGGAGCTCCACGTTATGGGGAGCCCCCCACCCTAACAATATCAGCCAACAGCCGCCCAGAATTGCCGCATACATTAGATGCGACAGTTCTGGGGCTGTACCCGGCTCTTCCCGATTTACCCTGGTGCGTTGGCAAATCGGGGTAATAAGGAGTTATTGGCAGCCCATAGCTGCCAATAAGTCCTAGATTAATCATGTCAGGCGTCTATGAGACACCCTCCATGATTAATCTGTAAGTTACAGTAAATAAACACACGCCCGAAAAATCCTTTATTAGAAATGAAAACACAAACATATACCCTGGTTCACCACTTTAATCAGCCCCAAAAAGCCCTCCTTGTCCGGCGTAATCCAGGATGATGCAGCGTCGCATCCAGCGCTGCTGCATGGAGGTGACCGGAGCCGCAGCAGACACAGCCGCTCCGGTCACCTCCACACAGCAAATGAACACAGCCGCGCGATCAGCTGCTGTCACTGAGGTTACCCGCGGCCACCGCTGCATCCACCGGTGGCCGCGGGTAACCTCAGTGACAGCAGCTGATCGCACGGCTGTCTTCATTTGCTGCATGGAGGTGACCGGAGCGGCTGTGTCTGCTGCGGCTCCGGTCACCTCCATGCAGCTGCGGTGGAAGCGACGCTGGACCATCCTGGAGTACGCCGGACAAGGAGGGCTTTTTGGGGCTGATTAAAGTGGGGAACCAGGGTATATGTGTGTGTTTTTATTTCTAATAAAGGATTTTTTCGGGTGTGTGTTTATTTACTGTAACTTACAGATTAATCATGGAGGGTGTCTCATAGACGCCTGACATGATTAATCTAGGACTTATTGGCAGCTATGGGCTGCCAATAACTCCTTATTACCCCGATTTGCCAACGCACCAGGGTAAATCGGGAAGAGCCGGGTACAGTCCCAGAACTGTCGCATCTAATGTATGCGGCAATTCTGGGCGGCTGTTGGCTGATATTGTTAGGGTGGGGGGCTCCCCATAACGTGGAGCTCCCCATCCTGAGAATACCAGCCTTCAGCCGTATGGCTTTATGTGGCTGGTTTTAAAAATGGGGGGAACCGCACGCCGTTTTTTTTAATTATTTAATTATTTATTTCACTACACAGTATAGACACGCCCACCGGCTGCTGTGATTGGGTGCAGTGTGACACCTGTCACTCAGAGTGGGGGCGTGTCTCACTGTAACCAATCATAGGCGCTGGTGGGCGGGGAAAGCAGGGAATACGAAATTGTTTAATGGGCGGCCGGCTTTTTCAAAACAGTAAAAGCCGCCGGAGCAGTGTGAATGCCGTGCAGAGCCGGGGATCGGGGATCGGTGAGTATATGAGAGAGGGGGATAGACTGACATGGACTGAGAGTGAGGGACAGAGATAGTGACGGACTGACAGAGATTAGTGCATGACAGACATTGTGAGGCGCTTCAGAACGCAGCTTTTCAGCTGCGCTCTGAAGCAGACCTTTTTTAAGCTGCGGTGCAGAGCGCACACCTGCGCACATAGCATCAGACAACAAAATCGTATGAGGGATGTCACACGTTACAATTGACTAGGTTCGTGCAACAAAACGCTCAATTCTAGAGAATGATACGATGTGTTTGCGATCAACGGTTTTGCGTTCAATCCTGATCGCATGTAGCTGTCACACGCAGATACCTCGCAAACGATGCCGGATATGCGTCACTTACAACTTGACCCCAACGACGGATTGTGAGATATATTGAAGCGTGTGTAGCGGGCTTTAGTGTATCTGTGTATTTATTTCTATAAAGTATTTTTTTTCTGTGTGGTGCCTTTTTTTTAACCCTTTATTGGAGATTCTTAATGGCCAGGTAAAACTTGCCTGACATTAAGAATCTCTAGCTTAATACTAGCTAGTAAAACAAAGCTAGTATTAACCCCATTATTAACCAGCATGCCACCCGGCATTAGGGCCGCTGGGAGAGTTGGATACAGCGCCAGAAGATGACACTTCTATGAAAGCGCCATTTTCTGGGATGGCTGTGGACTGCAATTCGCAGCGAAGGGGCCCAGAAAGCTTGGAGAGAGATAGAGAGACACGCAGGCACTACCGCCCCCATCATCGTCCCCGCACACACCCCGACACTACCGCACTCATCATCACCGCACACACCCAGACACTACCGCACATCATCATCCCCGCACACACCCCGGCACTACCGCACTCATCATCATCCCAGCACACACCCCAACACAACCGCACCCATAATCATCATCGCACACACCCCACACTACCACACAAATCATCATCCCCGCACACACCCCGACACTACCGCACATATCATCATCCCCGCACACACCCCGGCACTACCGCCCCCCTCGTCATCCCCGCACATACCCAGACACTACCGCACCCATCAACATCACCGCACACACCCCGACACTACAGCACACATCATCATCCCTGCACACACCCTGGCACTACCGCACTCATCATCATCAACTCACACACCCCAGCACTACTGCACACAACATCATCCCCGCACATACCCTGAGTGAAGTCTCCGGTGACTTCTGTTGCTACATGGAGCTGACACAGAGCGGTCATGTTCTACGGTGCTCCCTGTCAGCTTGATGTAGCAGAGCTGAAAGCGTCGTGTGGATTACTTCGGATCTGGATGGGTGTTTGGGGATTAATAAAGTGGTAAATGAGGGTTTTTTTTATCTTTTATTCTAAATAAAGGATTTTTCGTTTTTTGTGTTTATTCACTTTCACTTACTGGTTAATCATGGAAGGTATCTCGGGGAGGCGCCTGCCATGATTAACCTTGGACTTATTACCCCGATTTCCACCACACCAGGGCAATTCGGGATGAGCCGGGTAGAGTCCCGGGACTGTCGCATCTAATAGATGCGGCAATTCCGGGCGGCTGCTGGCTGATATTGTTAGGGTGGTGGGCTCCCCATAACGTGGAGCTCCCCATCCTGACAATACCAGCCTCCAGCTGTGTGGCTTTATCTTGGCTGGTATCCAAATTGGGTGGGACCGCAGTTTTTTGGTTTTTTTTTATTAATTATTTATTTATTTTGCTGCACGATACAGACTCACCGGCCAGTGGCTGTGGTTGGTTGCAGTGAGACAGCTGTCACTCAGCGTGGGGGCGTGTCTGACTGCAACCAATCATGGGCACCGGTGGGCGGGGAAAGCAGGGAATTCCAGATTGAATAATGAGTGGCAGCCATTTTCAAAAGAGGAAAAGCCGCCAGACCTTTGTGACAGCCGTGCAGCTGATCGGTGAGTAGGAAAGAGAGAGGGATTGTGCTGGGGACACAGGGTGCATGCAAATACGCAACGTGCGCACATAGCCTTACTGTGAAAAGCCACGCTTTTGGTGATCGAACCGTTATCGAACGGTAACTCAAACGGTAGAACGTGAAGCAAATCGTTTGAGTTCGTCGAACGACTCGAGCACCGCCCAAAATCACTAAAATTTTAAATTGGCGAATGGTTCGCTTCAAACATCGCTCATCTCTATTTCCAACTACTCTTTGTGCATTATCTTCAACCTTTTAATGGGATTTTTGTAGATCTTTTTGTGGTCTCCTGACCATAACAGGAGATTATGACAATAAGCTACTTTTGACTTCAATTATACCTGATAAACTGAATTTAATTTAGATGCTAGCTTAATGAATCTCCCCATAACCACTGCCTTTTGAGCCATCCAAATCATTAGAAGGGTGGTTTTTTCAGAATATTTCAACTGGAGGAATTCCTCCAGAGTCTGAAGGGTCTCTTTGTTGGTTGTTTTATGAGATATTAAAGATTATTTTAATCGCCAAGTGAATTTTGATGGAGATGAGCTGATATCTGAGTAAAAAACTAGATGAGTTGATATCTGAGAAGTTGGCTACACAAGAATAGTGGTCAGAACGCAAGGAGATTGTGATCTGGGCTCAATTAATAAATTAAATAATTAATTGTACATTATGTATAAAAATGAGTTGAAAAATATCTTTGTAGGATTGTATTGATATATGAAAGAATTCCCTTATCCTTATTTGAGACTCGTTGGTTTATAGGTGCATTATCCTCCAATATCATGTACTGACATTTATTTATCACATGGTAAAATGTCAGATTGAATTGGATTTCCTATCTAAATATTCTAAAAATATATATTAGATCTTAATACCAACTAAAGTATAGCTTGATTTCAGTATAAACATTGACTAGAATATTTAAAAATTACCTTAATCTTAGATATTTTTAAGGCATTTTTACCCTATAAAAATCAACTATGAAATATTGTACTGAGATAAGATACAATATAATTGGACCAAGCTAAATTCTGTATAAAAGCTGGTGTAGAAAAGAATTTATGTATTTTCTGTTGAATTTTAGAAACTGAAGAAGTAAACAACTACAATATATAGAAATGACTTAGTCAATATGTTTTTCTATTTTTAGCTTAGTTAAGTAAACTACCAAATTTTGTACCAAGAAAAATGCACTGTTGTCTTATGAGACAAAGAACTATGTAAAAGCTTTTGTTGAACTATATTTATGTATTTTCTGTGTTATAATAGAACCCAATATAGTAAAGAATTTAATCACTGGAATCATCACCACCACTTCTATATCTCTGAGCTGGGAGAAACCAGATGGAAATGCAAGTTCTTATGAAATCCAGATTTTGGGAGACCTATCCTTCAATAAAACTGTAACTTCAACTTCTGATACAATTGAAGGCCTGATACCGGGAAATTATTACACATTGCTGGTCACTGCTGTTGTCGAAGAAAATAATGTGTCAGGAAACAGTGTGATTATATCTGTGTATACAAGTGAGTATTCCCTACATACAGAATTTCAAGTTTTATAATCCATTGCAGTGCTTGATCAGTGGAGTGGATTAAATCTGTCAATGCTGCACTTGCATTCAAGGGGTTTAACTGCTGGGAGTGGCATTGGCCCTGCTCCTGGCATTGAAAGCTGGGTCTCGGCTCTGACATCACCTACAAATCTGGCAGCGATTGCAGTTGTATAGTGCCGAAACCCCTGCCATTACCATGACATACTGGGTACATCATTGGTAGGGAAGGCATCGATTTTCATGATATACCTAGTATGTCCATTGTTGCAAAGAGGTTAATACATTTTTTGTTTTATAATAGAACCTGAACGTGTAAAAAACCTGATGCCTGGGATCATCACCACCACTTCTGTATCTCTGAGCTGGGAGAAACCAGATGGAAATGAAAGTTCTTATTACATCCAAATTCTGGGAGACCCAACTTTCAATAAAACTGTGAATTCTACTACTGATACAATTGAAGGCCTGACACCGGGGAATTCTTATACATTACTGGTCACTGCTGTTGTTGGAGGAAATAGTGTGGCCGGAAACAGTATGGTCATGTCTGTGTATACAAGTGGGTATTCCTTACAAATAGATTTTCAAATTCTAAATATATTTAAAAAAAAAAAAATTTTACCTAAGGTATTTCATGTTTTATATATGTTTATTATGTAATATGTAACAGGTATATATACGGTATCTTATATTAGTATCAGGTTCCATAAATCAAATGTTTAAGTGATGAGATCTTTGTAACTGAAATTATGAAAATATCTAACCTTTAAAGAGTATATCTGAGACTTCAAAAAGAAAAAGTGTGTCGAAATACAAATGGGCAGGTAGTTTCTACCTACCTGTTTGTTGTGCCCAACGCCATTCTTTGCTGGTACAGTGCAGCCATGGACTAATCCTGCCAGCAATCCAGTGGATTTGTCAACAGAGTGGTGGCTTCCTTTGCACTCTGCTCTGCAGACAGCATAGACAGTTTGATAATATCTGTTTATACGAGTGGGTATTCCTTATATTTGAAATTTTTAAACTGTATATTTTCATATACCACATTTTTTTGATTATAAGACACACATTTTTTCCACAAAATTTAGAGGAAAATGAGGGGTGCATCTATTACTGTGAATATAGCTTACCTGGAGGTAGAGAATGGGTGCTGTGCTGGCTGCCGGGTGTTGGCTGGCTACGGTGGGGGCTGTGTTGGCTGCTGTGGGGGCTTTGTTGGCTGCTGTGGGGGCTGGGCTGGCTGCAGTAGGGCTGTGCTGTCTGTGGTGTGGGCTATGCTGGCTGCAGTGGTGGCTGTGTGGCATGGGGTGGTGCAGAGGGTGAGATGCTCTGTTAGTGCTGTGTGCTTCAAATAATGGTGCCCTGAATTGGTGCATGCACAGATGGAGCTCCCTGCACAAGATCTCATCTGCACAAGAATCACCTTTGGCCAATTGATTTCCCAACAACAGGCCTATGGAAAATGGCATGCAAAGGTGGTGCATACGCAGTTAGGATCTTGGCTTGTCTTTGAACCAAGAGCTCAGTCTACGCATGTGCTGACTCCGTGCGCCATTTCTTTGAAGCCTGCACTGCCAACAGAGTATCTGTGACACCCGCCGCACCACCCTGCTCTACACAGCCAGCACAGAATTCACTGCAGCCAGCACAGCCCCTACTACAGCCAGCACAGTCACCACCGCAGCCAGCACAGCTCACACCACAGAGCCTGCAGCATTAACCTACTCCAGCACCGCCCCGCCTCCTGTGACACCGCTCCCCCACCACTGCCACCCCCTCTCTGGTAAGACAACACCGGAGTATAAGACGGACCCCACTTTTTTTTTACCTTTTTAAGTCTAAATGTGTGTTGCGTCTTATAATCTGGTGTGTCTTATAAAATGAAAAATACAGTAATTTAAGAATTTTACATATAAAAAAATGTAATACTAGTAAAAAAAACTACAATATTTAGAAATGACTTATCTCTTAGTCAACATGTTTTCCTATTTTTAGCTTAGCTGAGTAAACTACCAACTTTTGTACCAAGAAAAATGCACTATTGTCTTATGAGACAAATAACTATGTAAAAAGTTTTGGTGATCAATATTTATGTTTTATTATAGAACCCAACATAGTAAAGAACTTAATCACTGAGATCATCACCACCACTTTTATATCTCTGAGCTGGGAGAAACCAGATGGAAATGCAAGTTCTTATGAAATCAGGATTTTGGGAGATCCAACTTTCAATAAAACTGTGACATCAACTTCTGATACAATTGACGGCCTGACACCGGGGAATTATTACACATTGCTGGTCACTGCTGTTGTAGGAGAAAATAATGTGTCAGGAAACAGTGTGATTATATCTGTGTATACAAGTGAGTATTCCCTACATACTGAATTTCAAATTTTATAATCCGCTGCAGTGCTTGATCACTGGAGCGGATTAAATCTGTCAATACTGCACTCACATTCAGGGGGTTCAGCTGCCGGCAGCGGCATTGGCACTGCACCTGGAAGTGAGAGCTGGGTCTCGACTATTACATCATCTGAAACTCAACAGTGATCGCAGTTGTACAGTGTCGGAACCCCTGCCATCGCCATGACGCACTGGGTACATCATTGGTCAGGAAGGCACCGACTTTCATGGTGTTCCCAGTATGTACATCGTTGCCAACAGGTTAATCAAAATAAACAACAACAAATAGAGAATTTAGAAATGACATTTTTCTTAATTAATATGTTTTGATATTTTTATCTTTGATAAGAAAGCTATGGAATATTGCACCAGAAAAACTGCAATATTGGCTTATCATGGAGAATGATATGTAAAACTATGTAAAAGCTTTTGTTGGATAATGTTAATACATTTTCTGTTTTATAATAGAACCCGAACGTGTAAAAAACCTGATGTCTGGAATAATCACCACCACTTCTATATCTCTGAGCTGGGAGAAACCAGATGGAAATGCAAGTTCTTATTACATCCAGAATCTGGGAGACCCAACTTTCAATAAAACTGTTACTTCCACTTCTGAAACAATTGAAGGCCTGACACCGGGGAATTATTACACATTGCTGGTCACTGCTGTTGTTGGAGAAAATGGTGTGTCAGGAAACAGTATGGTCATGTCTGTGTATACAAGTGGGTATTCCTTACAAACAGATTTTCAAATTCTGTATATATTTAAAAAATAAACAATTTTTACCTAAGGTATTTCAGGTTTTATATATGTTTATTATGTAATATATATCAGGTGTATATATCTTATGTTAGTATCAGGTTCCATAAATCAAAAGTTTAAGTGATGGGATCTTTGTAACTGAAATTATGAAAATGCCCAACCTTTAAAGGGTATATCTGAGACTTCAAAAAGATAAAGTGTGCAGAAACACAGAGGGAAAAAATATATATATATATATATATATATATATATATATATATATATATATGAGAAACGGGTTTTAGCCGCGCTAAAAAACCACTGTTGTCAGGGTGCTAATTAAAAATTTCTTTTATTACAGCATCAACGCGTTTCAGAGACATGGTCCATGTCTCTGAAACGCGTTGGAATGCTGTAATAAAAGAGATTTTTAATTAGCACCCTGACAACAGTGGTTTTTTAGCGCGGCTAAAACCTGTTTCTCATATATGTATATATATATATTTTTTCACTACGTCTCCACGGGGCCGCTGCTTGAACCACGCGGACACTAACATGCTCAATAAGGGGTTGTGACTGGCACAACCTCATCAGTTGAGTGTACCTATTTATATCTTCACACGGTTATTACCGGGTAAGACCCTATTGCGCCTTTGTTTCCCCCCTCTCCAGCAGTTCAGAAACACAAAGGGGCAGGCAGTTTCTACTTACCTGTCTGTTGTGCCCAACGCCATTTTTTGCTGGTACGGTGCAGGCACGGACCAATCCTGCAAGCAATCCAGTAAATTTGTCAAGAGAGTGGTGGCTTCCTTTGGACTCTGCTCTGTAGAGAGAGGAGACAGTTTGATAATATCTGTGTATACGATTGGGTATTCCTTAGATTTGAATTTTGTAAACTGTATATTTTCATATACCATATATTTTGAATTATAAGACGTATATTTCCTCCCAAAAATTTGGAGGAAAATGAGGGGTGCGTCTGATAATATGAATGTAGCTTAGCAGGAGGTGGAGAATGGGCACTGTTCTGGCTGCTGGGTGTTGTGCTGGCTGCAGTGGGAGCTGTATTGGCTGTGGTGGGGGCTGTGCTGGCTGCACTGGGGCTGTGCTGGCTGTGATGGGAGCTGTGCTGTCTGTGATCGAGTTGTACTGGCTGCAGTGGAGGCTGTGTTGTGCGGAGGGTGAGATACTCTGTCGGTGGTGCAGACTTCAAATAAGTGCGCCCAGTGTTGGCGTGTGCACAGATAGAGCTCTCTGCTTAAGATCTCATCTGTGCACGCGCCACTTCTGGCCCATTGATATCCCAGCAGTGGACTTATGGAACATGGCATGCAGAGGTGGCGCATGTGCAGTTGAGAGCTCACCTTGTCATTGAGCGAAGAGCTGAATCTGCGCATGTAATGATTCTGGATGCCATTTCTTTGAAGCCTGCACAGCGAACAGAGAATCTGTGACCTGCCACACCGATCTGCTCCACACAACCAGCACAGAACCCACTGCAGCAAGCACAGTTCCTACTACAGCAAGTACAGCCCCCACAGCAGCAGCCCAGCTCCCACCACAGAGCCTGCAGCATCAACCTACTCCAGCACCACCCTTGCCTTCTGTGACCCCGCTCCTCCACCACTGCTGCCACCTCTCTGGAAAGACAACACCTGAGTATAAGATGGACCCCACTTTTTTTTACCTTTTTTATCTCTAAATTTGGGTTGCTTCTTAGAAATTTGTGTGTCTTATAAAACGAATAATACAGTAATTTAAGACTTTTACATATAAAATAACTTAATATGAGTAAAAAGAAACAATTACAATATTTAGAAATTACTTCTTTCTTAGTCAATATGTTTTTCTATTTTTAGTTTAGCTGAGTAAACTACCAACTTTTGTACCAAAAAAAATGCACTATTGTCTTATGAGACAATGAACTATGTAAAAGCTTTTGTTGAACTGCCTTAACTGTATGTATTTTCTGTTTTATAATAGAACCCAATATAGTAAAGAATTTAATGACGGAGCTCATCACCACCACTTCTATATCTCTGATCTGGGAGAAACCAGATGGAAATGCAAGTTCTTATGAAATCCAGATTTTAGGAGATCCAACTTTCAATAAAACTGTGACATCAACTTCTGATACAATTGATGGCCTGACACCGGGGAATTATTACACATTGCTGGTCACTGCTGTTGTAGGAGAAAATAATGTGTCAGGAAACAGTGTGATTATATCTGTGTATACAAGTGAGTATTCCTTACTTACAGATTTTCAAATTTTATAATCCGCTGCAGTGCTTGATCACTGGAGTTAATTAAATCTGTCAAGGCTGCACTCGCATTCAGGGGGTTTAATTGCTGGGAGCGGCATTAGCACCGCTCCTGGCAGTGAGAGCTGGGTCTCGGCTATCACATCACCTGAAAACCCCGTGGTGATCGCAGTTGTACAGTGCTGAAACCCCTGCCATCACTAAGACGTACTGGGTACATCATTGGTCAGGAAGGCACCGACTTTCATGGTGTTCCCAGTACGTTCATTGTCTCAAAGAGGTTAATCACAATAAAAATCAACAACTAGAAAATTTAAAAATTACATTTATTTTAATTTATATCTTTTGATATTTTTATCTTTGATAAGAAAGCTATGGAATATTGTAACAAGAAAAACTGCAATATTGGCTTATCATGGAGAAAACTAAGTAAATGCTTTTGTTGGATAATGTTAATATATTTTCTGTTTTATAATAGAACCCGAATGTGTAAAAAACCTGATGTCTGGGCTCATCACCACCACTTCTATATCTCTGAGCTGGGAGAAACCAGATGGAAATGCAAGTTCTTATGTAATTCAGATTCTGGGAGACCCAACTTTCAATAAAACTGTGACTTCTACTTCTGATACAATTGATGCCCTAACACCGGGGAATTATTACACATTGCTGGTCACTGCTGTTGTTGGAGGAAATAGTGTGGCCGGTAACAGTATGGTCATGTCTGTGTATACAAGTGGGTATTCCTTACAAACAGACTTTTAAGTTCGATATATATAGCGGTGTTGTATGTGTGTTGCGTGTGTTGCGTTGTTTGTGGAGCGCTGTGTGTCTGTAGCGTTGTGTGTGTGTGTGTTGCGCGGTTTGTGTGGGTGTGGTGTGTTTTGGGGGGAGGTATGTTTTGTACAATGTGTGTGTGTGTTGCGTGGTATGTGAGTATATTTATGTATATTTATGTATGCCGCGGTGTTTGTGTGTTGGGTGTTGTGTGTGTGCAGCGTTGTCTGTGTGTGTGGGTGTCTGTGTAGGGCGGTGTTTGTGGTTCCCAGTGTGTGTGTGGTGTGTTGTGTTGTGTGTGTGTGTGTTGGGGGAGGTGTGCACCTCCCATCGTGCTCCATCCCCCATGCTGCGCACTCCCAAACGTGGTCCATCCGCCATGCTGCGCACTCCCAAACGTGCTCCATCCGCCATGCTGCGCACTCCCAAACATGCTCCATCCGCCATGCTGCGCACTCCCAAACGTGGTCCATTCGCCATGCTGCGCAGTCCCAAACATGCTCCATCCGCCATGCTGCGCACTCCCAAACGTGCTCCATCCCCCATGCTGCGCATTCCCCATCGTGCTCCATCCCCCATGCTGCACCAGCATCAGCCTCTCTGCCGCCAGCATCAGCCTCTCTCCTCCCAGCATCAGCCTCTCTCCTCCCAGCATCAGCCTCTCTCCTCCCAGCATCAGCCTCTCTCCTCCCAGCATCAGCCTCTCTCCTCCCAGCATCAGCCTCTCTGTCCCCAGCATCAGCCTCTCTCCTCCCAGCCTCAGCCTCCCCCAGCATCAGCCTCTCTTCTCTCAGCCTCCCCCCTCCCAGCCTCCCTCCTCCCAGCCTCCCCCAGCATAAGCCTTTCTCCTCCCAGCCTCCTCCTCCCGGCCTCCCCCAGCATCAGCCTCCCCCAGCATCAGCCTCTCTCCTTCCAGCCTCCCCCAGCATCAGCCTCCCCCAGCATCAGCCTCTCTCTTCCCAGCCTCCCTCCTCCCAGCCTCCCCCAGCATCAGCCTCCCCCTCCCAGCCTCCCCCAGGATCAGCCTCTCTCCTTCCAGCCTCCCCCAGCATCAGCCTCCCCCTCCCAGCCTTCCCCAGGATCAGCCTCTCTCCTTCCAGCCTCCCTCTTCCCAGCTTTCCCCAGCATCAGCCTCCACCTCCCAGCCTCCCTCAGCATCAGCCTCCCCCAGCATCAGCCTCTCTCCTTCCAGCCTCCCCCAGCATCAGCCTCCCCCAGCATCAGCCTCTCTCTTCCCAGCCTCCCTCCTCCCAGCCTCCCCCAGCATCAGCCTCCCCCTCCCAGCCTCCCCCAGCATCAGCCTCCCCCAGCATCAGCCTCTCTCCTTCCAGCCTCCCCCAGCATCAGCCTCCCCCCAGCATCAGCCTCCACCTCCCAGCCTCCCCCAGCATCAGCCTCCGCCTCCCAGCCTCCCCCAGCATCAGCCTCTCTCCTCCCAGCCTCCCCCAGCATCAGCCTCTCTCCTCCCAGCCTCCTTCAGCATCAGCCTCTCTCCTCCCAGCCTCCCCTAGCATCAGCCTCCCCCTCCCAGCCTCCCCCAGCATCAGCCTCCCCCAGCATCAGCCTGTCTCCTTCCAACCTCCCCCAGCATCAGCCTCCCCCTCCCAGCCTTTCCCAGGATCAGCCTCTCTCCTCCCAGCCTCCTCCAGCACGCCGTGCTCCTCTGCCAACACTCACAGATTTGATCGCATACTCACACACACACACACCCACCCGATCGCATACACTCACACCCACCCGATCGCATACACTCACACACACCCGATCGCATACACTCACACACACCCGATCGCATACACTCACACACACCCGATCGCATACACTCACACACACACCCGATCGCATACACTCACACACACCCGATCGCATACACTCACACACACCCGATCGCATACACTCACACATACCCGATCGCATACACTCACACACACACACATTGACGATATTGCACATACGCGCTCACTCACAACATCCGGAGATACCACATGCTTCTGGCCATGTGATCCTCCGGCAGGTCCTGGAAGCTTACAGCACAGTATCGCCGCCGAGAACCAAGCGATATCTCCGGATGCTGTGAGTGTGTGGATGCGATCTGATGTGTGTGTGAGGTGTGTGTGAGAGTGAGTGTGATCTGATGTGTGTGTGTATGTGTGTGTGTGTGTGTCTGTTGTTATGTGTGTGCGTGTGGATGTTCCGCCGCTGCAGGACCTTGATGCGCTGGTAACTATGCTACCATGGTTACCAGCGCATCCCGTTCCCCACTCGCACGGGAGCCCACACCAGCATACGGCGGCAAACCCCAGCAATGCGAGGGTTTGTGTCGTCTGGGTTGGCGGCGTATGCTGGTGTGGGCTCCCGGGGGTACAGTACTCACCTGGGAGTCGTGTCTCTGTGTCAATTCGGGGGATGCGTGCGGGGAGCGGGGCCAGAGCTAGCGTGCATTGCGTGAGGGAGCGGGGTGTGGCCGAGTTGCCAATACGTGCAGGGTGCCGGGGCAAGAGGCCAATCCGTGTGGGGGGCGGAGCCTGTGCGAGCGGCCGGCCAATCCGTGTGGGGGGGAGCCAGGGCGAGCGACCAATCCGTGCGGGGGGGGCGGGGCCATGGCGAGGCCAGCGGTCAATCCGCTTTGTGTCACCGTAAGGACACAATTTTGGAGCAAGACAGACAGACAGACAGACAGACGGACAGAATAAGGCAATTATATATATAGATATGTATCATGTATATAGTTAGGTCCAGAAATATTTGGACAGTGACACAATTTTCGCGAGTTGGGCTCTGCATGCCACCACATTGGATTTGAAATGAAACCTCTACAACAGAATTCAAGTGCAGATTGTAACGTTTAATTTGAAGGTTTGAACAAAAATATCTGATAGAAATTGTAGGAATTGTACACATTTATTTACAAACACTGCACATTTTAGGAGGTCAAAAGTAATTGGACAAATAAACCAAACCCAAACAAAATATTTTTATTTTCAATATTTTGTTGCGAATCCTTTGGAGGCAATCACTGCCTTAAGTCTGGAACCCATGGACATCACCAAACGCTGGGTTTCCTCCTTCTTAATGCTTTGCCAGGCCTTTACAGCCGCAGCCTTCAGGTCTTGCTTGTTTGTGGGTCTTTCCGTCTTAAGTCTGGATTTGAGCAAGTGAAATGCATGCTCAATTGGGTTAAGATCTGGTGATTGACTTGGCCATTGCAGAATGTTCCACTTTTTTGCACTCATGAACTCCTGGGTAGCTTTGGCTGTATGCTTGGGGTCATTGTCCATCTGTACTATGAAGCGCCGTCCGATCAACTTTGCGGCATTTGGCTGAATCTGGGCTGAAAGTATATCCCGGTACACTTCAGAATTCATCCGGCTACTCTTGTCTGCTGTTATGTCATCAATAAACACAAGTGACCCAGTGCCATTGAAAGCCATGCATGCCCATGCCATGACGTTGCCTCCACAATGTTTTACAGAGGATGTGGTGTGCCTTGGATCATGTGCCGTTCCCTTTCTTCTCCAAACTTTTTTCTTCCCATCATTCTGGTACAGGTTGATCTTTGTCTCATCTGTCCATAGAATACTTTTCCAGAACTGAGCTGGCTTCATGAGGTGTTTTTCAGCAAATTTAACTCTGGCCTGTCTATTTTTGGAATTGATGAATGGTTTGCATCTAGATGTGAACCCTTTGTATTTACTTTCATGGAGTCTTCTCTTTACTGTTGACTTAGAGACAGATACACCTACTTCACTGAGAGTGTTCTGGACTTCAGTTGGTGTTGTGAACGGGTTCTTCTTCACCAAAGAAAGTATGCGGCGATCATCCACCACTGTTGTCATCCGTGGACGCCCAGGCCTTTTTGAGTTCCCAAGCTCACCAGTCAATTCCTTTTTTTCTCAGAATGTACCCGACTGTTGATTTTGCTACTCCAAATATGTCTGCTATCTCTCTGATGGATTTTTTTCTTTTTTTTCAGCCTCAGAATGTTCTGCTTCACCTCAATTGAGAGTTCCTTAGACCGCATGTTGTCTGGTCACAGCAACAGCTTCCAAATGCAAAACCACACACCTGTAATCAACCCCAGACCTTTTAACTACTTTATTGATTACAGGTTAATGAGGGAGACACCTTCAGAGTTAATTGCAGCCCTTAGAGTCCCTTGTCCAATTACTTTTGGTCCCTTTAAAAAGAGGAGGCTATACATTACAGAGCTATGATTCCTAAACCCTTTCTCCGATTTGGATGTGAAAACTCTCATATTGCAGCTGGGAGTGTGCACTTTCAGCCCATATTATATATATAATTGTATTTCTGAACATGTTTTTGTAAACAGCTAAAATAACAAAACTTGTGTCACTGTCCAAATATTTCTGGACCTAACTGTATTTATATATATATATAATATCTTATATTAGTACCAGGTTCCATAAATCAAATGTTTAAGTAATGACTAATGAGATCTTTGTAAGGCCTGAAACACGCTTCCATTAAAAACAAGCACATGCCGCGAGACACGTATTTACCCTGCGTGTTGCGTGTGGTAAGTACGTGTCTCGGGTACATGCGGTCCACATGTGTTCTACGTGTGCTATCCGCGATAGCACACATAGAACCGGTAATTTGCATACTCACGTGGGCCGCGCTGCTGTCCATGGTTCTGATCTTCGGTCTCCAGCCCTGCTGTCTCCCCGCTGCTGCCGGCCGCAGTGAAGTGAATATTAAATGAGCATAATGAGCGGCGGTCGGCAGCAAGTGGCAGCAGCGACAGAGACAGGAGGGCTGGAGAAGGTGAGTAAATGTTTTTTGTTTTTTTTTCACTGACACGTGTGTTTTCTCCAGCGCGTGTCACACGGGACTGCATCCACACTACATCCGTGTGGTATGGGTGCGGGCCGTGAGACACCCGTGCTGCCGGAGAAAACGTGGACATGTCAGCATGTAGAAAAACGCACACACGTACAAACGCACACGGACACACATTCTGTGTGGTTTTACGTGTGTGTGTGCCTGCTACAATAGGGTAGCATTGCTGAACATGTCTCCGTGCCGCTGGAACGTGCAAAAAATGGCAAACACGTACCGGTGGCACAGATGTGTGTCGGAGGCCTAACTGAAATTCTGAAAATGTCCAACCTTTAAAGAGTATATTTGATACTTCAACTAGAGAAAGTATGCGGAAACACAAATGGGCAGGCTGATTCTACCCACCTGTCTGTTGTGCCCAACGCTATTGTTTGCTGGTACGGAGCAGGCACGGACTAATCCTGCCAGCAATCCAGTGGATTCGTCAACAGAGTGGTGGCTTCCTTTACACTCTGCAGTGTAGACAGAGGAGACAGTTTGATAATATCTGAGTGGGTGAGACAAAGAACTATGTAAAAACTTTTGATGAACTGTATTTATGTATTTTCTGTTTTTTAATAGAACCAAATATAGTAAAGAATTTAATGACGGGGATCATCACCACCACTTCTATATCTCTGAGCTGGGAGAAACCAGATGGAAATGCAAGTTCTTATGAAATCCAGATTCTGGGAGATCCACCTTTCAATAAAACTGTGACTTCTACTTCTGATACAATTGAAGGCCTGACACCGGGGAATTATTATACATTGCTGGTCACTGCTGTTGTTGGGGAGAATAATATGTCAGGAAACAGTGTGGTTATATCTGTGTATACAAGTGAGTATTCCTTACATACAGAATTTCAAATTCAATATATATTTTCAAAACATTAAATAATTTTTACCTAAAATATATTATAGGCTCCAATGTATTAATTATGTAATATGTATTAGGTACAGTATATATTATATTAGTATCAGGTTCCATAAATCAAAAATGTAATTGATAAGGTCCTAATTAAAATTTAATTTTTTTTTAACCTTTAAAGGGTATATCATGCACTAACAGGCAGGCTGTTTCTACCTAGTTGCCTGTTGTGCATGGCACCTTTCTTCGCCGGCATAAAGCAATCAGAGACTGCTCCTGCCTGTGATACAGTGGCTTCATTAACAGAGCATAGGCTTCCTTTCCACTCTGGTCTGTAGACACTGAGGAATAGCTGACGTTACGCTGATTAGGCTGCTTTCACACTACGTTTTTTTAACATGCGTCATGAACGTTTTTTTGCTGTAAAAGCGAATCCTGCTTTTACAGCAAAAAACGCATGCTAACGCATGTGTTATTTTGCAGGATCCTGTCACTGGATGTTTAGGGGCGGGCATTGGAGTCATGTGATCGAGAGTGAGGGGAACTAAACGTGCCAGACTGGGAGCCGGCTTCTTACAACTGCGGAGGTTCGTAACCAAGGTAAACATCGGGTAACTTGCTTGGATACCCGATATTTATCTTGGTTACGAGCGTCTGTACACGTAACCAACGTAAACATTGGGTAACTAAGAGAAGTGGTTACCCGATATTTACCTTGGTTACGAGTGTCCGCAGCTCTCAGGTGGGAGAGAGAGACAGGAGAGGGAGGGGGACAGACAGAGAGAGAGAGGGAGGAATGAGAGGGTGGAGGGAGAGGGTGAGAGAGGGACTGATCACCTGAGACTGGTTTCTGGGCATGCTCAGTAGAGCAAGCAGGATCCTGTCTATCAGCATGCCACCATTCACATGCGGTTGCATGCTGTTTAGTCAGGATCCAGCAATTTGCAGTATTTGGACGCAGCTCAAAAATGCTACAAGTAGCGTTTTTGAAAAATGTTAAAAAACTGCAAGTCGCTGGATCCTCACTATAACGCACGCAAACGCAGGTGAACGCATGTTAACGCGAGTCCATTGCAAATGCATTGAAATGAAAACGCATTTGCACTAGATCCGCTTTTGCGTTAAAAAAACGTTCATGACGGATGTTAAAAAAACGTATTGTGAAAGCAGCCTTAACAGAAAGATCCTCATTGCCCACTTGTGCTAGCCGCTGTCATTTAGGATGGCATTGGCTGTCTCTGTCCGTCTACAGATCAGAGTGGATAAGAAGTCACTGCTCTGTTCAGGTGATGTCAGTGGAATCTCAGGCAGAAACAGTTTGTGTCAGCAAGAAATGACGTCAGGCACAACAGGTTGGTAGTTGTTTAGCTACTCTCCTGTTAGTGCTTGGGCACATTAATAAAAAACGGTTTCGGGGTATACCCTTTAAGGCTGTGTGCGCACGTACATGCTGAAATTCCTGCAGTGATTTGTCAGCACCTGTGCGCTTCAAATCGCTGCAGAAACACTGCATAATGGATGCAGTGTTTCATCAGATTACATGCCGATTTCATGCGCTCGGGGTGCTGCCTCTCCCATAGACAAAGCGCACGAAAGAAGTGACATGCTGCATTTTTGAACGCACCGATTTGGATCAAAATTTCAGCATGCAAATCGCTGCATTCAAAAAAGCAACAGGCGCAAGGATTATGCACAATCTTCATAGATTGTGCAGGGGATGCAGGACACATGCTTTTACACTGCAGTGCTAGAGGCAGCGTAAATGCATGCAATACGCACATGTGCGCACATGCCCTGACAGTGTTTTCATTGTTGCCATCTTTGCAAAAGCTACAGAGGAATGCGCTGGTATATTGTTTGCATTTATTAACTAGCTTCTTGAAAACCAATCATTAACTGACATAATATATTTACAGGGATTTTGGTTTAGATCCAATCTATTCCTTAGAAGGATACTATTTTTCTTCCACTTCCCCAAACCACAAATTTTAGTTATGACGTGCGGTCTTTGGGGAAACATTGCTAAAGGCGTTCAATATCTTTGCAGTGCCAGCCAAAAGAAATAATGGATTACTCTACACAGAAAAAAAATCAAAGGGTTACCTTTGAGATTTAGGATGGTCCAGGTTCTCACGATAAAGAGACACTCTTAATTATGCGCTCTTATCTGTAGCTGGAGATGAGGATCCCAAACAGGAATCCCACATTGTTAACTCTGAATTTTGTAATATCCCATACATCAAAATTTATTATTTCACTTGGAAAACATATTTTATTATTCATAAAGTGACAGTCTAAAATAACAAGGCGAGAAGCTAAGTCAAAGGTGACAGGTGACAATCAAATTGGCAGAACTTCCTGTTATTTCTTTTGTATAACTGGCTGCCACAGTAGGACATAAATAGGTTCATAACATTTTGAAAGGAAACCATATTAATAATGTTTGACTGTTCCTTCTAATTTTAAATGATTAATATTGAACCATATGTACATGTTTATATTCTACAGTAAAAAAAAAAGAAATTAGCAGAACTCTTTAATTTTTCTATTGTTTAATGATAAAGCACTGACCCGATGTAGAGAAGGCGTTTGCAAAGTTCTGTATTGACTTTAATTTTTCATATGATTTGGTGTCAGATTGGTTTGAATTTCCCCACCTACATTTGGAAAGTACAGATGAATATCACTTAATCACAGTAAAAATCAACAACTAGAAAATTTAGAATTACCGTATTTTTCGCTTTATAAGACGCACCTGATTATAAGACGCAGCCCCAAATTTGATGAAGGAAAAGAGAATTTTTTTTTAATGTTAAATGGGGTCCATCTTATAATGCCAGTGTCCGTCTAACAAATCATATAGGGTATATGTCCCTCATAGCCCCCCATCCTAAAATTAGCCCCCCTTAATCTGGATATGCCCCCCTTATATTGAATATAGCCCCCTTGTGCTGGGACACATCCCCCAGTGATGCCACATGTCCCCCATTGATGACACACATTCCCTATTGCTGGCACATGTCCCCTATTTATGGCACATGTCCCCGTGTGCTGGCACGCATCCCCTATTGCTGGCAGCCTGGCAAAAGTCTCCTATTGCTGGCACACATCCCCTATAGCTGGCACACGTCCCCTACAGCTGGCACAGGTCTCCTATAGATGGCACACATCTCCTACAGCTGGCCCAGGTCTCCTATATATGGCACACGCCTCCTACAGCTGGAACAGGTCTCCTATGGATGGCACATGTCCCCCTGTGCTGCCCATGGCCCCCTATGGATTGCACACGTCCCCCTGTGCTGTCCATAGCCCCTATAGATGGCACACCTCCCCTGTTTTTAATATGGCCCCCATGTGTGCTGCCCATTGCCACTATAGATGGCACACCTCCCCTGTGTTTAATATGGCCCCCATGTGTGCTGCCCATTGCCACTATAGATGGCACACCTCCCCTGTGTTAGATATGGCCCCCATACTGCTGCCCATAGTAAAATAAAACACCCGTTCCTTACCTTCTCAGCGCTGTCCCTCCTCGTGTCTCCCTCCGTGCTGCTGCTCTTCCTCCACTTCCTGGTTCTCGGTGCCGGTCATGTGATCGGCACAGCAGAGTGATATCATCTCTGCGTGCCTGATGACAGTGGCAGCAGAGACACTGTGAGATCAGTGCTGGAGGTAAGTAAAGTTTTTTTTATTTTACTACGGGCAGCAGTATGGGGGCCACATCTAACACAGAGGGGATCATGTGCCATGAAAGGGGGGCGCAGGCAGATATAATATGCGCCGCTGCCCCAGCCCATCGCCGCGGTGCGGTTTCAGCACCACGATGATGGACAGCGGCAGTGCATATTATATGAGCGGGAGCAGGAGATCAAAGGCTCCCTCTTGCAGCTTTGACCAGCCCCCAGTACCACTCCAGAGCTGCCCCCACCTCCCCTGGACCCTGCAGTATATATATATATATATATATATATATACACCCCCCCACGTATATTCGGATTATAAGACACACCCGCTACGTTCCCCCAAAATTTGGGGGAACAAAAGTGCGTCTTATAAAGCAGAAAATACGGTACCATTATCTTAATTATATATTTTGCCTTTTTTATCTTTGATAAGTAAATTATGAAATATTGTATCAAGTAAAAAAGCAATATTGTCTTATCAGGGAGAAAACTATGTAAAAGCTTTTGTTGGATAATATTGATATCTTTTCTGTTTTATAATAGAACCTGAGCGTGTGAAAAACCTGATGCCTGGGGTCATCACCACCACTTCTATATCTCTGAGTTGGGAGAAACCAGATGGAAATACAAGCTCTTATTATATCCAGATTTTGGGAGATCCAACTTTCAATAAAACCGTGACTTCAACTAATATTACAAGTGAAGGCCTGACACCGGGCAATTATTATATATTCCTGGTATCCGTACTTGTTGGGGAAAATAATGTCACAGGAGACAGTTCAATAATATCTGTGTATACAAGTGGGTCTTCCATATATTTCAGTTTTTAAATTCTATATTTTTCAAAAAATTTAACAATTTTTACCTATAAAATGACTTAATCTTAGTAGAAAACAACAACTAAAATATTTAGAAAGTGCCTATATCTTAGTCAATATGTTTTGGTATCTTTAGCTTAGATGAGTAAAATACTAAATTTTGTACCAAGAAAAACTTAATATTGTTTTATGAAACAAAGAACTACATAAAAGCTCTTTTTAAACTGTATTTATATATTTTATATTTTATAATAGAACCCAAAATAGAAAGCAAGAACTAAAATATTTAGAAATTACCTATATCTTAGTCGATATGTTATGGTATTTTTAGCTTAGATGAGTAAACTACTAAATTTTGTACCAAGAAAAATGTAATATTGTCTTATGAAACAAAGAACTATGTAAGGCCCTGTGCGCACGCTGCAATCTTGCCGTGGTTTTGCCTCGGTTTTGCTGCATGAAAATGTTCATAACCTTTCTGCACTCATTCCCCAGCAAAACCTATGGGAAAAAAAAATGCTGTGCGCACACTGCGTTTTTTTCCCCTACAGGTTTTGCTGCAGAATTTCTGCAGCAAAAAGAATGAGCATGTCACTTCTTTTCTGCAGGTGCCTATGGTTTCTGCCATAGATAATGGTAAAAAAACGCAGAGACCAACCCTTGGAAAAACCGCGGCAAACACGCGGGTGCAGTTTTACTGCAGTTTTTGCCACGGGTGCGGTATTCTGCCAGAGGGTGCGGATTTTTCTTAAAAAAAAGTCAATTTTCTAGTGTGCTCATAGTCTAAAAGCAAGTCAATTTTCTAGTGTGCTCATAGTCTAAAAGCTGTTATTAAACTGTATTTATATATTTTCTATTTTATAATAGAACCCGATGTGGTGAAGAACCCGATGACTGGGATCATCACCACCACTTCTATATCTCTAAGCTGGGAGAAACCAGATGGAAATGCAAGTTCTTATGTAATCCAGATTCTGGGAGACCCAACTTTCAATAAAACTGTTACTTCCAGTTCTGACACAATTGAAGGCCTGACACCGGGGAATTATTACACATTGCTGGTCACTGCTGTTGTTGGGGAGAATAATGTGACCGGAAACAGTGCAGAAATATCTGTGTATACAAGTGAGTATTTCTTACATAAAGAATTTAAAATTCTATATCTATTTTCAAAAAATTAAATAATTTTTACCTAAGATATATCAGGTTGTATATATATATATATATATATATATATATATATATGTTGTTGTGTGTAGTTGTCATGTGTTTGTGTAGGGCGCTGTAAATGTTCTGGGTGTTGTCTGGGTGTGGGGGGTGAGAGCGGTGTTGTTTGTGTGTTGCGTTGTGTGTGTTGCGTTGTTTGTGGAGCGCTGTGTGTCTGCAGTGTTGTGTGTGTGTGGTGCTGTGTGTGTTGCGCAGTTTATGTGCATGTGGCTGTGGGGTGTGTGTGTGTTTTGGGGAAGGTATGTTTTGTGCAATGTGTGTGTGTTGCGCGGTATGTGCGTATATTTGTGTGTGCCACGGTGTTTGTGTGTTGTGTGTGTGCGGCGTTGACTGTGTGTGTGGGTGTCTGTGTAGGGGGTGTTTGTGGTTTCCAGTGTGTGTGGTGTGTTGTGCGGTGCGTGTGTGGCGGTGTGTGTGTTTTGGGGGGAGGTGTGCACCCCCCATAGTGCTCCATCCCCCATGCTGCACATCCCCATCATGCTCCATCCCCCATGCTGTGCACCCCCCATCGTGTTTCATCCCCCCATTCTGGGCACCCCCCATCGTGCTCCATCCCCCCCTGCTGCACCCCCCATTGTGCTCCATCCCCCATGCTGCGCACCCCCCATCGTGTTTCATCCCCCCATTCTGGGCACCCCCCATCGTGCTCCATCCCCCCCTGCTGCACCCCCCATCGTGCTCCATCCCTCATGCTGCGCACCCCCCATCGTGTTTCAACCTCCCATTCTGGGCACCCCCCATCGTGCTCCATCCCTCATGCTGCACCCCCCATCGTGCTCCATTCCCCATGCTGCGAACCCCCCATGGTGTTTCATCCCCCCATTCTGGGCACCCGCCATCATGGTTCACCCCCCATCGTGCTGCATCCCCCATGCATCACACCCCATCGTGCTCCATCCCCCATGCTGCAAATCCCTCAGAGAGGAGTATAATAGGAGGAGTATAATGGGAGGAGTTGTCCTGGGGGGAGGTGTACAGGTGCCCAACGTGTGCGGGGAGCGTGGCCTAGCGGCATAGTGGGGGTGTGTGGCCTAGCAGCATAGTGGGGGTGTGGCCTAGCAGCATAGTGTGGGGGCGTGGCCTAGTGTCATAGTGTGAGGGGGCGTGGCCTAGCGCCATAGTGTGAGGGGGCATGGCATAGTGCTATAGTGTGAGGGGGCGTGGCCTTGCGCCAGTTTGAGTGACGTGGCCTAGCGACATAGTGTGAGGGGCGTGGCCTAGCGGCATAGTGTAAAGGGCATGGCCTAGAGCCATAGTGTGAGGGGGTGTGGCCTAGGCCTAGCGGTACAGTGTGAGGGGCGTGGCCTAGTGGCAAAGTATGAGGGGACGTGGCCTAGTGGCATAGTGTGAGGGGCGTGGCCTAGCGGCAGTGTGAGGGCGTGTGGCCTAGCTGCATAGTGTGAGGATCGTGGCCTAGCGACATAGTGTGAGGGGGCGTGGCCTAGCGGCATAGTGTGAGGGGGCGGGGCCTAGCGGCATAGTGTGATGGGACGTGGCCTAGCGGTATAGTGTGAGGGGGCATGGCCTAGCGGCATTGTGTGAGGAGCGTGGCCTAGCAGCATAGTGTCAGGGGGCGTGGCCTAGTGGCACCGCGTGAGGGGTGTGGCCTAGCGGCACCACGTGAGGGGTTGTGGCCTAGCGGCACCACGTGAGGGGCGTGGCCTAGCGGCATAGTGCGGAGGCGTGGCCTAGCGGCATAGTGAGAGGGGCGTGGCCTAGCGGTACCGCGTGAGGGGCATAGCCTAGCAACACTGCGTGAGGGGGCGTGGCCTAGCGGTATAGTGTGAGGGGGCATGGCCTAGCGGCATTGTGTGAGGAGCGTGGCCTAGCAGCATAGTGTCAGGGGGCGTGGCCTAGTGGCACCGCGTGAGGGGTGTGGCCTAGCGGCACCACGTGAGGGGTTGTGGCCTAGCGGCACCACGTGAGGGGCGTGGCCTAGCGGCATAGTGCGGAGGCGTGGCCTAGCGGCATAGTGAGAGGGGCGTGGCCTAGCGGTACCGCGTGAGGGGCATAGCCTAGCAACACTGCGTGAGGGGGCGTGGCCTAGCGGCACCGCGTGAGGGGGCATGGCCTGGCTAAACGGCCGATCCATACGGGGGCGGGGCCAGGCCGAGCCCAGCGGCCAATCCGTGGGGGGGCGGGGCCAGGCGGGGCTAGGCCGAGCCAAGCGGCCAATCCGTGGGGGGGACGGGGCCAGGCCAAGCCCAGCGGCCAATCCGATGGTTGTCACTGTAAGGACACAATTTTGGAGCAAGACAGACAGACAGAATAAGGCAATTATATATATACTAGAAGGTGGCCCGATTCTAACGCATCGGGTATTCTAGAATTTATTGTGTAGTTAATGTATGATTTTTGTTATATATATATCGATGTTGTTGTGTGTAGTTGTCAAGTGTTTGTGTAGGGTGCTGTAAATGTTCTGGGTGTTGTCTGGGTGTGGGGGGGGTGAGAGCGGTGTTGTTTGTGTGTTTCGTTGTGTGTGTTGCGTTGTTTGTGGAGCGCTGTGTGTCTGCAGTGTTGTCTGTGTGTGGTGCTGTGTGTGTTGCGCAGTTTATGTGCGTGTGTGTGTTTTGGGGGAGGTATGTTTTGTGCAATGTGTGTGTGTTGCGCGGTATGTGCGTATATTTGTGTGTGCCGCGGTGTTTCTGTGTTGTGTGTGTTCGGCGTTGTCTGTGTGTGTGGGTGTCTGTGTAGGGGGGTGTTTGTGGTTCCCAGTGTGTGTGGTGTGTTGTGCGGTGCGGTGCGTGTGTGGCGGTGTGTCTGTGTTTTGAGGAGAGGTGTGCACCCCCCATCGTGCTCCATCCCCCATGCTGCACACCCCCATCGTGCTCCATCCCCCATGCTGCGCACCCCCCATCGTGTTTCATCCCCCCATTCTGGGAACCCCCCATCGTGCTCCATCCCCCATGCTGCGCACCCCCCATCGTGTTTCAACCTCCCATTCTGGGCACCACCCATCGTGCTCCATCCCCCATGCTGCGTACCCCCCATCGTGTTCCAACCTCCCATTCTGGGCACCCCCCATCATGCTCCATCCCCCATGCTGCATCCCCCATCGTGCTCCATCCCCCATGCTGCGAACCCCCCATCGTGTTTCATCCCCCCATTCTGGGCACCCCCCATCATGGTCCACCCCCCATGCTGCACACCCCATCGTGCTGCATCCCCCATGCTTCACCCCCCATCGTGCTCCATCCCCCATGCTGCAAACCCCTCAGAGTATAATAGGAGGAGTATAATGGGAGGAGTTGTCCTGGGGGGAGGTGTACAGGTGCCCAATGTGTGCAGGGGGTGTGGCCTAGCAGCATAGTGGGGGGCATGGCCTAGTGCCATAGTGTGAGGGGGCATGGCTTAGCGCCATAGTGTGAGGGGGCGTGGCCTAGCGCCATAATGTGAGGGGCGTGGCCTAGCGCCATAGTGTAAGGGGCGTGGCCTAGCGGCATAGTGTGAGGGGGCGTGGCCTAGTGCCATAGTTTGAGGGGGTGTGGTCTAGCGCCATAGTGTGAGGGGGCGTAACCTAGCGGGATCGTGAGGGGGCGTGGCCTAGCTGCATAGTGTGAGGGGCGTGGCCTAGGGGTATAGTGTGAGGGGGCGTGGCCTAGCACCATAATGTGAGGGGTGTGGCCTAGCGACATAGTGTCAAGGGGTGTGGCCTAGTGGCACAGTGTGAGGGGGCGTGGCCTAGTTGCATAGTGTGAGGGGGCGTGGCCTAGCTGCATAGTGTGAGGGGGCATGGTCTAGCGGCATAGTGTGAGGGGGCGTGGCCTAGCGGCATAGTGTGAGGGGGCGTGGCCTAGCACCATAGTGAGGGGGCGTGGTCTAGCGGCATAGTGTAAGGGGCGTGACCTAGCGCCATAGTGTGAGGGGCGTGGTCTAGCACCATAGTGTGAGGGGGTGTGGCCTAGTGGCACAGTGTGAGGGGGCGTAGCCTAGTTGCAGTGTGAGGGTGTGTGGCCTAGCTGCATAGTGTGATGGGGCATGGCCTAGCTGCATAGTGTGAGGGGGCGTGGCCTAGCGGCATAGTGTGAGGGGGCGTGGCCTAGTGGCATAGTGTGAGGGGGCGTGGCCTAGCGGCATATTGTGAGGGGGCGTGGCCTAGCACCATAGTGTGGGGGCGTGGTCTAGCGGCATAGTGTAAGGGGCGTGGCCTAGCGACATAGTGTCATGGGGCGTGGCCTAGCGCCATAGTGTCAGGGGGCATGGCCTAGCGGCATAGTATGAGGGGGCGTGGCCTAGCGACAGTGTGAGGGGTGTGGCCTAGCGGCACCGCGTGAGGGGCGTGGCCTAGCGACATAGTGCGGAGGCTTGGCCTAGCAGTATAGTGTGAGGGCGTGGCCTAGCGGCATAGTGTGAGGGGCGTGGCCTAGCGGTACCGCGTGAGGGGCGTAGCCTAGCGACACTGCATGAGGGGGCGTGGCCTAGTGGCACCGCGTGCGGGGGCGTGGCCTGTCCAAACGGCCAATCCATGCGGGGGAAAGAGCCAGGCCGAGCCCAGTGGCCAATCCGTGAGGGGGGGCGGGGCAGGCCGAGCCCAGCGGCCAATCCGACGGTTGTCACTGTAAGGACACAATTTTGGAGCAAGACAGACAGACAGACAGACAGAATAAGGCAATTATATAGATAGATATATATATATATATATATATATATATATATAGATATATATATATATATATATATATATATATATATATATATATATTTATTAGTATTAGTTCCCATAAATTAAAAGAGTGATAAGGTCTTTGTAAGTAAAATTAAGAAAATGTCCACAGTTTAAAGGGTGTATCCAGGACTTAAAAAAGCACTGTCAGGCAGGTAGTTTCTACATAGCTGCCTGTTGTGCCCAGTGCCATTTTTCACTGACACAGAGCAGTCAGAGACAACTGCTGCCGTTGATAGTGGCTTCATCAACAGAGTTGAGGCTTCCTTTCCACTTTTCTCTGTAGATAGTGAGGAATATCTGATGTCATGCTGATTAACAGCAGGATTCCCACTCATTTACCATTGCATCAGCTGTCTCTCCCAGCCTTCAGAGCAAAGCAAATGAGAAGTCGTCACTCTGTTGACGCAATGTCAGCTCAAGCAACTAAATCTCTGGCAGTAGTGGTATGTGATCACGTATTTTCCTTGCGTGTTGCGTGAGGTAAGTACGTGTCTCCAGTAAGTACGGGCTACGTGTGTTCTCCGTGTGCTATCCGCGATAACACACGGAGAACCGGTAATTTACATACTAACGGGGTCCTTGCTGCTGTCCAGGGTACTGATCTTCGGCTCCAGCCACACCCACTCTCAGCTGATGCTGCTTCCAGTCGAGCGGAGGGGCGGAGATCAGCGCCCGTGACATCACGCCCACCTCCTTAACACGCTCATAATGAGCAGCAGATGGCAGCAACTGTTTGCAGCAGAAGATTCTGTAGGTAATAAGGAGGTGAGTATTTTTTTTTGCATTTTAAAATAATGACACGTTTTTCTCCGGCGCGTGTCACATGGGTCTGCATTCACACTACGTCCGTGTGGTATGGGTGCGGGCCGTGTGACACCCGTGATGTTGGAGAAAAACGGACATGTCAGCGTGAGAAACTCACGGACACACGTAAGCACGGAACTGATACACGTTCCGTTCAAAAATACTTATGTGTGCCCAATACATTAGGAAAACATTGGTCCACGTGTGTACGTGTCTCCGGTACGTGAAAAAACTGTCAAACACGTACCGGAGGCACGTGAGTGTGGCACAGGCCTAACAGTGTTCCCATTGTCGTAACAGCCATTTTTGCCAAAGTTACAGAGGAATGCGTTGTCTTATTGTTGCATTTCGAAAACTGATTATTAACTGACATAGTATACTGTATTTATAGTGTTTTTGGTTTAGATCCAATCTATTCCTTAGAAGGAACTTGCTTTGTTTTTGCCACTGCCACAAACAATAGATATGATTTGTCCACTGTGGGGAAACACTAATGCTAAAGGTGTTCAATATATTTGCAGCATCAACCCAGAGAAATAATGCATTACTCTATGCCGTAAAAAAAATCAAAGGGTTACCTTTGAGATTTAGGATGGTTCAGGTTCTCAGACATAGAGACACTCTTTATAATCCGCTCTTCTCTGTAGCTAGAGATGAGGATCCCAAACAGGAAATCCCCCATTGTTAACTAAGACTTCTGTGTTATGCTATACGTCAATATTTATTTTTTCTCTTGGACAACATCTTTTATTAATTACAAAGTGATGGTTTATCACAATCAGGCGTGAAGATAAGTCAAAAGTGACATGCAACAATCAAAGTGGCAGAACTTCCTGTTAATTCATGACTGCCCTAATAGGACATAAAAAGGTTCATAACATTTTGATTAAAGCAAACCATAATAACAATGTTTGACTGTTCCCTGTAATTTTAATTTACTAATATTGAACCATATGTACATCCACAGTAAAAAAAAATATATACAGTCATATGAAAAAGTTTGGGCACCCCTATTAATGTTAACCTTTTTTCTTTATAACAATTTGGGTTTTTGCAACAGCTATTTCAGATTCATATATCTAATAAATGATGGACTCAGTAATATTTCTGAATTGACATGAGGTTTATTGTAATAACAGAAAATGTGCAATCCGCATTTAAATTAATTTTGACAGGTGCATAAATATGGGCACCCTTATCAATTTTTTGTTTTGAACACTCCTAACTACTTTTTACTGACTTACTGAAGCACTAAAATGGTTTTGTAAACTCATTGAGCTTTGCACTTCATAGGCAGGTGTATCCAATCATGAGAAAAGGTATTTAAGGTGGCCACTTGCAAGTAGTTCTCCGATTTGAATCTCCTATGAAGAGTGGCATCATGGGCTCCACAAAACAACTGTCAAATGATCTGAAAACAAAGATTATTCAACATAATTGTTCAGGGGAAGGATACAAAAAGTTGTCTCAGAGATTTAAACTGTCAGTTTCCACTGTGAGGAACATAGTAAGGAAATGGAAGAACACAAGTACAGCACATTTGGACAAGCCAGTTACATTTTGGACGAAGGTCCTGTGGACTGATGAAACAAAGATTGAGTTGTTTGGTCATACAAAAAGGCATTATGCATGGAGGCAAAAAACACAGCATTGCAAGAAAAGCACTTGCTACCCACAGTAAAATTTAGTGGAGGTTCCATCATGCTTTGGGGCTGTGTGGCTAATGCCGGCACCGCAGGAATCTTGTTAAAGTTGAGGGTCGCATGGATTCAACTCAGTATCAGCAGATTCTTGACAATAATGTGCAAGAATCAGTGACGAAGTTGAAGTTACGCAGGGGATCGATATTTCAGCAAGACAATGATCCAAAACACCGCTCCAAATCTACTCAGGCATTCATGCAGAGGAACAATTACAATGTTATGGAATGGCCATCCCAGTCCCCAGACCTGAATATCATTCAACATCTGTGGGATGATTTGAAGCGTGCTGTCCATGCTCGTCGACCATCAAACTTAACTGAAGAGGAATTGTTTTGTAAACAGGAATGGTCAAAAATATCTTCATCCAGGATCCAGGAACTCATTAAAAGCTACAGGAAGCGACTAGAGGCTGTTATTTTTGCAAAAGGAGGATCTACAAAATATTAATGTCACTTTTATGTTGAGGTGCCCATACTCATGCACCGGTCAAATTTAGTTTAAATACAGATTGCACATTTTCTGTTAGTACAATAAACCTCATTTCAATCCAGAAATATTACTCAGTCCATCAGTTATTAGATATATGAAACTGAAATAGCTGTTGCAAAAACCCAAATTGTTATTAATAAAAAAGGTTAACGTTAATAGGGGTGCCCAAACTTTTTCATATGACTGTATATATATATATATATATATATATATATATATATATATATATATGTATATATATATGTATATATATATATATATATATAATATATATATATATATATACTGGCAGATCTCCCATTTAATGATAAAACAGTGATCTAATGTAGAGAAGGAGATCAAAAAGTTATTGACTCCTCTAATGTTCTGTATTGACTATAATTTGTCATGTTATTTAGTGTCAGATTTGTTTGGATTTCCCCCACCTAAATGTGAAAGTAGAGATAAATATCACCTAAGCATAATAAAAATTCTCAACTAGAAAATTTAAAAATTACATTTATCTTAGTTTATATTTTTTGACATTTCTATCTTTGGTAAGTAAATTATGGAATATTGTATCAAGAATATGCAATATTGTCTTATCAGGGAGAAAACTATGTAAAAGCTTTTGTTGGATAACATTAATATCTTTTCTGTATTATAATAGAACCTGAACGTGTAAAAAACCTTATGTCTGGAATCATCACCACCACTTCTGTATCTCTGACCTGGGGGAAGCCAGATGGAAATACAAGCGCTTATTATATCCAGATTTTGGGAGATCCAACTTTCAATAAAACTGTGACTTCAACTAATATTACAAGTGAAGGCCTGACACCGGGGAATTATTATATATTCTTGGTATCCGGAGTTGTTGGGGCAAATAACACAGGAGACAGTTCAATAATATATGTGTATACAAGTGAGTATTCCTTTCATTTAGATATTTTTAAATTGTATATTTTTCGAATAATTTAGGAATTTTTACCTATAGAAAATATAATCCTAGTAGAAAGCTATAAGTTAAATATTTAGACATTTCTTATCTCTTAGTCAAAATGTTTTTCTACTTTTAGCTTAGCTGAGTAAACTACAAACTTCTGTACCAAGAAAAATGCAGTATTGTCTTATGAGACAAAGAACTATGTAAAAGCTTTTGTTGAACAATATTTATATATTTTCTGTTTTATAATAGAACCCAATATAGTAAAGAATTTAATGACGGGGATCATCACCACCACTTCTATATCTCTAAGCTGGGAGAAACCAGATGGAAATGCAAGCTCTTATAAAATTCAGATTCTCGGAGATCCATCTTTTAATAAAACTGTGACTTCTACTTCTGATACAATTGAAGGCCTGACACCGGGGAACTATTACACATTGCTCGTCACTGCTGTTGTTGGAGAGAATAATGTGTCAGGAAACAGTGTGGTTATATCTGTGTATACAAGTAAGTATTCCTTACATACAGAATTTTAAAGTCTATATATATTTTCAAAACATTAAATAATTTTTACCTAAAATATATCAGGCTGAATAAACTGGAGTACACAGGCAGAAATGGGCTCCTGTGCAAGAACAATATTTGGGGCCCTTTGCAGTCTAAAAGCTCATCAAAAAGCACATTTCCACCTACTTTGAAGGTAGAAATGGACCCCCAAACCTCTTCAGCCCCTGTGTGATTGCACAGGCTGCATCAATGATATGTCCGTCCCTGGTCCAATATGTATTTATTATGAATTATGTACTGGGTATATATTTTATATTAGTATCGAGTTCCATAAATCAAAAGTTTAAGGTCTTTGTAAGTAAAATTAAGGAAATGTTTAAACTTTAAAGGGTGTATCTGGGACTTTAAAAAAAAGCCAAAACATATGTCAAAGCACTAATGGGCATCTGCCTGATGTGCCTGGCATTGTTCTTTGTTGGCACAGAGGAGTTACAGACCGATCCTGATGGCAATACAGGGGTTTCATCAACAGATCAGAGGCTTTTTTTCCATTTTGTTCTGTATACAGGGTGGGATTGCCGACGTTATTCTGATTAACAGGTAACTGCCTAATTGGGGGAGTTGGCTGTCAATCAGCATGATGTCGGCTGTCCTGCCCCGTCTTCACAGCAGGGCATATGAGAAACCTCCACTTTGTTGATGCAACGTCAGTGGAAGCAGCTGAATCGGTATCAGGAGCTGTCTGTGACCACTCTGTGCCAGCAAAGAATGGATGTCGAGCACAACAGGCAGGTAGATCACAACTACCTTCCTGTTAGGGCTTGGGACACTTATTAAGTCTTTGATATACCCTTTATCTATGTTTTCATTGTAGCAGCAGACATTTTTGCCAAAGTTACAGAGGAATGCAAAGTCATATTATTTGGCACATCATAAATAGCTTCTCGAAAGCTCATCATTAACTGAAATTGTACATTTCAGGGATTTTAGTTTTGATCCAATCTATTTGTTAAAAGTATCCTGTTGTTTGTTTTTCCACTGCCCCAACCACAAACCCTAGTTCTGACTTGTGGCAGTGGGGAAACCACATTAAAGGTTTTCAATATCTTTACAGAGCCAACACAGAGAAATAGTGCAGTACGCCATGCACAAAAAAGCAAAGGGTTTACTTTTGAGATTAAAAATGTTGTGTGTTCTCAGGGTATAGAGACACTTTTTATAATCCACTCTTGTCTGTAGTTTTAGATGAGAAAAACAGAAAATCCCACATTGTTAACTCATAATTCTGTAATATCCTATAAATCAATATTTATTTTTTCACTTGGACAACATCTTTTAGTAATGATAAATACTGAAGGGCGAACACTAAAATGCTGTGGTGTTCGTTACTCGAGCTGACCAGGTCAGATGCTCTAAAAGGGCTTATCTCAAGTAATGTGTAAAATGGAATCAATGATTGGGCAGTTCGGCTCTATGCCCACATACAGCGAGCCATATGCAGAGGATTTATGAGAAAAGGGGAGGGAGGACGTGTTTTGTTTTTTTGGGACACAGTACATCGAAAACATTATTTTAGCCCACAGTTAGGCTACTTTCACACTTCCGTCTTTTTGCATCAGTCTTAATCCATTGCGTTGAGAAAATACAGTATCCTGCAAAATATTTAGCAGGATTCAGTTTTTTCCCCATAGACTTGTATTAACATCGGATTGCGACTAATGGCCCTGCGTTGCATCCACCGCACGATGGATCAGACTCACTGTCGGGCGGAAGGAACTGACACTGTGCAGGATTCCGTCACAATCTGTCAAGAGGTATAATAGTTGTCTATGGTGCTGGATTCTGCCGTAATCCATTGCACGACAGAATCCAGTGCTGTATCCCGTATTTTGCTACTAAGCATGCCCAGTATGTACATGATCACATTGCAAGGCTTCAGATAGGAAAAATCCACACACAATTTTAGCTATAATAACATTTATTCTGCCCCTTTCTCTACAAACTGTCACAGCTGGCCTATGAAAACACAGTAATAGGTCACCAAAGTGTCTGGCACTCCGATTGGGCTGTCCCAAAAAAAAACGGATCATGACGGATCCATCGTAAAACGGATGCACAACAGATGTAACGGACATGACGGATCAGTTATTTCATAGGATTCCTGTGAACAGAATGCTGTGAAATAACACATCCATTGCGTCGGTTGACAGCTAAAAAATGACGGATCTGTCGTTCCATCGCATCGACTGACCTGACGGATTTGAAACGACTGAAGTGTGGAAGTAGCCTAAGAGCCATTCAGAGACTGCAAATGGCTCTCTCTGAAGTTCCTGCTCACATCATGTGTGACGCCCTGGACTAGTCAGGTCGTCCCAGGTAGTCACACACACACATACACCCCCTCCCCGAGTAGGTGACAGCAGCCAACCAAGAAACCCTTGTCACCACCCTCCAGGTTTGATGGCCACACCAGGGGGGCAGAGCCAGGTGGTTGGCTCCGCCCACCAAGGAGTTTACAGGCCTGGAGGCGGGAAAGACACAAATTCAGACACAAGTTTTAGGGGAGTGTGAGGAGTAGCCTTGACAGTGAAGGAGGGAGGTTGAGTTCAAGGGTAGACCTGTGACCAGGCCTGCCAACAGACTACTCCAGTGGCTGGGTCGGAGCCCAGTCACCTTTGGCAAGGAGGCAGACGGTGGTGGCCGCCTGCTGAAGCTGGGATTACAGCCGGTGGAACCGTAGGGAATGGGATCAGGCGATGGCCCGCCGGTACCGAACCGGGCAACCGATTGGAAACCGGAGAACCAGGAGCTGTACTCAGACCCAGTACAAAGCCCTGAACCGACAGGGCCGAGTCAAATCAACTGATTGAGGACTGGACTTAAGGACCTATCCCACACAAGACCTGTTAGAAGACAACAGCCCAACCATACAGGGTAAAGCCACCGCCAAGGCTTAGAGACCCAAAGGGCCAGCGTCTGTAGGCAAACGGGCTCCTACGGCATATACCAGCAACTACCGTTGCTTAGGCATAGAAGTCAAACATTCTTACAAAGAGGTGCAGGAGAAAGGCGGAAACCACCAACCTATTCTGGGAGAAACTGCAGCCGGCTGCGGGTCCCGTTCATCACCCCGTTTGGTTTACCAGAGACTCCAGTGTATTGTGTCATAGTGAGTACGCCAGTGCCTTTGGACCGCGCCGCACCGCACCGCACCAGCATACGCCTGCACCCGCTCCCACGCCTCAGCACCTCCCTCAGGCCCCCGGGACCATCGCTCCCCTACCCACGGAGGGGTCAACACCAAGCTGCGCAACACTATCCCCGGGAGGCCTAGTTACCGGCAGCGGTGGTGTCCATCTATTCACCACAACCCGTGGGTGGCGTCTCGAACTTACATCCCAAAGCAAACCACCACGGCCCCGGCCGTGGAACTTCCCCGTCAAGTCCCTGCGTGTAGCGCCAACTCTCTTGCAGAGCGACGTGACCCCCGGGTCCGTGAGAGGCTCGAGCCACCACCCACAGTATGAGCACAGATTCGAGCGGCTCGGCAGTCGCAGCCGAGCCCACAGGGCGGTACACATGCAGTAAAGCGACCTTGTGCTTTGTGTTTGTTGCTTCACAGATGAAGCATCAGAGCACCCATGATACTCCGCCGAGCACCGCGAGTACCCGAGAACCCTGATGCTTGATTGAGTGTTGAGCATGCTCACTCATCATTAATTATAAAGTGACAGGTTAACATAAGCAGGCGAGAAGTTAAGTCAAAGGTGACAGGTGACAATCAAAGTGGCAGAACGTCCGTTATTTGTTCCATATAAAGGCTGCTGTGATAGGTTCATATAAAAAGACTCACATCTTTTTGATGAAAGAAAACCATATTAATGTTTGACTGTTCCTTTCAATTTTGGTTTACTAATATTGAAGAATATGGACATGCATTAATGCCACAATAAAAAATATACTGACATTTCTCATTCTTCTTTGATTTAACAAAAAATCACTGACCCAATGTAGAAAAGGATTTAAACAGTTACTGACTCCTATAATGTTCTGTATTGACTTTTACTTATCAAATGATTTAGTGTCAGATTTGTTTGGATTTCCAATTACATTGTGAGAACACTACAGATGAAAATCACTTAATCACAGTAGAAATCAATGTCTAGAAAACTTAGATTTTTAGTTTATCTTAGTTGATATCTTTCAATATTTTTACCATTGATAAGTAAACTATGGAATATTGTACCACGAAAAAATGCAATATTGTCTTAATAGGGAAACAATTATTTTGTTGGCCAGTATTTACTGTATTTTTCAAACTATAAGATGCACTTTTCCTCCCAAATATTTGGGAGGAAAATGAGGGGTGCGTCTTAAAATCTGAATGTAGCTTACCTTAGGGGGGTGGTGGAGAGGGGTCACAGGAGGCAGGGGCAATGCTGTGCTGCTCTTTGCGGCTCTGTATGGTGGGCGACACTGCTCTGTACGGTGGATGGCGCTGCTCTGTGCGGCTCTATACGGTGGCCAATAGCTGCTCTGTGCAGCTCTGATGGTGGCTGGTGGCTGCTCTGTATGGCGGCTGGCCGCTGCTTTCAACGGCGGCTAGCGGCTGCTCTGTACGGTGGCTGGCGGCACTGCTCTTTACGGCCGATAGTGAAGTACGGGCCATTCTGACGATGTTGGCAGTGAGGACTTCAAATAATGGCGCCCAGAGTCAGCGCATGCGCAGATGGAGCTCTTGGCTCAAGATCTCACCTGCGCATGTGCCACCTCCAGGTGCTATTTCTTTGAAGGCCTCAATGCTGACATCTTCAGAATAGCCCGTGCCTCACAGTCCACCGCACAGAGCAGTGCCAGCACAGAGCAGAGCCAGCACAGAGCAGAGCCAGCACAGAGCAGAGCCAGCACAGAGCAGAGTTGCACAGAGCAGAGCCGCACTGAGCAGTGCCCCGGACAGAGCAGCACCTGCTGCCCCAGCACAGAGGTAAGACACCGCCAGATTATTAAACAGACCCCATATTTTATTTTTTTTACCTTTTTTTTCCTCTAAATTTGGGTTGCGTCTTATAAAATGAAAAATATGGTATATCTTGTCTGTTTTATAATAGAATCCAAACCCGTAAAGGATTTGATGTCTGGGATGCAGATATAGAGATGCTCTCTATAAACTCTTCTCTGTAGCTGAAGATGAGGATCCCAAACAGAAACCCCCCTTCTGTTAACTCTGATTTCTGTAATAGACTCTGACAAGATTTTTTTTAACCTGGATATTATATTTTATTAATTATAAAGTAAACAGGCAAGAAACTAAGTCAAAGGTGACAGATGACAATCAAAGTGGCAATATTTTCTGTTGTCTCTGTTGTAAAAATAGCTCCTGTAATACAGGACAGGAAAATGTTTATAACTTTTTTATTAAAGGAAATCAATTTTCCAATGTTTATTTGTTGTTTTCATTTTTTTGTTTCTAATATCTAGCCCTATTGGTATGCGTTTATACCATTACTACTTCTTCTATTACTTAAAGGAATCTGTCACCGGGTTTTTGCCACCTGATCTGAGAGCAGCATCATGTAGAGACAGAGACCAGGATTCCAGCATTGTGTCACCTACTGGGCTGCTTTGTGTAGTTTTGATAAAATGACTTTATTAATGACCTTGTGGATGGGATTGATACTAAAGTGTCAGTCTTTGCTGATGACACCAAACTATGTAAGATATTTAAAACTGACCTTGATAGTACAATATTATAAAAAGATCTGGATAAGATGTCAGAATGGGCAGATACTTGGCAAATGAGATTTAATGTTGATAAATGTAAAGTAATGCACCTTGGACGCAGTAATCCTATAACTGCGTATACATTAAATGGAAGTAAACTCGGGACTGCAGAACAGGAGAAGGACTTGTGTATTCTCATTACAAATAAGCTGGGCAGCAGCACTCAATGTCAAGCAGCAGCTGCTAAAACAAACAAGATTTAGGGTGTGTAAAAAGAGAGATTAGATCCCGTGATCCCAACGTATTGTTACCCCTCTATAAATCACTTGTAATGCCACATCTGGAATATGGGATCTGTGGTGCCCTGGACAAGCCAGGTCGTCACAGGTACTGCAACAACACACCCCACACCCCCAGATAGGCACACCAGTCACACACAAATCCTTGTTGCCTCCCTCCAGGGGCTGATGTCCACACCAGGTGGGGTGGAGCAAGGCGGTTGGCCCCACCCACTGAGGAGTTCACAGTCCTGGAGGCGGAAAAGGAAGTCAGTGAAGTGAGGGAGAGTGAAGGAGAAGGAGGAAAGTAGCAGTAGAGGAGCAGACTGACCGTGTCCGGGTACGTGGTCCGGGCACCAAGACCAAGGTTGGCAGACAGTGGTGGCCGTCTGCAGGAGAGGCTGATTGACGCGGAACCGTAGGACCGGGGATGGGCGGTGGCCTGCCGGTACCGAACCGGGGAGCGAAGAGAAGCCAGCACAAACCGGCAGAGCCTACGGACCCCGACCAGGCTTGGAGTCGCCGTTAAACCGGTCAAATCCGTTAGCGACCGGAACCTCCGGCGTTTCCTAGCAGCAAAGACCCAACTGAAGTCAACCGTCCAAACTGAGAAAGGGAAATACAGCTACCGCCACAGCTAGAATTCCCAGGGCCAGAGCCTGTGGGCAAAAGGGGCTCCTCCGGCACCTATCCAAGCTGGGGAGCGGGTTACCGGTGGGAAGCCATCGGGACCAAAGATACACAACAGGTGCAGGGAAAGGCAGCCACCACCAACCTTCCAGGGGTAACCACAGCAGCCGGCTGCGGGACCCGTCCATCCAGCCATTTGTTTTACCGGAGACTCTGTATCCATTCTTGGCTGAGTGAGTACCACCGTGCTGTCTGGCACCATGCTGCCCCTGCGACCCTGCACCTCGCCAACCCTGCCTCCCCGTCACCTCACCGGGCCCCGGGACCACCAAACCCCCTACCCACGGAGGGGAGAGAACCATCTCGGCTGCTCCCTGTCATTGCTCCCGGGATCCCCGTCCAGAGCAGCGGTGATGTCCCAACCTCACCACAAACCGTGGGTGGCGTCACGGACCAACTCCCCAAACCCAAACTACCCCCCTTTCATTCACGGGCGAGGAGCGCCGCTCGAGTCCCCGGATCCGGCCCACCACTCGAGCCACCGAGCAGCAGCAGCGCCGGACCCGAGCGTGGTGAGCGCAGCGTCCTCCCCGCCCACGGCCAGAGCCTGCGGGCAAAAGGGGCTCCTCCGACACCTATCCAAGCTGGGGAGCGGGTTACCGGTGGGAAGCTATCGGGACCAAAGATACACAACAGGTGCAGGGAAAGGCAGCCACCACCAACCTTCCAGGGGTAACCACAGCAGCCGGCTGCGGGCCCACCGCTCGAGCCACCGAGCAGCAGCAGCGCCAGACCCGAGCGTGGTGAGCGCAGCGTCCTCCCCGCCCGCGGCCAGAGCCTGCGGGCAAAAGGGGCTCCTCCAACACCTATCCAAGCATTGGGACCAAAGATACACAACAGGTGCAGGGAAAGGCAGCCACCACCAACCTTCCAGGGGTAACCACAGCAGCCGGCTGCGGGACCCGTCCATCCAGCCATTTGTTTTACCGGAGACTCTGTATCCATTCTTGGCTGAGTGAGTACCACCGTGCCGTCTGGCACCGCGCTGCCCCAGCGACCCACGGAGGGGAGAGAACCATCTCGGCTGCTCCCTGTCATTGCTCCCGGGATCCCCGTCCAGAGCAGCGGTGATGTCCCAACCTCACCACAAACCGTGGGTGGCGTCACGGACCAACTCCCCAAACCCAAACTACCCCCCTTTCATTCACGGGCGAGGAGCGCCGCTAGAGTCCCCGGATCCGGCCCACCGCTCGAGCCACCGAGCAGCAGCAGCGCCGGACCCGAGCGTGGTGAGCGCAGCGTCCTCCCCGCCCGCGGCCAGAGCCTGCGGGCAAAAGGGGCTCCTTCGACACCTATCCAAGCTGGGGAGCGGGTTACCGGTGGGAAGCCATCGGGACCAAAGATACACAACAGGTGCAGGGAAAGGCAGCCACCACCAACCTTCCAGGGGTAACCACAGCAGCCGGCTGCGGGACCCGTCCATCCAGCCATTTGTTTTACCGGAGACTCTGTATCCATTCTTGGCTGAGTGAGTACCACCGTGCCATCTGGCACCGCGCTGCCCCAGAGACCCTACACCTCGCCAACCCTGCCTCCCCGTCACCTCACCGGGCCCCGGGGCCACCAACCCCCCTACCCACGGAGGGGAGAGAACCATCTCGGCTGCTCCCTGTCATTGCTCCCGGGATCCCCGTCCAGAGCAGCGGTGGTGTCCCAACCTCACCACAAACCGTGGGTGGCGTCACGGACCAACTCCCCAAACCCAAACTACCCCCTTTTCATTCACGGGCGAGGAGCGCCGCTCGAGTCCCCGGATCCGGCCCACCGCTCGAGCCACCGAGCAGCAGCAGCAGCGCCGGACCCGAGCGTGGTGAGCGCAGCGCCCTCCCCGCCCGCGACAGATCCAGTTTTGGGCTCCACATTTTAAAAAGGACATTCAGAAGTTAAAGTCAGTTCAAAGGTGGCTAACTAGACTACTACAAGGAATGGAAGGACTCCCATATGATGACAGGTGGAAAGAGTTAGATATGTTTAGCTTAGAAAAAAGACGTCTCAGAGGAGATCTCATTTATATGTATAAATACGTGTGTGGTCAATATAAAGGACTGGTGCATGACTTATTTCTGCCAAAGACAATACTAAGGACCAGGCGACATACAATGCGAGTGGAAGAAAAGCGATTCTGGCAGCTAAATAGGATAGTGTTCTTTACAGTTAGAGCAGTCAGACTGTGGAATGCCCTACCACAAGAGGTAGTAATGGCAGATACTATAAAAGCTTTTAAATAAGGGATGAATGATTTCCTCAGTACACACAACATTGTTGGTTATAAATGACTTAGTGACCAAATGTAGAACTGGTGGAGGAAGGTTGAACTAGATGGACCTAGGTCTTTCTTCAACCTAAGTAAGTATGTAACTAATTAATCAGCAGTTGATGATCATTATAAGACTACATGTTGTGCTGCCAGGTAGACCAGCATATTCATGAGCTCTGTATGACTGCTAGATCTGCAGCAGAGAAAGCAGTGATTTTATCAAAATGACAGCAAACCGCTCAGTAAGTGACATATTGCTGGAATCACGGTCTCTGTCTAGTGGCGTTATTATAGTTTGATGGGCTCTGGTGCAAAGTTTGGACCTGGGCCCCCCCTTCTTATACACCGACACTTGGGGTACGGGATAATGACGCTGACACTTGGCTCTTACCCACAGCACCCAGGTTTCCTATGATCTGAAATCCCTCTATCAGCACCCTGCTTTCCTATGTTCTATGTTCCCATCTTGTCCTCGGCACCCAGCTTTCCCATGCTCTGCTATACATCTTTCCCTCATTAAGGAATAACGTTTGGAACTCCATTCTATGTCTGAACTGGGTGCAAAAAACCTAAAAAACATCACTATGGGGAGATAAGGTATGCACTCCAGTGACTATGGAAGGGGAATACATGGAATAGCAGAAACTGCTGTGTGAATACTGACATGAAAAATTCAATAGCTATTTGTAAGAATGAAATGTGAAAAATGGAACCTGCATTACTGCCATGAATATATGAATAAAGAGAAATTTAGCTACTGAATTGATCAATGCAGAAGAGCCCCAACACTACGCCAAAGTATTTCTCTACGTTGGGGTCCCTAGCTTGTGTGTGTCCTCTCATGCAGTTAAAAAACTTACCGTGTATGGGACGCTGAGACCCAGGCTATATATGCGTATAATGTGGATTGGCAATAGGTGTGTATGGGGAGGGTTCACAAACGACACACACAAGCTAGGGACCCCAACGTAGAGAAATACTTTGGCGTAGTGTTGGGGCTCTTCTGCATTGATCAATTCAGTAGCTAAATTTCTCTTTATTCATATATTCATGGCAGTAATGCAGGTTCCATTTTTCACATTTCATTCTTACAAATAGCTATTGAATTTTTCATGTCAGTATTCACACAGCAGTTTCTGCTATTCCATGTATTCCCCTTCCATAGTCACTGGAGTGCATACCTTATCTCCCCATAGTGATGTTTTTTAGGTTTTTTGCACCCAGTTCAGACATAGAATGGAGTTCCAAACGTTATTCCTTAATGTTAGTAGTTTTTTCGTTTGTGAACCCTCCCCATACACACCTATTGCCAATCCACATTATACGCATATATAGCCTGGGTCTCAGCGTCCCATACACGGTAAGTTTTTTAACTGCATGAGAGGACACACACAAGCTAGGGACCCCAACGTAGAGAAATACTTTGGCGTAGTGTTGGGGCTCTTCTGCATTGATCAATTCAGTAGCTAAATTTCTCTTTATTCATATATTCATGGCAGTAATGCAGGTTCCATTTTTCACATTTCATTCTTACAAATAGCTATTGAATTTTTCATGTCAGTATTCACACAGCAGTTTCTGCTATTCCATGTATTCCCCTTCCATAGTCACTGGAGTGCATACCTTATCTCCCCATACATCTTTCCCTCAGCACCCAGCTTTCCAATATCAGAGCATGGGTAAGCTGGGTTCTGAGAGAAGATGTACAGCAGAACATGAGAAAGCTGGATGCTGAGGGAAAGAGCCTTTTTCCCTCAGCACAAAATGTTCCCATCACCTTCATATGGTATTATGCAGTCCCATACTCCTCCATGTATAATGCACCCCTATAGTCCATGTATAAGGTGTCCTTCATGTTTATTATGCAGCCCCATAGACCTCCATATATCATGACCCAGCCCCCCAGGCCTCCATGTATTATGCATCCAGCCCCCCAGGCCTCCATGTATTATGCAGCCAGCCCCAGGCTTCCATGTATCATGCAGCCATCCCCCCAGGCCGCCATGTATCATGGAGCCAGCCCCCCAGGCCTCCATGTATCATGGAGCCAGCCCCCCAGGCCTCCATGTATCTTGCAGCCAGCCCCCCAGGCCTCCATGTATCATGCAGCCAGCCCTCCCAGGCCTCCATGTATCATGCAGCCAGCCCCCACAGGTCTCCATATATCATGCAGCTCCTCAGCCTCTGGCCACCATATACTCACTGATTTATGAAAATTAAAAAAATAAAAAAAACAACAAGTACTCACCTCTCTCCTCCTTCCACCGCTGCTATGTCCTCATCTCTCCTTGTTTCACCGCTTCTCCGTCCTCACCTTTCTCCTCCTGTTCCGTGCTCTGAGCTGTCTGCGCAGCAGTCTTCCCAGGAGTGACGTCAACATGCAGGCACAGGGGGAGAATAATGATGCATGGAGCGGCGCAGGCCACTCCATGCTTTATCATTGCTGTGTGCGATGACGGGTGACAGGGGCCTAGTGCCACCACCACTTACACCGGGCAGGGGGGCCCGGTGTCAGCAGCGGTAGCACTGGGTCATATAGCAGCTAGATGGTCTGCGACAGAACAGCGCCGCTCTTCTCTCACACCTCTCTCACAAAAAAGGAGCCGGCTGCTGATCTGCAGGGCAGCCGCGGGCCAATAACCTGCCGGGCGACCCCTGCAACCGCAATAGTTACGCCCCTGTCTCTGTCTCTAAATTATGTTGCTCTCAGATGGGGGAGCAAAAAACCTGGTGACAGATTCCTTTTAATAAGAAAGCACTTCCCTACTGTAGAGCAGAGAAGGGATTTAAAAAATTAGTTATGAACTCATAGACTTGCATATTTTGACTTTTATTTATTATATAATAAGATGTCAGCTATGGTTGGAGTTCCCATCTAAACATGATAAGAAAAACCTGTTGCTTAATATCTCTTATAAAATAACTTAATCCCAGAAAAAAGCAACAACTAGAATATTTAGAAATTACTTACATCTTAAGGCTGCTTTACACGGTACGATACTTTGGTTAAGTTAACTATGAAATATTGGTAATGAAAAATGCAATATTGTCTTTTTATATTAAGAACTAAATAAAAGCTTTGTTGGATATTATTTATATTTTCTTTTTCATAATAGAACCTGAAGTAGTAAAGAACTTGATGACTCAGATCATCACCACCACTTCTATATCTCTGATCTGGGGCAAACCAGATGGAAATACAAGTTCTTATGTAATCCAGATTCTGGGAGATCCAACTTTCAATAAAACTGTGACTTCTACTTCTGATACAATTGACGGCCTGACACCGGGGAATTATTACACATTGCTGGTCACTGCTGTTGTTGGGGAAAATAATGTGTCAGGAAACAGTTCAGAAATATCCATGTATACAAGTGAGTATTCCTTATATTTAGATTTTTAAATAATGATTTTTTTTTCTAAAGATAGATCAGGCTCCATTTGTTACTAAATCAGAAGTTCAAGTGATAAACATTGGACATTTTCTTATTTTTCTTACGTAGGCCTTAACAGTTTTCTGTTTGCTGTAGAATCACTTTTTGCAAAATTCACAGAAGAATTCACAGCCATACTATTTGGCACATTTTAATAGCATCTCAAAAACTGTCTTTTAAAAATAAACAAAAAAACACCTAACCTTAAAAAAAAAATAGTAACGGAAAATGGTTAATGACTGTCTTTAAAGTCAGGAGGCCCACTTATCCTGACAAAATGCCAGAATTTCATTTTTTTTGTATATCAAAAATATTAGTATTTAGGGGTATTCTTCTGCCTTCTTTTTTGTTTTAGTTCATCAAGAATGAACCCCAAAAGATGGTGTTTTACAGCAGCAGTATATCCCATCAATTAATTCTTAGCCGCAATACTTCATCCTTATCTCATGCAGGCAGTTGATCAACTGTCTTTGTCATGCCTCATGCTGAAAATAAAAATATACTCACCAGCCCTCCAGTTTCCTGCAGCACGGCGTCCTCATCTCATGCAGTCAGCTGGCCAGCGTAAGAGTGCATCAGCTGATCAGCATGTGAGCGCTACGCTCTCACACACTGCTCAGCTGACTGCCTGAGTTGAGGTCGTCGTGCTGCTGAGGATAAGAGGGATGGTGAGTATAATGTTTTTTTTTTCAGTGTGCAGCATGATGGGGGCCATGTACCAGGATGGGGGGCCATGTACCAAGATGGGGGAGCCATGTGCTAGGACAGGAGGATTACATGTGCCAGGATGGGGGGGGGCATGTACCAGGATGGGGAGCCATGTATATTCGGCTCCTGATACATGGAGACTTACAGTTGCAGATGAGCAAACTTGTTAGAAAAAGGTTTGCAAATCTCAAATTCGGCATGAGCCTTGGCTTGTTCAGGTCAGGATTGGATTCACAAACACTTTTCTCAGAAATTGGCAAAGTTTGTCTTTGTTTGGTAAATGTTCATGTTTACGCTATAGCAGAAACCATACACTTCTGTCCCCATCATACCCATGTCAAGTATTGGCATGGCTCTGATTAGCCAGGGAAATCACTGTAAAAAAGGAATCAAAATGGTTAAAGCAGGACAAACCAGTCTCTGTGCGGCTGTAAACCTACTTCCAGGTTTGCTAACTAACCCTCATACATACTCACCACTTTCCCCACAGACCGTAAGTCCTCACATCTCTGATTGGTTGCAGTCAGACTGCACCTCCACCTGTATGACAGTGTCTGTGATTGGTTGGTGGTTTCAGGCATAGACTGACTGAGTCGCAGCTGTGAGCGGTGACGTCACTCAGTTTAACTGCGTTCACAGCTGGAGGTTCCCTTGGCACTTCACTTGTGACTGCAGGTAAATTGACCTCAGGTGACCTCATTAAACTCAGTGACCTCACTTCAGGTGAACTCAGTCAGTTTAATGAGACCTGCATCTCCTTGCAGAAAACCATGGGTTTTTTTGCCAGGACATGCAGATTTGGTGCTGAAATTTAAACACCAAATTCCTGCACCAAATCTGCATCTTCTGGCAAAAAAAATCAAAACACGATGTGGTTTTGATGGGATATTGATGTATTTTTTTTGCCAGGAAATGCAGACTTGGTGCAGAAATTTGGTGTATAAATTTCAGCACCAAATCTACATCTTTTGGCAAAAAAAATACCCAAAAACTGTTTTTATGCCATTTCGGTGAGGTTTTCTGCCAGGAGACATAAATTTGTTGCAGAAATGTGGTGCAGATATTTCAGCATGAAATTTGCATTGCCTGGCAAAACTACACTAAAACTGCATCAAAACCGTTTTTGTCCTTTTTTTGGCCAAGAGATGCAGAGTTGCTGCTGAAATTTAAAACACCATATTCCTGCACCAAATCTTCATCTCCTGGCAAAAAATTGCATCAATACTGCATCTTTTCTTGATCTGTCTTTTTTTGTCAGAAGATGCAGATTTGGTGCAGGAATCTGGTATATAAATTTCAGCACCAAATCTGCATCTCTTGGCATAAATGAAGTGTTTTTTTTTTTTTTTTGCCAGAAGATGCATGTCTAATTGAACTCAGTTCATCTGAGGTGAGGTCATTGAGTTCAATCAGTTCACTTGAGTTGAGTTTTCCTGCGGTCACAGGTGAGGTACTATGGAAACTTCCAGCTGTGATCGCAAACAACCTCAGTGAAGACACCGCTCACAGCTGCTGCTCAGTCTCTTCCTACAACCGCAGTGGTCAGTTTATGTTCTGCAGGATTGTCGTTGGACTTCATTTTGATTATGTATGAGCTAGGTGTTTTGGTGCTTATTAAAGGAGTGAAAGATGGTGGGGCTTTTTTCATTTCATTTCTATTATAGGGTTTTTTGGGTGTTTGTGTTTATTTATTTTCACTTACAGATTAGTAATGAGGGGTCTCATAGACACCTTCCCTTATTAATCTAGGGCTAAGTGGCAGCTGTGAGCTGTCACTAACCTCTTATATCTACTCGATTGCCACCGCACCAGGGAAATCAGGAGGAGCCAGAAAAAGTGCCAGGATTGTTGCATCTACTGGATGTGACTACCCTGGGTGCCTGCGAGTTGATATTTTTAGGCTGGGGGGGTCAATAACCATGGATCCCCCCAGCTTTAGAATAGCAGCCTCCAGCTGTCGGCTTTATGTTGGCTGAGCATCAAAATTGGAAGGGACTGCACATCATATTTTACAATTATTTAAATAAAATAAAAAAACAAACTGCATGAGGTTCCTTGTATTTTTTTACACAGTCAAGATAAGCACATGGCTGCAGCCTCTAGCCATCTGCTTTATGCTGGGTATAAATATATATATATATATATATATATATATATATATATATATATATATATATATAGTTACACTTCATTAGGGAATCAAGACAGTGTGTGTGCTTCCAATCAATCACAGATTCTGTCACACAGGTTGTGAGCATCGTTTAACTGCAACCAGTCAGAGATGCCTGGACTGCTGGTGGAAGGGGAAAGGAGTAAATATGTACGAGGGTTAATAAGTGGACCCAGAAGCAGTGTTATAGGCATGCCTGGAACTCTATAAATAAAGCTGTTCTGTTTTATTCCTTATTTGCTTTTTTTGCAGCTCCACTAGACCTTACTGACACCGGTCCCCCTAGTCCTTATTAACACCAGCCTTCCTAGCTTTTGCCTACACATAAGTTTTGCCTCCCATTAAATTCACTGGTTTTCAGATATATTCAGTGAGCAGTTTGGTGAACACCCATTAAGTAAATATTGAACAGATTGGGAAAAATAACCAGATAACCAAATTTAAGGAATGTATTATGTTTTTGTATGTGTGTGTGTCAAAGTATTTTGTATAATTCACAAGAATTATATATTATAGGACCAGCCACTGTAACCGAGCTAAAAGCCTCTACAATAAACAGCAGCACAATAAATGTCAGCTGGAATCTTCCAGACGGTAACAGAAGCTCATATCTGGTAGAAGTGATTGGAAATCCAATGCAGACCTTCACAGTGTTTTCTGAATCAGTAATTATTGCTAACCTGACCAGTGGGAACCAGTACACAGTACGGATCTCTGCAGTTGCAGGCAATGGACTTCTTGGCGGAAACAGCAATATTTTTATACTAGGTGAGTGAATATTACATCTAAATTTGATATTCAACACTTAATTTTTTTCCTATCTGGATAACGGAATGGTTTTAGATACTTGCCAACCTCTTTCAGTTCTGTTTTATATATTCTTTAGTTTATATCTAATTTAACTGGGTTTCCCTCATAGCGTATGCAAATTAGAGATCAGATTAATTGATTTTATATTTTGATAGATCAGGCATTTCTGCTTGTGGCGATACCAAATATGTGTATTTTTTATCATTATTGTTTTATTTTCAATGAAGCAAAAATGGGGTTATTTTAACTTTTTGGAGGGTTCATACTTTTTAAACTTTTTTTTTTACATTTTTTATTGAGTCGTTCTAGGGGATTTTATGGCTGCACACTCCGATTGCTTCTCCTGATCAGAGCGATGCTTCAGGATCTCTCTGATCAATAGAAATGCTGTGTTACTGTAAGTGCCGACACTCTGTCGGCATTCACAGGAAGCACGTCATGGCAGTGACAGGGGTCATAATCTGCTCCCACACTGCCATGCCAACCCATTGGCCCTCCATGATTATATCACGAGGCCACCGATGGTGGTGGGGAACAGCATGATCCCAGCTGGAGCACTTTAGATCAGGCTGTCAGAGTTTAAAGTGACAGACATGCCAATAATGTACAGGTATGTTCTTGGTTGTAAATGAGTTAAATTCATCCAGTGAAGTCTTGTCTTTCGTGAGTTTTTGATGTTGCAGATTTTTTGCAGCTTTTATGCCCTTTTTGGGTACATTAAGTTACTTGCATTTTTGTATTTTTTAAATTTTTTTTAGCATGTTTACTAAGCATAACATGTTAATAAAAAATGGCATAATTATATCTGACAAATATTATTCCTCCAACAAACATAAAAAGTGACAAAAAAATTGTGCACTCCAATTAAATAGAGACTAATTTGTTAAAACATCACCTAAAAATAGCACAAATTTAAATATTAAACTAGATCTGATCTTTATCTCTTGTAGATTTCATTTTTATTGTTACAGTCACAATTGCATCAAAGATATAAAGAAGCATGTTCTTTTAAGGCCTGTTTCACGTGTCAGTGAAAAACACAGACATTTTTCACTGACATGTTAAAAATGCATTTGTCCCTTCATGTGCCGTGATTTACGGCACACGTGGGTTTTCCCTGTGCAATCCGTGATCCGTACTCAGTGATACGTGATTGCACATGGAGATAAACTCACCTGTCCCCGCTCCTGCTGTTCGTTGTGCTGACCTCTTCTCCTCTGCTGTGTTTCCGCCCCCGCTGCAGCTACTTCCGGGTCAGCTGTGCCTGCATACATGCATGCATGCCAGTAATTAGCCGGCTCTGAAGCAGAGGCAGCAGAAGCCAGAGACAAGCAGCGCTGGAGTAGGTGAGTTAAAAATGCTTTTTATTTTCAATGTCTGTGATTTTCTGGTACGTGTTTCACAGACCACATCATAGTGTTTTCTGTGGGACATCAGTGATGCTAGAAAATAACGGACATGTCTCCATGCAGAGCACACAGACACGTGTATACGCCGCATGGAGACACGGTCAGTAAAAAATCACTGATTTGTGCACAGACCCATTGATTATAATGGGTCTGCTTATGTCCGTGATTCTAGTATGTATAAAAACTAGTACATACGTACCAGAATCACTGACGTCTGAAACAGGACTAAGATGCAAACTTTTAGAATGTACTAACAAACAATATCAAGAAAGTGTAGCGTACATAATATCAGGATTCTGCTTTACATGCTGATTCAAGTGCTCATCACTGGAGTAAAAGTATGAGATTTTGCAAACAAAATACAAAACATTTATATAGCTTTAGTGATAGGAAATGTGGACACTGAATTACACTTTGCTTTTTTATGAAATTCAGTCATTTTTATATACCATTATGTGATATATATTGCTTCTTCCACAATGGCAGGAAACATCTCGGCTACACTTATTACCACTACCTCTTTCTGGCTACATTGGGATCCTTACATTGGTGATAATATAACCTACAACATTTCTGTCTATGGAGAACCATCCAGCACCTGGACTGTGAATACTACAACAATACAGATCACTAACCTGACATCTGGGAATTTCTACAACATTCAGATCTCTGCATATAATAGATACATGCAGATGTATGGTTATGTTGGCCGCATTAGTCTGTATACCAGTAAGTACTACTTGTTCTTTTGTTTTCTATTGTATTAGCTGATTACATATGTAGATTGTTAGGTCAAACTAAACTGAAATTTGTGGAATACAGTCTAAACAGAGGTGGATTAAAGGAAATATGTTGCAGTGTGCGCCCTCTTGCCTTCATCAAGGGTCATCAGTCAGGTATTTGCAATAAATATTTATTTTGAGCAAAAATACAAAATAAACAAAATAAAGCAAATCATTAATCCAGGCAGGAAATAAGGTATAACTTTGGCTCAAGTAGCTCCCCAGCGTACAGCACAATCTGATCAAGTCCAACACAGTAAGTGGTTTCCAATGCCCCACATGCAGGGGTGAGATTAAAAGTTTTAACAACAGGCTCTCTGTTTGTGTTAGGAAACTACGCCCATACACCCATTTGAATGACACATCCATTTTTCTAGCCACCCCCACTTTAATGCACTTTCCTCAACCATATACCTTCATATACAGTCTAATTGCCTCCTGTCAGGTCTACCTTGTTCCAGTCACTGTCAGTCACTTCTTAGTATGGTGAATAGGATAAAAGGGTTTTCTACAAGTTTTTAAAATCAGTACTAACAGTACTCTGCTCAAATTAGAAAGGACGACCCGTCCATCTGTCTTCTCAACTGTCTACTGCACCTATACTCTGGCCTTAGCAGCCACGATCCAAAAGTGTATGATATACCATCAAACCATGATCAGGCCACAAATTACCAGTGCATAGTAATCGAATAATATCACTTACCAGGACAAATACCACGAAAACATGATCAGACCAAAAATTACAACCACGTAGTGAGTAAATAATACAACATACAGGAACAAAACCTGCCACACTGTGACCAGAAAATATATTGCCAACAAATAGTGATAAAAGAATACCACATACAAGGGAAAAATACTGCCACACCATAACCAGAACACATATTAACACCACAGAGTGACCAAATTTTCACCATTAGTAAAAAAATAAAATACTAATAACATTAATAATACCGTACCATTAATGCAATTATACGTAGGTGCTCTGTACGTAGTGTACAGGTAATAAAGTAATCACTAGTAGAGTTGAGCGCGGTTCGTGGTTCGTGGTTCTCCAGTTCTAGGCTCGAGTGATTTTGGGGCCTGTTCTAGATCGAACTAGAACTCGAGCTTTTTGCAAAAGCTCGATAGTTCTAGAAACGTTCGAGAACGGTTCTAGCAGCAAAAAACCAGCTAAATCATAGCTTGGTTTCTGCTGTAATAGTGTAAGGCGGGCTTTGCACACTACGACATCGCAGCCCGATGCTGCGATGCCGAGTGCGATAGTGCCCGCCCCCGTCGCAGCAGCGATATGTGGTGATAGCTGGCGTAGCGAAAGTTATCGCTACGCCAGCTTCACACACACACTCACCTGCCGTGCGACGTCCCTGTGGCCGGCGACCCGCCTCCTTGTTAAGGGGGCGGGTCGTGCGGCGTCACTGCGACGTCACACGGCAGGCGGCCAATCAGAGCGGAGGGGCGGAGATGAGCAGGATGTAAACATCCTGCCCACCTCCTTCCTTCCGCATATCCTACGGAAGCCGCAGTGAGGCCGGTAGGAGACGTTCCTCGCTCCTGCGACTTCACACACAGCGATGTGTGCTGCCGCAGGAGCGAGGAACAACATCGGACCGTCGCGTCAGCGTAATCATGGATTACGCCGACGCTGCACCGATGATACGATTACGACGCTTTTGCGCTCGTTAATCGTATCATCCAGCCTTTACACACTGCGATGTCGCATGCGATGCCGGAAGTGCGTCATTTTCAATTTGACCCCACCGACATCGCACCTGCGATGTCGCAGTGTGCAAAGTGCCCCTAAGTCACTCTGTGAATCACACTATTATGACATTTCAGTGTATAGTGTGCGTGAACAGCGCCTTCAGATCACTGCTGTTTCTATAATGGCGATCGCCATTTTTTTTTTTTTTTCTTGTCTTCCTTCCCTAAGCGCGCGCGTCTTATGGGGCGGGCCAGCATGTCAGCCAATCCCAGACACACACACAGCTAAGTGGACTTTGAGCCAGAGAAGCAACGGCATGTGTGATAGGATGTCCATGTCACATGTCCCTGCATTATAAAACCGGACATTTTCTTCCAGGACGCCATTATCTGCCTTCTGCGTCTTTGGTGTCAGACATCACTGTCGCAGCTCCGTCCTCCTCCTGAGTCCTATCGCCGATACAGCTGTATGCGCTGCATACACAGCGTTAGACAGCTTAGGGAGAGCACTTTATAGCAGTCCTTTTAAGGGCTCAAACCGGCAGGGTCAGAGAGCCATAGGTGACAGGTCCTGAAAACAGCAACAGCGTCTGTGTAGCCAAGGTCAGGGATTTCCTCCCTGCATTTCACCATTAGGAGGGAATAGAAAGGCAGGCTTCCATTCCTCTACCCAGAGCACCACAATCCTGCCACTGTACCCTCTTGTCCTCTGCACACTCCAACTCATTATAACTAAGCCATTATACTAGCAAACACTCAGTGTACCTAGTGGCATCCTATACGTGGCTATTGGACTTTGCTATAGTCCCACTAGTGCAAAGACATTTGCAGAGCACGTCTGCCTGCATTGCACACTCCAACTTTTTTAAACTAAGCCATTATACTAGCAAACACTCAGTGTACCTAGTGGCATCCTAAACGTGGCTATTGGACTTTGCTATAGTCCCACTAGTGCAAAGACATTTGCAGAGCACGTCTGCCTGCATTGCAGACTCCAACTCTTTTTAACTAAGCCATTATACTAGCAAACAGTCAGTGTACCTAGTGGCATCCTAAACGTGGCTATTGGACTTTGCTATAGTCCCACTAGTGCAAAGACATTTGCAGAGCACGTCTGCCTGCATTGCACACTCAAACTTTTTTAAACTAAGCCATTATACTAGCAAACACTCATTGTACCTATTGGCATCCTAAACGTGGCTATTGTACTTTTGTCTATTCACACTATTGGAACGATATTTGCAGCACGTCTGCCTGCATTGCACACTCAAACTTTTTTAAACTCAGCCATTATACTAGCAAACACTCAGTGTACCTAGTGGCATCCTAAACGTGGCTATTGTACTTTTGTCTATTCACACTATTGTAAACATATTTGCAGCACGTCTGCCTGCATTGCACACTCAAACTTTTTTAAACTCAGCCATTATACTAGCAAACACTCAGTGTACCTAGTGGCATCCTAAACGTGGCTATTGTACTTTTGTCTATTCACACTATTGTAAACATATTTGCAGCACGTCTGCCTGCATTGCACACTCAAACTTTTTTAAACTAAGCCATTATACTAGCAAACACTCATTGTACCTATTGGCATCCTAAACGTGGCTATTGTACTTTTGTCTATTCACACTATTGGAACGATATTTGCAGCACGTCTGCCTGCATTGCACACTCAAACTTTTTTAAACTAAGCCATTATACTAGCAAACACTCAGTGTACCTAGTGGCATCCTAAACGTGGCTATTGTACTTTTGTCTATTCACACTATTGTAAACATATTTGCAGCACGTCTGCCTGCATTGCACACTCAAACTTTTTTAAACTCAGCCATTATACTAGCAAACACTCAGTGTACCTAGTGGCATCCTAAACGTGGCTATTGTACTTTTCTCTATTCACACTATTGTAAACATATTTGCAGCACGTCTGCCTGCATTGCACACTCAAACTTTTTTAAACTCAGCCATTATACTAGCAAACACTCAGTGTACCTAGTGGCATCCTAAACGTGGCTATTGTACTTTTGTTTATTCACACTATTGTAAACATATTTGCAGCACGTCTGCCTGCATTGCACACTCAAACTTTTTTAAACTCAGCCATTATACTAGCAAACACTCAGTGTACCTAGTGGCATCCTAAACGTGGCTATTGTACTTTTGTCTATTCACACTATTGTAAACATATTTGCAGCACGTCTGCCTGCATTGCACACTCAAACTTTTTTAAACTCAGCCATTATACTAGCAAACACTCAGTGTACCTAGTGGCATCCTAAACGTGGCTATTGTACTTTTGTCTATTCACACTATTGTAAACATATTTGCAGCACGTCTGCCTGCATTGCACACTCAAACTTTTTTAAACTCAGCCATTATACTAGCAAACACTCATTGTACCTATTGGCATCCTAAACGTGGCTATTGTACTTTTGTCTATTCACACTATTGGAACGATATTTGCAGCACGTCTGCCTGCATTGCACACTCAAACTTTTTTAAACTAAGCCATTATACTAGCAAACACTCAGTGTACCTAGTGGCATCCTATACGTGGCTATTGGACTTTGCTATAGTCCCACTAGTGCAAAGACATTTGCAGAGCACGTCTGCCTGCATTGCACACTCCAACTTTTTTAAACTAAGCCATTATACTAGCAAACACTCAGTGTACCTAGTGGCATCCTAAACGTGGCTATTGGACTTTGCTATAGTCCCACTAGTGCAAAGACATTTGCAGAGCACGTCTGCCTGCATTGCAGACTCCAACTCTTTTTAACTAAGCCATTATACTAGCAAACAGTCAGTGTACCTAGTGGCATCCTAAACGTGGCTATTGGACTTTGCTATAGTCCCACTAGTGCAAAGACATTTGCAGAGCACGTCTGCCTGCATTGCACACTCAAACTTTTTTAAACTAAGCCATTATACTAGCAAACACTCATTGTACCTATTGGCATCCTAAACGTGGCTATTGTACTTTTGTCTATTCACACTATTGGAACGATATTTGCAGCACGTCTGCCTGCATTGCACACTCAAACTTTTTTAAACTCAGCCATTATACTAGCAAACACTCAGTGTACCTAGTGGCATCCTAAACGTGGCTATTGTACTTTTGTCTATTCACACTATTGTAAACATATTTGCAGCACGTCTGCCTGCATTGCACACTCAAACTTTTTTAAACTAAGCCATTATACTAGCAAACACTCATTGTACCTATTGGCATCCTAAACGTGGCTATTGTACTTTTGTCTATTCACACTATTGGAACGATATTTGCAGCACGTCTGCCTGCATTGCACACTCAAACTTTTTTAAACTCAGCCATTATACTAGCAAACACTCAGTGTACCTAGTGGCATCCTAAACGTGGCTATTGTACTTTTGTCTATTCACACTATTGTAAACATATTTGCAGCACGTCTGCCTGCATTGCACACTCAAACTTTTTTAAACTCAGCCATTATACTAGCAAACACTCAGTGTACCTAGTGGCATCCTAAACGTGGCTATTGTACTTTTCTCTATTCACACTATTGTAAACATATTTGCAGCACGTCTGCCTGCATTGCACACTCAAACTTTTTTAAACTCAGCCATTATACTAGCAAACACTCAGTGTACCTAGTGGCATCCTAAACGTGGCTATTGTACTTTTGTCTATTCACACTATTGTAAACATATTTGCAGCACGTCTGCCTGCATTGCACACTCAAACTTTTTTAAACTCAGCCATTATACTAGCAAACACTCAGTGTACCTAGTGGCATCCTAAACGTGGCTATTGTACTTTTGTCTATTCACACTATTGTAAACATATTTGCAGCACGTCTGCCTGCATTGCACACTCAAACTTTTTTAAACTCAGCCATTATACTAGCAAACACTCAGTGTACCTAGTGGCATCCTAAACGTGGCTATTGTACTTTTGTCTATTCACACTATTGTAAACATATTTGCAGCACGTCTGCCTGCATTGCACACTCAAACTTTTTTAAACTCAGCCATTATACTAGCAAACACTCAGTGTACCTAGTGGCATCCTAAACGGGGCTATTGTACTTTTGTCTATTCACACTATTGTAAACATATTTGCAGCACGTCTGCCTGCATTGCACGCTCAAACTTTTTTAAACTCAGCCATTATACTAGCAAACACTCAGTGTACCTAGTGGCATCCTAAACGTGGCTATTGTACTTTTGTCTATTCACACTATTGGAACGATATTTGCAGCACGTCTGCCTGCATTGCACACTCAAACTTTTTTAAACTCAGCCATTATACTAGCAAACACTCAGTGTACCTAGTGGCATCCTAAACGTGGCTATTGTACTTTTGTCTATTCACACTATTGTAAACATATTTGCAGCACGTCTGCCTGCATTGCACACTCAAACTTTTTTAAACTCAGCCATTATACTAGCAAACACTCAGTGTACCTAGTGGCATCCTAAACGTGGCTATTGTACTTTTGTCTATTCACACTATTGTAAACATATTTGCAGCACGTCTGCCTGCATTGCACACTCAAACTTTTTTAAACTCAGCCATTATACTAGCAAACACTCAGTGTACCTAGTGGCATCCTAAACGTGGCTATTGTACTTTTGTCTATTCACACTATTGTAAACATATTTGCAGCACGTCTGCCTGCATTGCACACTCAAACTTTTTTAAACTCAGCCATTATACTAGCAAACATTCAGTGTACCTAGTGGCATCCTAAACGTGGCTATTGTACTTTTGTCTATTCACACTATTGTAAACATATTTGCAGCACGTCTGCCTGCATTGCACACTCAAACTTTTTTAAACTCAGCCATTATACTAGCAAACACTCATTGTACCTATTGGCATCCTAAACGTGGCTATTGTACTTTTGTCTATTCACACTATTGGAACGATATTTGCAGCACGTCTGCCTGCATTGCACACTCAAACTTTTTTAAACTAAGCCATTATACTAGCAAACACTCAGTGTACCTAGTGGCATCCTAAACGTGGCTATTGTACTTTTGTCTATTCACACTATTGTAAACATATTTGCAGCACGTCTGCCTGCATTGCACACTCAAACTTTTTTAAACTCAGCCATTATACTAGCAAACACTCAGTGTACCTAGTGGCATCCTAAACGTGGCTATTGTACTTTTGTCTATTCACACTACTGCAAATCTATGTGCAGCACCTCTGCATGACAACCTCCTGCTCTGTTTTTAATAAGCTATAATGATAGCACAAAATACTGCCATTTAGTGGCATCATAGAACTGGCTGTTGTATTCCATTAGTGCCCCACTGGTGACAAGCTATTTCTAGCACCTCTACATCACACCCTCATGCACATTTTGCTACGCTAATGTTATAGCAAACTCATGGAATTCATTGCTGCATTTCATAATTCGGAGGGATAGAAAGTCAGGCTTCCTTTAGCTTTTCCTTCTGTTCATAGACAGCATCTCCAAGAGCAATTTCCCCTTCACGTCTAAGTGTGGAGAGGCAGCTAGTGCGCATGCGTGTGCCGATGTACCCCAGCTGCAGCATAATTACAGTGTTTCGCGTAGTGAGTATGCTCAGCCTGACTGTGTTATTCCTGATGCTAAGTCTTCTTTTCGGGATACAGCGCATGCTCCCACACTAAGTGTGAAAAGTCTCTTTGCACAGGTGCTTGCATTCCGTGCCGGGTCTAAGTCCTGTTTTGTGCCTAGACACCATGCTAAAGCTGATAGTCTTTTTTCAGAGACTGTATTTCATGCTACTGAGCATGCTCAGGCACTTCCTGCATCTGAGACTAGGTCCGGTAATGAACTCTTTGGCCCTGGCCCTTATGTGGGGGTCCCATATAGACCACAGGGCATCAGGTGTCCTCCCAAATGGCTTGCAGAGGCCCACACCTATGACTTGTCACCGCATTATTGATGGTCAGACGATGACTGGTGAGGTGTTTGGGTCATGGCAGCCATGAGGTCATCATTGAAGTTGCGTTTCCAAATAGGACGCTAGTTATGCCACTCATGACGTGTGACTCTACTTTTGTCTCCAGGAGGTGCATTGTGGTTCACCCTGGTTTGGGGCGGACCCAGGTTATAAAAGGGGCTGGAGCCAACAAGGAGGTGCGCAGTCTTCTATTATGCTCCGAAAGAGCACACCTCCATGTGTTGAACCCATTGCGGCTTTAGGCCAGAGGTAGGCAGGGATAGGGTGTCGATGCAGGCCACCACCACAGTTGGTAACGCAGAACGGTTAAGACCAGCTCCTGTCCTACCAGTCCTGCTTGTGCAGCCCAGTGGCATTAACAGGCCTGCTGCTGCTGATGCGCCTGCTGTCCACAGGTGTGGCCCCTACGCACACGGTCAGCGTACTCAATAGCCCCTGTGTTGTTAACAGTGAGTTCCTGGGCTGGGTGGGCATGTGGACCCTGTGACGCTAACAGGGCTCACAGTCTCCAGATCCGATTGGCGTCTAACTCGGTTCAGGCTACTATTAGTTTCATAGCCACACAGCTCTGTATCCTCCACCAAACCTTCCAGTTGCCAACCTCTCCTTTTCCAACTGGGAGCACGGTGGACACTGACTGCTGATGGGGATATATACCTTTCTCTTTCTTTTCTTATTAATTTTCGTTATATAGCGGTCACAGATTATATACCACTTTATCCAAATCTGCCAGTCCCACTGTAACAGATGGTGTTTCTTCAGCAAATGTTACAGTTGCTTAACCATCAAATCCACGGACCAAAACTTTTTTCCCCTTTCCAACACACCTGTTCCCCTTTCCAACAGCATCTGTCCTTTTTCAACTCATTTTGGGATATGACCAAAAGTGCAACTGTGCAGGGACACCGTACTCAACGCCATCTCAGCACAGCAGCCATCCCTCGGTCCCTCCGATGTGGACAAGTAAAAGACCATTTCCTCCTATCCATGACAAAGCGTTGTGATTCACTCTGTGCAGCACTGGTGTTTAGTGGAAAAGTAGATCTAAGATTGCGTACCACATTCTGCAGATACTCCTGTATACGTGCGTCCATTTCTATGGCAGGAATTAGTTCGCCAAATTTTGTCTTGTACCGGGGATTTAACAGTGTGGCAACCCAGTATTCAGGATTACTTCAAATTCATACAATCCGAGGGTCATGTAGGTAGTGCAGCAAGAAGGCGCTCATGTGTCTTGTGCATCCAGGAGGACCAAGTCCTTGGTGTGTTGGTGGCAGAGAGGTGAGAATCGTGCCTCCTTCCTCTGCCCTCTCCCCACAACCTCGCTCAACCGAAATGTGAGCAAGCTCTCACTCATCTGCTGAGTCTTCCATGCCCATCGCCAGTTCGTCCTCCATTTCTTCATGGGCTCCTGCACTTTCATCAACACTTTTTGCTGATACTATGCGCCCTTGTTAATCCCTCTCCCTCACCATGACTGCCGCATAGGTGCCGCTGACCATCTGGACCTCGTAGATCTTGTTATCCCTTCCGCATATGACTCCTCCTGTACTTCCTCCCCTTCCTCTTGTCCCAACACCTGACTCCGAATAATAATTACAGTGTGCTCCATCATGTAGATGACCAGAATTGTCACGCTGAGAATGACATTGCCAGTGCTAAACATCTTCGTCGACATTTGTGAACTGTGTAGCAGGGTGCATAGGTCCTTGATCTGACACCACTCCAGCAGCGTGATCTGCACCACCTCTTGATCAAGTTATCCCAGGATATATGTCATACCGTATTTCAGCAGGGCTCTGCGGTGCTGCCACACACGCTGCAACATGTGCAGATTCCAATTCCTGCGTGTCGGAACATCGCATTTCCGGCGTTTAACTGCCAGACCCTAAGACTTCCGGAGTGATGAAAGTTGTTGAGCTGCTGTGTGCGTACGATGGAAGTGAGCACATAGCGAGCGTGCACGCTGCACAAGGCCATGTAGGCCGTGATGGTGTTTTAAAAATTGCTGGAGAATTCGGTTCAACACGTGAGCCATACAAGGCACGTGTGTCACATTGCCCTGAGGATGGCCCGCAGCCAGGTTTGCATCATTGCCGCACACGGCTGTTAAGTCACCAACGGAGTCCGCTCCGTCAATTTGTACTCAAGTCGCCAGGTGACAACGTGTTCCTTTCATGAATAGTGCTGATGATGGGAGAGTAGTCGATGCCAGCGGCGCAGGTGGACGCAGGTTATGCTCACCCACTGGGCTGCATTACCTTGACAGATGCAGAATCTCTGGCTGAATGTAGCTGGTGGGTATCTCACAGATGAAATACCATCATTCAGCTACAACCAATGGGAAGACACCACACCCTTTTTTATGCCCATCCTGTCTGCAGACCACTGCCAGACATAGCTATGAACGTCTGGTTAATTTTACCCCCAGTTCAGTTTTATGATTTTGTGTGCTTGTTACCTGACTACTTTTCCTGCTTGCTGTTTATGTACCTTGTTGGCCTATCCGCATTTCACCTCTGCTTGTTTTCTGATTAAGTCCTGGCCGTCCCATTGTGTTCCTGTTCCTCAATTAATGTTTTGACCCTGCCTGACTACTATTCTCTGGAATAGCGGTGTGACTCACATTTCCCATACATTTCAAAGTAAAACTTTGACCGCCTGATGGCATTGAGCTCTGCTGCCAGCATAGTAAGGAGGTGTGTGGTAGTCCTTGTGCGCAGTTGCAAGGAAGGGTGGCCTGACCACACAGGGTTTGCGCCAAGGTGGAGGACCCACACGAGGTTGAAGAGGCAGAAGCAGTGTATTAACTTCTACATACAGAAGAAGGATTGAAACAACTCGTGGGGACGGCAAGACTTGTACAGCAGACCCTTCTCCATCTCTCACCATAGTTTGCCAGTGCCCAGTCAGTGACATGTAATGACCCTGTCTATGCTTACTGGTCCAAGTATCTGTGTTGAAATGCACCCTGTCGCACACAGATTTTCTCAAGGAAGTGGTGATGTTGTGTGCGACATGCTGGTGTAGCGCGGGCATGCTTTTCTTGGAGAAGCAGTGGTGATTGGGCATCTGGTACTGGGGCACAGCGACAGACATAAGGTCTGTAAAATCCTGTGTGTCCACTAGGCGTAAAGGCAGCATTTCGGTAGCCAACAGCTTACAGAGGGATAGAAAGCCATGGAACCCATAGGGTGGAGGGGCGACATGACTAGAGGGAAGGGAAGGAGTGATGGGGTTAATGGAAACAGGAATGGTTTGTTTATAAGGCAGAGTAAAGGGATTGGTGGGTAGGAGGAGTTCCCTGGAGGAAGAGGTGGGACAGTTGAGGGGTGTAAGTAAAGGACTTTGACTTACCCCCTCTCTCTTGACTTCCGGATATGGAACGATCTGACTGGAGAGGTTCCTATAAGGTGTCAGGACGTCACCTTCTATTTCTCCATGGAGGAGTGGGAGTATTTAGAAGGACACAAAGATCTGTACAAGGATGTCATGATGGAGGTTCCCCAGCCCCTCACATCACCAGACTTCCGGATATGGAACGATCCGGACGTGCGACAGGATGGCTGCTACCCGGGAGCAGCGGATTCATCATGGCAGTGCACGGGCCCCTGGCAGCGCGGTCCCACGTCTTGGCTGCTGGGGGTTAACCCGTTGGCCCTTTCCCCTCGCTCCCCTGTCAGCTGCGGGCGGCGTCCCCCCTCCCTCATATCTCAGGTACTTGCCGTGTGCGGGGGGAGCGAGGAGGAGATGCGAGAGCCCCTTCGGGGACCCTCCGCGGTAGGACTTGGGCAGGGCAGTACTCAGCTGCTGCTCCGGCCGCGGGAGGAATCTCCGTCCGGGCCGCTGCAGCCGGGAGGGGGGCGTGGCTTGGCTGCGGCCTACATCCGGTCCGAGCCGCGGCCTGGATTGCTGGATGCGGCGGCTCCCGGACGGGGAGAGCGCCCGGCGGTGACAGAGGCCAGCTTAACCCCTCGTGGAAGGCGGGGGGGGGGGCCGCGGAGCTGCAGCCAGTGGTGGGTCCGGCACCAGGGCAGGCGGGCCTGGGGCGACGGGTGCCCAGGAAGCGTCGGTGAGTGGGGGTGACGGCAGGGGCCCTGCAGTTCCTGCTTGGTCACCCAGATCAGGTTGCAGCTCCCGGCCGCGGCGGTCTCCCCCAGGAGGGGGAGGGCCCAGCGGACAGAGGCTTTCATGGGGCCCAGGAGGGCTGGATGCGGCGGCTCCTGGCCAGGAGAGCGCCCGGCGAGGACGGAGGCCAGCGTTACCCCCCCCCCCCGCGGGTGGAGGGGGGGGGGGCGGGGGGCTGCAGCCAGCAAGGGGTCCGGCACCAGGGCAGGCGAGCATGGTGCGACGGATGCCCGGGAGGCGTCGGTACGTGGGGGTGACGGCGGGGGCCCTGCGGTCCCCGCCTGGTCACCCAGAGCAGGCGTGCAGCTCCCGGCAGCAGCGGTCTCCCCCAAGGGGGGGAGGGCCCGGCGGACGGATGCCTTCTGGGCCCAGGAGGGCAGGAGGCTGGCGGCTCTGGATGGGAGTCTGCTGGCAGCGGGTCGGGCCACAGGTGCCTCCTGTCCTTGCAGGTAGCAAGGGGGGGTCAGGCCAGAAGATAAGGCCCGCGGTGGCAGCCCGTAGGACGGGACGGTTTCCGGGGTTGTCGCCGCGGGACAGAAGATGGAACTTGGAGGATGGTGCCCACGCGGCGTACCAGGAGGACGGCCGTGGTGGTGGCAGCGCTTCGGCGGCGTCTGCATTACATGAGCCAGAGGCGGTCGGCTCCAGCGAGGAGGAGGAGGAAGCAGCGACGGATGAATCAGACGTCCGGATGGCGTGATTTTTATTCCAGGATATGCCGGGTCGCGGTCGGGTGAGACGGCCGTGGATTTGGCAGGGCTGGGGGGGGGCGGCTGCGGACACGGCAGCGCCGAGTGGGTTGGTGTTTTGACCAGGTATGGGGTTTACTGAAGTGGTGTATACGGTTGTGGAGAGTGCGCATGCACCGCCGGCGGCATGGACGGGATCGGTGGTTAGTAGGCGCAGGTGCGGCAGGCAGAGTGAGGGCGCATGAGGCGGCAGGGGAGCATTTTCGGGCAGAGGCGGCAAGGGCTGTGACAGAGTGAGTGGTGAGGAACGAAGAGGGGGATGAGGTGGTGCGTCTGGCTGACAGTGGCCAAGTGTGAGAGGTATGGGTTCTTCAAAGGCCCGCTGGGGGGGCTCACTTGCTGGAGGATGTGAGGGATAAGATTTGAATGGGGAACGTGTAGCAATAGTTTCGCTGCTCCCCCGGGAACAGTTTCACCTGGATTAGGTTAAGCCAAGTGATTCCAGGAAGGATAAGTAGAGGGAGGGGAGCGCCGGTGGAGGCTCACCCTCGTACATTTGCAACGTGGCTGCGGGCATTTGCGTTTTTTGGCAAGGGTATCGGGGGAAGGAATTGGGTAATTGGTTCGGCATGGTTCGGTTATATGGATCCATTTGGGGTGGCTTGTTAGGTCATATGGCGGTTTAGTTTGGCTTCAGTACGCCGAGTAATTTCAGCAAGGGAAGGTGTTGCGTGCCAGTATGCGGTAGGATCATACGGGCACATCCTTATGGCTGCAGTGGATGGCGGCTCCTAGTCAGCCCCCCCCCCTTTTTGGGGGGTAGTTGGCTGTTCGGGGCTTGGAACCCCGGCGACACGGACGATGAGGGTTTTTTGGGGGGAATAGAAGGATGGGTGGTGCAGATTTGGCGCGGACGGTTGTCTTAAGCATAAGTGTTGGGTTGTGGTAAGGAACATAGTAATTCTGCGTCATTCTATTTATATTGGTGGATCTTTGCCTCCTTATTGGAAGTTTGCGCTGGGCTAGGGGACACCTGGTGGTTGTCAGTGGAAAGAGGGGTCAGGAAGTGGTGTTGGGCAGGATGGGTGGGCCATTCGGGGCCCTCCTTGTCACGATTGGGTTTCTCTGTTGGGGGGTAGTGCCGGAAATGAGCCGTATATAGATGTATATATTTCGGCTTGTTCAAAACGTATCTTATCTGGAGGAGTCATCGGTGTATGCCTGCTTGGCTCCAGAATTGTCGGCGGTTTATTATGTGTCGTTTGACAGAGGGTGGGATTTGGTAAAGGTGGTGAGCCGGGGAGCATTGATGGCAAAGGCGAATTTGGAGGCGGCATTTAGGTTGTTACTGGTCCACCCTGCTAGCTAGCAGTTCTGGTGCTGCGGTGGGGAGGGGAGTTATTATTATGTTGATCGGTGGGTGCTAATGGGTTGTTGTCCCATTTTATGTTCCTTTGGAGGCGGTTATTTCTTGGTGGAGTGGTTTGTGCGTGGTGTGTCCCAGCTTACACCTCTTATTCATTATAGGTTGATTCTCTTTACATCGGGTTGGCGGGTTGATGATTCGTTGAGGTTGATTGTTTTATTACAGATGGTGGTGGATACTCTTTTGGGCCTGTTGGCGCAGGCGAAGACTGAGGGTCCAACGCCAGTGATACGGTTTGTGGGGATAAAGTTTGATGTTATGGTCAGAGGGGTAGGATTCGTGGGTAATGGTGTGGTCCTATGGGCTGCGATAGAGGCAGTTAGGTCAGCTAAGACGGTGCGGTTTCAGGCGGTGCAGTCTTTGCAGGGGCAGTCGAACCACGGGTGCAGAGTTACGCCGCTGGGGTGCGTGTCTGCTGGACGGCTGGCGATGGCTGCGCCAAGGGTGCAGCCATCGGATCCTTTGTGTGTGGTCACGAGGGAGATCAATGATGATCTGATGGTGTAGGAGGTTTTTTCTTACGGCGATTTAGTGGCCGCGGATTGTGGCTGGGTAAGGTGCTACCTGATGGAACGTAGCTGCGGTACTCGGAGGCAGCGGGTCCAGTTGTTTTCTGGTTGGGCATTGTGGGGTAGCGCTTCCAATCGGTGGTAGTGGTCGGGTGGTGGAGGTTGGCAGTTTTTTCCAAGAGGAAGGTGTGCTGTCATTCTGGCTATCAGTTGGTGGAGAATTCGATTAATAGTTGGTTTGCTAATCCTGGGGCCAAGGGTGGCGTACTTGCGACAGTTGGTTTCTCAATTGGATGTGTTTAAAAAAAAAAAAAAAAAAATGTTATGCGTGGCGCAACCAGTACTGGGGTTCGCCAAGGGAATAGCAGCTGCTGTGTTTCCTTCCAGTTCTGCAGGTCTCGGGAGTTGAGGCCGGGTAGCAGACGAGGTGGGCACGGTGTGTCCGGAGGGCTTGTGGAGTCTGGTGTGGCTGTGTTGGGGAGCGGCTCGGTGCCCAGTGACTGAGGTTATTTGGGGCTGATATTCGGAAGTATGGGTGGCGCGGATAACGTTTGGGACAATGTGTGAGGAAGGCCCGGTGGAGTATTTGATGGTGGCGTTGGCAGTGGTGAGTAACGGTTTTCAGGCTGCTAGGCCGGCGTCCGCAGTGGAGCAGAGGGTGGCGGCTGTGGCTGTCTTGTTAAGGATTAGATGTGGAGAGATGTTTTCGCAGGATCTTAGGGCGCGGCAGGCCTTGAAGGGTTTGGTCGTAAGGGTGTGAGGGAGCGGGATACAAGGGTCCGTCTCCGTTGTTTTGTGGCAGCGTTTGGTGAGTGGTTTGTGGCGGCTATGTTCATCTGAGCACGAGCGGGTTTTTGTTTCCCTTGTCCAAAACGGTTTGTGTTAGCCTTTTGGGGGGCTTTGAGATTGTGGGGTTGGTCAGCCCATCTACGGTCAAGAGCGGAGGTTGGATGTTGGAGGATGTGTCCGAGGTGGTGCAGTGGGTTGAGCGCCGGCTTTGTCGCTCACCGAATTAGATTAGGCGGGTGGTGAAGGTTGGTGTTGTTATACGCGGTCCCGGGTGCGGAATTATGTTGTGAGGGCGCCCAGGCTCATTATTGTGTCGCGTTTGTTAAGGTACCATTTTGTGGCAGTGCTGCAGACTTGATTGCAGGTGGCGGGGGTGGGCGCCCGGAATACTATGGGTCGTATTCCTTCTGGATTGGGCTGCCACGGAGGCCCCTCGGTGGGCTCAGAAAAGGGGTTGTGAGAAGTATTGGGAGGTGGGAGTCCTCTTGTTTCGGTGTTACGTTTGGCCTCAGTTGTTATCGGGTTAAGGCAATGGGGGCATTTGAGTCTTTTGGGAGTGGAATGGGTTGGCGTAACAGGTTGGTGTTATCTGTGGGTTTATAACCCCTGGGTTTTTGTGGTGAGGGTGTGCCTCATTTGGATATTTGGGCATTCGTTGGTTCTCGGGGCCTCGACGGTCTGAGGCTCGCCTGAATGTTGCCAGTTGGGTCTGGACGGGTCGATGGTACTGGTCCAGTAAATTGGAGGCAGCGATTTGGTATCTCGAGAAGTTATTTATGAATGTTTTAAAAAAAAAAAAAAAAAAATAGTTGGTTGTTGCATTGTGTAAGACATACCTGAGCTTAATTGTGGGGTAGTTTTGATAGTGTGACCAGGTTGGAATGGCGTGTGGCTCGTGCGATAGGCAGTATCAATCGAGCCTTATTGGGGGGGGCGGCGCCAAAAGTTGGTGGCGCTGAACTGGTGGTTTTGGGGATGCGATGGGGGTGCATCTTCACGTGCTTGGTGCTGTTTTGTGGACGCTGGGATTGCGTGGAGGTGTGGTACAAGCTTTTGGTGTGTGGCGGGTCCAGGCCACGTAAGGAGTCACGTGCCCTGTCCTGTGGCGGGGGGTAGGTCTGGTCCAGAGGCGGTTGAAGGCAATGGTAACTGGACAGAGAGACACCATCTTGGTATGGTGGCTCCAGGTTCCGGGATGTTGCAGGCACGGGGTTCTGCAAAGTTGGGGGGTTAATCCGTAGGTGATTAATACCTCATCTCTGGGTCGGTGTGTTGCGGCCAGGGATACTGGGGTGAGAAGTGGTTCCTGGACTGGGCCTACTCAGGGTTGTATATTTACTGTATTGGTTACTGTGTTACCTATTGTTATTTGTTGGGGTCGCCCGTTGGACGGCGCCCCCTTGTGTTAGTATGTAAATAATAGGTAATAAAGGCTGCTGTGGCCAATTTTAAACCAAGTCACATGCAGTTCGTGTATTATTTACAGATGGTATTGGTGGGTAACACACATACAGCACGACTGGAGAATCCTTCCTCAATGGTCAAGAAAGCCATGGAACCCATAGGGTGGAGGGGCGACATGACTAGAGGGAAGGGAAGGAGTGATGGGGTTAATGGAAACAGGAATGGTTTGTTTATAAGGCAGAGTAAAGGGATTGGTGGGTAGGAGGAGTTCCCTGGAGGAAGAGGTGGGACAGTTGAGGGGTGTAAGTAAAGGACTTTGACTTACCCCCTCTCTCTTGACTTCCGGATATGGAACGATCCCCGCCCACCCTCCCTTGTGTTTAATGCCGAGGGGAATTTGGTCTGGGTTGTTTCTTTGTCACAGCAGCGGGGGGTAGGTCTGGTCCAGAGGCGGTTGAAGGCAATGGTAACTGGACAGAGAGACACCATCTTGGTATGGTGGCTCCAGGTTCCGGGATGTTGCAGGCACGGGGTTCTGCAAAGTTGGGGGGTTAATCCGTAGGTGATTAATACCTCATCTCTGGGTCGGTGTGTTGCGGCCAGGGATACTGGGGTGAGAAGTGGTTCCTGGACTGGGCCTACTCAGGGTTGTATATTTACTGTATTGGTTACTGTGTTACCTATTGTTATTTGTTGGGGTCGCCCGTTGGACGGCGCCCCCTTGTGTTAGTATGTAAATAATAGGTAATAAAGGCTGCTGTGGCCAATTTTAAACCAAGTCACATGCAGTTCGTGTATTATTTACAGATGGTATTGGTGGGTAACACACATACAGCACGACTGGAGAATCCTTCCTCAATGGTCAAGAGTCAACCACTTAGCTTTGTCATGGGTCGCAGTAAGTGGCCTTTTATTTGACCACATCTGAGGGACAGAGATCTGGCTGCTGTCTGTAGACGGTGTTGAGTAGGGTGTCCCTGGAAAAATGCAGGTTTGTGAGGAAAGTGCAGGCGGAGACATGATGTTGCCTTCATCTTGCCTTCAGATCTGTTCATCTTGTATCATTTTTAAAAAACACAGCAAGCAAGGGTTACTCCAAGCGGAGTCTACCTTTTTTCCAAAAATTGGGCACACAGACACCCCATCAGTGGCAGCACTTGTGCCCTAGTTGCAAACAGGATGTTTTGATTTGCATCAAGCACATTCAAAAATACGCCATAATTAACCGTCCCCAGCATGACACCGGGGTAGGTAGATAAGGTCTTTGCTGAACCATGACTTGGTCATCTTGGCTCCTTTTAAAAACAATGTAAGCAAGGGTTACTCAAAGCGGAGCCTCCCTTTTTTCCAAAAATTGTGCCCCACACACACCCACCCATTCAGTGGCAGCAGTTGTGCCATAGTTGTACACTTCACAGCTAGATTTGCATCAAGCACATTCCAAATCCACAATCATTTACTCTCCCCAGGATGACACAGGGGTTGTAAATTCCTTCTGGATCCATGACTTGTTAATTTAGATGAACGTCAGTCTGTCCACATTGTCACTGGACAGACGCGTGCGCTTATCTGTCAGCACACACCCAGCAGCACTGAAGACACGTTCAGAGACAACGCTGGCAGCTGTACACGACAAAATCTCCAAGGCGTAACTGGATAGCTCTGGCCATTTTTCTAGATTTGAAGCCCAAAATGAGCAAGGCTCCATTTGCAAAGTCATGGCATCGATGTTCATTTGTAGATACTCCTGTATCATCCTCTCCAGCCGTTGACTATGTGTCAGACTTGTTGTCTCTGGTGGCCTTGCAAAGGAGGGTCTAAAAAAATTATGAAAAGATTCCATTAAATTGCTGTTACCAGCACCAGATACGGTCCTACTGGTACATGTAGACTGTTGAAGATGACGAGACCGTCCCATGTTTGTCAAGTTACAACTGGGAGATTCCCTCCCTGCACCTGCATGGTTGTTTGGTGGAAAAGCGGATCTAAGATCGAGTAACAGCTTCTGCTGATACTCCTGCATACGTGCGTCCCTTTCTATGGCTGGAATTATGTCACAAAATGTGGACTTGTACCGGGGATCTAATAGTGTGGCAAGCCAGTAGTCATCATCACTTCTAATTTTGACAATACGAGGGTCATGTTGGAGGTAGTGCAACAAGAAGGCACTCATGTGTCTTGCGCAGCCATGCGGACCATGTCCACGCTGTGTTTGTGGCATAGAGGTGCTAACCGTTCTTTCTTCCTCTGACATCTCCCCCCAACCTCTTTCAACTGAAATTTGACCAAGGTCTCCCTCATCCGCTGAGTCTTCCATGTCCATGGACAGTTCGTCCTCCATTTCTTCATGTTCTCCTGCACCTTGCTCAACATTTCGCCTGCTACCATGCGCCCTTGTTGATCCCTGTCCCCCATGGTCCCATGCCTGCCGCGTTGGTGATGATGAACGTCTGGACCTTGGTGATGTTGTTGTGTCTTGCGCATATGAATCCTCCTGTAGTTCCTCCCCTTCCTGTTGTCCCACCCCCTGACTCCGAATAGTGTTTAGCGTGTGCTCCAGCATGTAAATGACTGGAATCGTCATGCTGATAATGGCATTGTCAGCGCTAAACATATTCGTCGCCATGTCGAAACTGTGCAGAAGGGTGCCTAGGTCCTTGATCTGAGACCACTCCATCAGGGTGATCTGCCCCACCTCTGCATCTCGTTGGACCAGGCTATACGTGCGGTGCTGCCACAGTCGCTGTAACATGTGGAGAGTTGAATTCCAGCGTGTCGCCACATCGCATTTCAGGCGATGAACTGGCAGGCCGAAAGACTTCTGGAGCGATGCAAGTCGCTCAGCTGCGGCGCTTGAACGGCGGAAGTGAGCAGACAGTTTTCGTGCCCTGTTCAGAAGGCCATCTAGTCCGGGATAGTGTGTTAAAAATTGCTGGACGACAAGGTTCAACACGTGAGCCATACAAGGTACGTGTGTCACCTTGCCCAGGCGAAGGGCCGCACCCAGGTTTGCAGCATTGTCGCACACGGCCTTACCAGGCTGCAGGTTGAGTGGAGACAACCATTTATTAAACTCGGACCGCAGAGCTGACCACAACTCCTCAGCTGTGTGACTCTTATTCCCAAGACATGTCAAGCTAAAGACCGCCTGATGCCGTTGCGCTCTGCTGCCAGCATAGTAATGAGGGGTGCGTGATTCCTTCTGCGCAGTGAGAACGCTGGTGGCCTGACCAGGCAGGCTTGGGGCGGAGGTGGAGGACCCAGATGAGGTGGAGGATGCAGAAGCAGTGGCGGAACTTGGACAGACAGAGGATTGACACACAAGTCGTGGGGACGGCAAGACTTGTGCAGCAGACCCTTCACCATCAATCACCATAGTTACCCAGTGGCCAGTCAGCGACATGTAACATCCCTGTCCATGCTTACTGGTCCAAGTATCTGTGGTGAAATGCACCCGTTCACACACAGAGTTTCTCAAGGAAGCGGTGATGTTGTGTGTGACATGCTGGTGTAGCGCGGGCACACCTTTCTTAGAGAAGTAGTGGCGACTAGGCATCTGGTACTGGGGCACAGCGACAGACATAAGGTCTCTAAAATCCTGTGTGTCCACTAGGCGGAAAGGCAGCATTTCGGTAGCCAACAGCTTACAGAGGGATAGAGTCAACCTCTTAGCTTTGTCATGGATCGCAGGAAGTGGCCTTTTATTTCACCACATCTGAGGGACAGAGATCTGGCTGCTGTGTGTAGACGGTGTTGAGTAGGGTGTCCCTTGAAAAATGCAGGTTTGTGAGGAAAGTGCAGGCGGAGACATGATGTTGCCTTCATCCAACGTTGGTGCTATCGATGTTTGAGAGAGCTGTACACAATCACTTGTTTCCCCTTCCAAACCAACTGACGACCTACCAAGCAAACTGCCTGTTGCGGTTACAGTGGTGGAAGTTGTGGGTGGAAAAACAGGTGTGACAGCTGTCCCCACAGTCCTAGAAGATGACGAGCGCGCGGATGCACTGGAAGGGGCAGCCGGTGGATGGTTGGCTCCGCTAGGCCGCATTGCAGCACGGTGAGCTTCCCACCAGGCCATATGATATTTATTCATGTGACGATTCATGGAAGAAGTTGTCAAACTGCTGAGGTTTTGACCTCTAGTAAGATAACCATGCCAAATGTTACAGATCACATAATTTGAGCGATCTTTTTTTATGTCAAAAAAGGACCAGGCTAGGCAAGGCTTAGAGGCCATGCGACCTGTTGATCCACCCCGAATAATGCTCAGAGGCAGAGTGGTGGCTGAGGATGCAGTTGTAGACGTGCTACCAGTGCTCCGACTGTGTCCAGGAAGGCGCAAGGTTACTTCGACGTCGGTTGCATCCTCCTCCACCGCCTCTGTTGACCTCCTCGAGTGTCTGACTGTGGGTTGACAGTAGGTGGGATCTAGAACTTCATCATCAATTGTTGTGTTTGCACTCCCCTCCCCCTCAGACCGAGCCTCTTCTTGCCCTGACCGAATATTTAAGTTGTCATCCCAATCGGGTATCTGCGTCTCATCTTCATCAGTATGTTCCTCATTGTCTATAACCACAGTTGTTGGAAAGGCAGCATTTTGGTAGCCAACAGTTTGCAGATGATGAAAGTCAACCTCCAAGCCATGTCATGCCCTTCTAAAAGCATGTAAAACACAGCGAGGGGACTCCAACCACAGTCTCCCTCGTTTCCACTAACTGGGCCACACACACCCCACTTGACTGGCATCGGTTGAGCCCCCTTTTGAAAAAGAAAAAGATGCTTTGCATGAAGCACTCTCAAAAATATGCGTGCCTTTCCCGTCCCCTGGCTGACCCAGGGGAAGAAAAGTACTCTGAGAGCCATGACTTGTTCATCTTGGTTCTTTTACAGACACAGCGAGGGGACTCCAACCACAGTCTCCCTCGTTTCCACTAAATGGGCCACACACACCCCTCTTGACTGACATCAGTTGATGCCCCTTTTCAAAATGAAAAAGATGGTTTGCATGAAGCACTCTCAAAAATACTGTCACGCTCCCCGGGTCCTCTGCTCCGCTCCCCGGGTCCCCTGCTCCATTCCCCGGGTCCTCTGCTCCGCTCCCCGGCTCACCTGCCACGCTCCCCGCTCTCCAGCCTCCGGTGCCCGTACTTCCCAGGCCCCCTGGTCTCCGCTCCCGGCGCCCGACGGCTTCCCAGTCCCTGGCCGGCTCCCCTGCGTCCTCCTCTCAGCTTCCTGCCCTGGCTTCTGGCACCCGGGCCGCGCGCATGCGCATTAGGGCGCGCGCGCGGTCACTGACCCTTTCTTAAAGGGCCAGTGTCAACTAACAGGAAATGATGCACACAGGTACAGGGTATATAGGGGGTTAATGTCCAAGGGAGCGGGGCCTGTTCTTCGTGTTTTCCCAAGCTAGGAGTCAGGTCTTGTGTTCTGTGAGATACTTACCTCTCTGTCTTCTAGAGCCGATCCTGCATCACCATCCGGTCCTGCGGTACCTCGAACCCCGAACGCTGCCCATCTGCCATCCTGACAGTCCGTACCATCTCGGATCCCTGCGGTGACCCGTCATCTCGCTCCAACGGTTCCGGACCCCTCCTGACACCATCACGGCTTCCGAACCTGAGCTCCGTCACCCGGACCACCATCAGTGACCTCGTGGTCCCAGGGACTTCTCATTTTCTCCCAGTGCACGGACTGTCCTGCTACCTACAGTGCTCCGGCTACCGGACTCCTTTCCCTCATCCGGGAGTTCGGCCCAGTGGTTCCACCTCCAGGGTCTACCCGTCCATCTGGCCCTAACAGTAAGAACAGGCCATGGATCCCGCCGAAGCACTAGCGGCCTTGCATGAGGAACTCCAACGCCAGCGTGAAGTCCAGACCCGCATGCTGAACTTTATGACTTCCGTGGACACCCGCCTGACCACGCTACAAGCGGCAGTCACGTCTTCAACATCCCGAGCCTCCACTAGTCAAGCCATGACCCCCGCTCCCGTGGCTGCCTCTTCGGATGCTTCCAGACTGCGTTTGGCCTCACCACCCCGGTACGCCGGAGATCCCAAGACCTGCAGGGGGTTTATAAACCAATGCTCCCTCCATTTCACGCAGCTGCCACATCTGATTGCCTCCGACCAAGCCAAGGTCGCCTTCATCATGTCTCACCTAGAGGGCGAGGCACTGGCGTGGATGAACCCCTTGTGGGAGAAGGAGGAACCTATGACCAAGAACCTCCAGGAGTTCCTGCAGGCCTTTCGCAGCACCTTTGACGAACCCGAACGCGCCTCCGCGTCTGCGTCATCACTTCTCCGGTTACGTCAGGGAACACTGACGGTGGGTCAATACGCCATCCGTTTCCGCACCTTGGCTTCAGAACTCGGGTGGAATAACGAGGCCCTAACCGCCGCCTTCTGGGAAGGACTATCGGGTCGAATCAAAGATGAGCTGGCTGGACGTGATGTACCGTCCACCCTGGACGCCCTGATTACCCTAGCGACTCGAGTGGACATACGCTTTCAGGAGCGGTCCAAAGAGGTATCCCGTGAGAGACGTCCGGTACGGCATTCCTCTCCTCCACAGAAGCCCGCCGTACTCCAGTCAACGGCCTCTGGTGTCTCCGTCCATGAGCCCATGCAGATCGACCGTGTGCGGCAGTCTGAACAACGTCGAGCAGAGCGGCTCGCCAAGGGTCTCTGCTTTTACTGCGGAGAGGGCACACACCTGCTACGCGCCTGTCCAGAGAGGCCGGGAAACTCCAAAGCCTAGGGTTGGTAGGAGAGGCCACCCTAGGTGCTGGGACTCTCTCAGACCCAGTTACATGGACTGTGCAAGTGACAACGGGAGAGACGCGGTTTACGGCTGAGGCGTACCTCGATTCTGGGGCAGCAGGCAATTTCATCCAGCAGGCCACGGTGGACAAGTACCAGGTGCCTGTTACTCCACTCGCCAAACCTCTTGTGATAAGCCTCTTTACTGCTCACCGTCCTGTGGCAATCAACTCGGTGACAATCGCTCCTGAATCGAGAATGGAGGCCCATGCCCGGTTTCTGGCACAGCAGGAGGCTGTCCACCGCGAGGCGCAGCGCATTGCCTCCCTATCCGCCCTCAAGCTCTTCCGGTCCCGTAGTCAGCGCGGAGGAATGAGGCTCCACCGGTCTCTACAGCTGGCGATGGTGATGAAGAGCGCCCGGGAGCTGATCGTATCATCTGCTCAGGTCCCGCCAACCAAGCTGGCCCCAGCTGCTGCCATCCCGATGGAGGTGACCAGGGAGAGCCGGAAGAGGCGATCGTGCGAGTCCCGGTTACCGGAGCCGGTGCTCCCCAGCAAGCGCGCCTGTCTGTGGCAAGAAACCCCGCACCCCCAGCCCCAAGGGGGTGCCTTCCCGGGTCTGGCCGAGGTGCTGCAGCAGCTGCTGCTCAGGACTGTCCCGCCGCCTCCTCTGCCGGGGGGATGCAGGTCTGCTGGGGGGACTGACAGCATAAGTGGCGTCCATGCCCGACCGCTGGAAGCATTTTGAGCTGGACCATCCAGCACTGACCACTGAATACCAGGGAGCTAAGGGCTGCCCGCACGATGGCGAACGGGAGATGTCGGGGCTGCATCCTGCCCAGGAGATGAAGGGTTAACCCAGCCAAACCGCACAGGCCGGCTCCTTCCCGGAGATGCCGGTGACTCAGAGGAGCGCTTCTGACTGAGTCATCGATGAGTGGACATTCCCCGATGACTGTACGATGTGTCACCTGACAGGAAGGCGACATTACTGGCGACTGCCTGATTCACGAAGGCTAGAACTCCTCCTTCTGGACTGAAGGCAATCCAACGCTTTCTGGGATTCGCTAACTATTACCGCCAGTTCATTCCTCACTTCTCGGCTCTGACTGCTCCTCTCTCCGCCTTGACCAAGAAGGGGGCTAATCCAAAGGACTGGTCACCTGCGGCCGACGCCGCATTTGGCGCTCTAAAGCGAGCCTTTGCCTCCTCTCCTGTACTCCACCGTCCAGAGTTAAACCGCCAGTTCACCTTGGAGGTGGATGCCTCCTCCTCGGGAGCCGGAGCAGTGCTCATGCAGAAGTCCTCCTCCGGGAAGATGGTGACGTGCGGTTTCTTCTCCAAGAGCTTCTCCGCGCCTGAACGCAATTACACCATCGGTGACCGAGAGCTATTGGCGGTCAAACTGGCTCTGGAGGAATGGCGCTATCTTCTGGAAGGAGCAGTGTACCCTGTCATTGTTTACACGGACCACAAAAACCTGGAATACCTGCGGACTGCTCAGCGACTGAACCCACGGCAAGCCAGGTGGTCCTTGTTCTTTGCCCGGTTCGACTTCCAGCTTCATTTCCGACCCGCGAACAAGAATGTACGCGCTGATGCCTTGTCTAGGTCTTTCATGCCCGTGGAACAGGAGGAAGAGACATCTCAACCCATCATCTGTCCAAGTAAGATTATTCCGGTGGCTCCTGTCACCCTGGCCCAGATACCGCCCGGGAAGACCTATGTCTCTGAGACTGACAGGCAAAAAGTGTTACACTGGGGCCATGCCTCGAAAACAGCCGGTCATGCAGGTCAGAAGAAAACATGGAGCGCTATTGTACGTCATTACTGGTGGCCATCCCTTCGCACGGACGTCGCCTCTTTTGTCTCTGCCTGCTCCTCCTGTGCCAGGAACAAGACACCCAAACACCTGCCATACGGCCGTCTTCTGCCTCTGCCCGTACCCTCAGTTCCCTGGCAACACATAGCGATGGACTTTATTACGGACTTGCCATTGTCCTCCGGACACACAGTCATATGGGTCGTGGTGGATCGGTTCTCTAAAATGGCCCATTTCGTTCCTATGGCTGGACTGCCCTCTGCTCAGGAACTCGCGGACGCCTATATACATCACATCTTCCGCTTGCATGGCTTTCCATCACACATAGTGTCCGACAGAGGAACTCAGTTCACCTCCCACTTCTGGAGGGCTCTCTGCAAACATCTGGGAGTGACGCTGGACTTTTCTTCGGCCTACCACCCTCAGTCGAACGGCCAAGTGGAACGGGTCAATCAGATATTGACCTCTTTCTTACGTCACTACGTGAACGCCCATCATGACGATTGGTCCACGCTTCTTCCTTGGGCTGAATTCTCCCATAATCACCACGTCAGTGAGTCCTCCTCCAGTTCTCCCTTCCATGTCGTCTACGGACTTCAGCCGTCTGTCCCATTGCCTGTATCCTCGTCCTCGGACATCCCTGCTGCTGATGCAGTACTCCGTGACTTTACAACCATTTGGGACTCAGTTAAGGCGTCCCTTGCACGGGCAACCCTGCGGATGAAGAGACACGCGGACAAGAGACGCCTGGATCCTCCGTGTTTCTCTCCGGGAGATCTCGTCTGGCTTGCTTCCAAGTACATCCGACTGAAGATACCATCCTACAAGCTGGGACCTCGCTACATCGGACCGTTTAAAGTCCTCGGCAAGATCAATGAGGTCTCCTACAAACTGCAGCTCCCGGCCACGATGAGAATACCCAACTCCTTCCACGTCTCTCTGCTCAAGCCGGTTGTCCTTGGTCCCTTCTCCGCTGCCGCCAGTCCGGCTCCTCCTCCTATTGCTGAGGACGACATCTATGCGGTAAGAGATATCGTGGCCATGAAGACCGTACGTGGTCGGCAGTTCTTCCTGGTGGACTGGGAAGGGTATGGTCCTGAGGATAGGTCCTGGGAGCCCAGGGAGAACGTGGGCACTCCTCTGATCCGTGCCTTCCTGTCCCGGTTGCGGGGAGGGGGCGTGGGGGGGGGGGAACTGTCACGCTCCCCGGGTCCTCTGCTCCGCTCCCCGGGTCCCCTGCTCCGTTCCCCGGGTCCTCTGCTCCGCTCCCCGGCTCACCTGCCACGCTCCCCGCTCTCCAGCCTCCGGTGCCCGTACTTCCCAGGCCCCCTGGTCTCCGCTCCCGGCGCCCGACGGCTTCCCAGTCCCTGGCCGGCTCCCCTGCGTCCTCCTCTCAGCTTCCTGCCCTGGCTTCTGGCACCCGGGCCGCGCGCATGCGCATTAGGGCGCGCGCGCGGTCACTGACCCTTTCTTAAAGGGCCAGTGTCAACTAACAGGAAATGATGCACACAGGTACAGGGTATATAGGGGGTTAATGTCCAAGGGAGCGGGGCCTGTTCTTCGTGTTTTCCCAAGCTAGGAGTCAGGTCTTGTGTTCTGTGAGATACTTACCTCTCTGTCTTCTAGAGCCGATCCTGCATCGCCATCCGGTCCTGCGGTACCTCGAACCCCGAACGCTGCCCATCTGCCATCCTGACAGTCCGTACCATCTCGGATCCCTGCGGTGACCCGTCATCTCGCTCCAACGGTTCCGGACCCCGCCTGACACCATCACGGCTTCCGAACCTGAGCTCCGTCACCCGGACCACCATCAGTGACCTCGTGGTCCCAGGGACTTCTCATTTTCTCCCAGTGCACGGACTGTCCTGCTACCTACAGTGCTCCGGCTACCGGACTCCTTTCCCTCATCCGGGAGTTCGGCCCAGTGGTTCCACCTCCAGGGTCTACCCGTCCATCTGGCCCTAACAAATACGCTTGCCTTTCCCGTCCCCTGGCTGACACAGGGGAAGAAAAGTCCTCTGAGAGCCATGACTTGTTCATCTTGGTTCTTTTAGAGACACAGCGAGGGGACTCCAACCACAGTCTCCCTCGTTTCCACTAACTGGGCCACACACACCCCACTTGACTGGCATCGGTTGAGCCACCTTTTGAAAAAGAAAAAGATGCTTTGCATGAAGCACTCTCAAAAATACGCGTGCCTTTCCCGTCCCCTGGCTGACCCAGGGGAAGAAAAGTCCTCTGAGAGCCATGACTTGTTCATCTTGGTTCTTTTACAGACACAGCGAGGGGACTCCAACCACAGTCTCCCTCATTTCCACTAAATGGGCCACACACACCCCTCTTGACTGACATCAGTTGATGCCCCTTTTCAAAATGAAAAAGATGCTTTGCATGAAGCACTCTCAAAAATACGCTTGCCTTTCCCGTCCCCTGGCTGACCCAGGGGAAGAAAAGTCCTCTGAGAGCCATGACTTGTTCATCTTGGTTCTTTTAGAGACACAGCGAGGGGACTCCAACCACAGTCTCCCTCGTTTCCACTAACTGGGCCACACACACCCCACTTGACTGGCATCGGTTGAGCCCCCTTTTGAAAAAGAAAAAGATGCTTTGCATGAAGCACTCTCAAAAATACGCGTGCCTTTCTCGTCCCCTGGCTGACCCAGGGGAAGAAAAGTCCTCAGAGCCATGACTTGTTCATCTTGGTTCTTTTAGAAACACAGCGAGGGGACTCCAACCACAGTCTCCCTCGTTGCCACTAACTGGGCCACACACACCCCACTTGACTGGCATCGGTTGAGCCCCCTTTTGAAAAAGAAAAAGATGCTTTGCATGAAGCACTCTCAAAAATACGCGTGCCTTTCCCGTCCCCTGGCTGACCCAGGGGAAGAAAAGTCCTCTGAGAGCCATGACTTGTTCATCTTGGTTCTTTTAGAAACACAGCGAGGGGAATCCAACCACAGTCTCCCTCGTTGCCACTAACTGGGCAACACACACCCCACTTGACTGGCATCGGTTGAGCCCCCTTTTGAAAAAGAAAAAGATGCTTTGCATGAAGCACTCTCCAAAATACGCGTGCCTTTCCCGTCCCCTGGCTGACCCAGGGGAAGAAAAGTCCTCTGAGAGCCATGTCCACATTGTCAGTGGACAGACATGTGTGCTTATCTGCCAGCAGACCCCCAGCAGCACTGAAGACAGGTTCCGAGAGAACGCTGGCTGCAGGACACGACAAGATCCCCAAGGCGTACGTGGCGAGCTCAGGCAATTTATCAAGATTGGAAGCCTAAAATGAGCAGGGCTCAAGTTGCACAATAATGGAATCGATGTTTCCTTGCATATACTCATATATCTGTGTCTCCTCCTCTTTTTCCTTGTCCAGCTCTTTTGTTTTCACATGAGTATATGTCCTTGTCACTTTCCCATGTGTTGTGAGTTGTTTGTGACCTTTTGGACACCTTTGAGGGTGTTTTCTAGGTGTTTTTCTGTGTTTGTGATTGCCTGCCATTGTTTCCTATTGGCTCGAGTTCGGTTCGTCGAACGTTCGACGAGCCGAACTCGAACGGGACCTCCGTTTGGCGAACCGACCTCGAGCCGAACCGGGACCGGTTCGCTCATCTCTAATCACTAGTGACATTATACACAGGAGCTCTGTATATAGTGTATAGATAATACAGAGATTAGGATGATGTTACACACAGGAGCTCTGTATATAGTGTGCAAATAATAAAGGATCACCAGTGACATTATACACAGGAGCTCTGTAAATAGTGAATAGTGTAAGGGTGGCTTTGCACGTTGCGACATCGCAAGCCGATGCTGCGATGTCGCACACGATAGTCCCCGCCCCGTCGCAGGTATGATATCTTGTGATTGCTGCCGTAGCGAAAATTATCGCTACGCCAGCTTCACATGCACTCACCTGCCCTGCGACCGTCGCTCTGGCCCACGACCCGCCTCCTTCCTAACGGGGCGGGTCGTGCGGCGTCATAGCGGCGTCACACGGCAGGCGGCCAATAGCGGCGGAGGGGCGGAGATGAGCAGGATGTAAACATCCCGCCCACCTCCTTCCTTCCGCATATCCTACGGAAGCCGCGGTGACGCCGGTAGGAGATGTTCCTTGCTCCTGCGACTTCACACACAGCGATGTGTGCTGCCGCAGGAGCGAGGAACAACATCGGACCGTCGCGTCAGCGTAATTATGGATTACGGCGACGCTGCACCGATGATATGATTACGCCGATTTTGCGCTCGTTAATCGTATCATCTAGGTTTTACACACTACGATGTCGCATGCGATGCCGGATGTGCGTCACTTTCAATTTGACCCCACCGACATCGCACCTGCAATGTCGTAGTGTGCAAAGCCCGCCTAAATGTACAGGTAATACACTGACTTACCAGTGATGTCTAATTGAAGTTGTTCATCCTCGCTTTTCCTCTTAAACTGGCGCAAGCCACTATAACTTTTTCCAGCCAGAACTCATGTCTGCAGAAAATATCACACAGTTATTTATTATTAAAAATGGAACCACTCACCATTGTAGGGTTTGCCAGAATAAACCTCCTTGTGAATGTCCAAGATCCAAGCAGAGACAACGGCAGCCAATGTCCAAAGGAAAAAAGAGATAAAGTCCAGCTAGGATGTGTATAAAAAATAACTTTTATTTAAACCATTAAAAGGTCAAGAGTACATAGGCAATTGTATACTAGTTGTATAGGTGGCAGATTAGGTATTACTGATCACTTCTAGTACACATTCCATACATCTTTCCCCAACATCTACAGTATATTAGATGAAGAAAAAAGCAACATAGAATGGCCCTACACAGTAGCAGGACTTCCCTTTTGTTCACCTCCATAGAAAACAGTATACTCAAAAGTAAAATACAGTATATTCCATTAGTAATAATGTCCCTAAGTGGCCCCTACACTAATTATTTCCCCCAGTTGCTACCATATACCAATATTCTGTATTCCTCTTTCTAGCCTCCATATAGCAATTATGTCACTCATCCTGTAAAAATATACCACATCCCGGCCCTTTCCTGTCATAATGTACCTCATCCTGGTCCGGTCTGTCACCTATCCTGGGCCCTTATGTCCCTCATTCTGGATCCTCATGTAACTCATCTTGGGCCCATATTTCACTCATTCTGGAACCTTAAGTGATCCATCCTGGGATGTATGTAACTTATTCCCAGCACTCAGATTTACCCGCATTGTGAACAAAGGGTTTGTGCGGAATAATACTACAAGTAATAATGTTCCCTTTACTGGTTTAATGTCCTCTATCCTGGGCCCCTTCATGATATAATGTCCCACATCATAGGTCCATTTCAAATATAATGTCCTCCATTCTTGGCCCTTCCAGTGGTAATAATGTCCCCCATCCTGCGCCCATTCCAGTTATAATATCCCACCTCCTAAGCTCTTCTGTAATAATGTTCCCTATTGTGCCACTATTCTTTAACACATTTAAAAAAAAACCAAAAGATTCTTTTCATCTTCCCCCACTCCTATGACTTGTGGTATCCACTTCTATAGTTAATGCAGAGGCCAGCAGCTGACTTCGGCATGCCTGCTATGGGAAATGCATGATGTCACGGCAATGCAAATCCTTTGACGGGCATGCCTCTGACTGGCCAACAGCGTGTATTACGGTGCAGTGACTCAACTGGTCTCCATTCCACAATATATTTCAGCTGAATGTGCATCTTCATATGCAAATCCAACTGAAATATGAGCTGCATTAGCTTCTCCAGCATGGGCCCTGTCACATCTTTTAATGTTTAGACTTTGTTAAAAGGCTTTAGTGTATAAAACAGTGTATTTGTTTTTAAAAAAAAAACAAAACAACCAACTAAGCCATTGGGACTGTGATTTTTATTGTGTTCTTTAAGAGAATGGCACTTTCAAACAGTAAATACAGCAGCCCCAGTATAATGAATCAGACGCCAACCAGAGTCTACTATCTTCTATACTGTGGCCACATCAGCTGTGAACTGGGTAGGCCTGGTTTATAGCTGTAGCTGGAGTCCAGTGTCATTTTATTGTAACCCAGCTCTATGCACTGGCTATAAATTTTCTTCTGTCACCTGTAGTCTGGTAATGTGTACTCACTAGTGATGAGTGTGTTACGGGGGCTATCGGATAATAAGGGAATAGAAGGCTATCTGACAGTCAGGGTCCACCGTGCAGAGCTCTGCTGCAGAGTATAGCAGAGGATAGGGGAAACCTGTACCATCAAAGCGGTACTGACACTGTTGCGTCACAGTGTCACCAAGACCAATAGCGGCGTATACTGTTTAAGTCACAGCGACTACCTTATTAGAATAACATAGGAGTGGAAATGCAAAAGAGTGAGGAATACAACATAAAAGTGCATAGAAGTCTCACAGTCTGTGAGCGTGAAAGCACCTGTCTCAGATAACAGTCACAGAGACTAGGTGTAGTGTGTGCAATATGGCACCTACCTATGTCTGCTCCACTTTTGATGTAAGGATACGGAGAGCAGCAAGGCTGCTAGCTTGAAACTCCTGCCTATGACTGCTCCCCTAGTGTGTGAGGATACGGACTGCTGCAGGAGGCAGCGTAGTGGAGCGTTACCCTAGAAGGCAACGACCACCTAACCTACCTATGTCCGCTCCACTAAGGTGCAAGGACACGGACAACAGTACGGCTGAAAGGTACAGGAGTGCTACCCTACCAATAGCGCTCACCTCAGAGTAGAACCACAAGGCCCAGTCAGACCATGTGCAGCAATCAGCTGCCTATGTCCGCTCCACTAAGGTGCGAGGATACGGACCACAGCATAAGCTGCAAGGTACAAGAGCGTTACCCTACCGATAACGCTCACCTAGATAGAATAGGTGCCCAAGGGACATGCACAGAGCGTCTACTCCTATGCAGGAACCAAGAGAACTGACCGCCGGGCGGCGTGCGTCAGGGTCTTATACAGACTCTGTGCCTCATCCAAGATGGAGGACACCAGAGCCAATCCGCTGCCAGAATGACAGCAATGACGTCACGCTGGCCTATCACCGAGCAAAGCGTCACAAGCACATGACCTGCGACCAATCGGCATAGAAGGTGTAAGAGACATGTGACCTCGTGTCAGCGATGATGTCACCCGCACATGTGCAATGGCTCCAAGATAGGACTTAGTCTCCAGCGCTTCCACATGTGCAGTAGCAAGAAATCCGAACATAGTCTCCAGTGCTCGCACATGTGCAGTAGCAAGAAATCTGAACATAGTCTCCAGTGCCACAGGAACCGTAACAGTACCTCCCCCTCAAGGGCCCCCCTCCTGCCGACGCAGGTAATCGGCAACTAAGTTGGGAGCATGGACAGCCTCCTCAGGCTCCCAAGAGCGATGTTCCGGACCGTAGCCCTCCCAATCTATCAAGAAGAACCTGCGACCTCGAACCATCTTAGAACCAACTATGGCTTGTGCCTCATAGCTAGAGCGAGAGGAATCAGAGGCAGGAGAGTGCACTTCATGAGCGTGAGGTAAAATAGCCGGCTTTAACAGTGAAACATGGAATTTGTCATGGATCCTAAGATGGACGGGTATCTTCAATTGGTAGACTACAGGATTTACCTGTCGAAGAACCTCATAAGGACCCAGGAAGTGAAGAGCAAATTTGACAGAGCTCACTCTAAGTTTCACGTTTTTTGCAGAGAGCCACACAAAGTCCCCAGGAGAAAAGACAGGGGCCGGGCGACGAAACCGATCGGACACCGTCTTCATACGGTCCTTAGCTGCTTGGATCGACTCTTGAGTCCGATCCCAGACCTCTCTGGCATTAGTCGCCCAGTCGGCCACAAGAGGAGGAGGTGCAGCAGCGGGAAATGGTACCGGTACCCTAGGGAGTTGCCCATTGTTGAGTACGAACTGTGTCTGCCCAGTGGCCTCAGCCAGAGAATTGTTAAGGGCAAACTCTGCCCAGGGTAGGAGGGAGGACCATTTATCGTGGTTCTCAGCAACAAAGTGTCAAAGGTATATAATCATGGATTGATTGGTACGCTCAACCAAACCATTGGTCTCTGGATGGTATGCCGAAGAGAGATTCAACTCAATTTGCAGAAGGCTACAAAGATCTCGCCAGAAACGGGAAGCAAATTGCGGACGTCTATCACAAATGATACGATCTGGCATCCTGTGAAGCCTAAAGACATGCTTGAGGAATAGTTTGGCTAGTACCCTGGAAGATGGGATTCTTGCTAACGGTACGAGATGAACCATCTGGGAGAAATGGTCCGTAATGACCCACACAAATCGATGTCCCTGTGAACACGGAAGATCACCCACAAAGTCCATGCCTAGCACCTCCCATGGTCTATCTGGCACTGGCAAAGGATGCAAGAGCCCAGCCGGTCTCTGCCGTAATGGACGGTTGCGAGCACATGAGTAGCAGGAACCGACATATCTTTTGACGTGGCTGGCTAAGTGTGGCCACCAATACCACCTCTCGAGTAACTCTCGTGTCTGTCTAATACCAAAATGCCCACCCACCTTTGAGGTGTGGGCCCACGATAATATATCATTTTGTCGATTAGGCGGAACAAAGGTCTTGCCGGTGGGATTTGGTCTAACGTTACAGGAGAGAGTGTGTGAAAAACCCTAGATGGAAGAATGAGATGAGGGTCCTCATTCTCTTCATGAGATGATTCCATAGAGCGAGAGAGTGCGTCGGCCTTATTATTCTTACTCCCGGTAAGATAATTAATGGAGAAGTTAAACCGAGAGAAAAACAAGGACCAGCGATCTTGCCAAGGATTCAAACGTTGTGCAGTTTGCAAATATCAGGTTCTTATGGTCTGTAAAGACCTGAAAGGGCTGCTTGGCTCCCTCGAGCAAGTGACGCCACTCTTCCAATGCTACTTTTAGGGCAAGTAGTTCCCTGTCACCAATAGTGTAGTTCCTCTCAGCAGGAGAGAACGTCTTTGCAAAGAAAAAACACGGTCTTTTTCTACCTGAGCTGTTCTTTTGATATAGAACTGCTCCAGCTCCTACAGAGGACGCGTCCACCTCCATGAGAAAGGGCTTATTCTCGTCAGGTCTTTGGAGGACAGGAGCAGATGAAAAGTGTTCTTTAACTGCCTTGAAAGCCTGGGATGTCTCAGTAGACGAGACCTTAGGATTGGCGCCCTTTTAAGTCAAAGCCACTAACGGAGCTACCAAGGTAGAAAAGTGTGGTATAAATTGCCGGTAATAATTTATGAATCCCAGGAAGCGTTGTACTGCTTCCAAGGAATGAGGTTCAGCTCATTCCATAACTGCAGAAAGCTTTGCAGGATCCATTGCCAATCCCTCATGAGAAATTATATAGCCTAAGAAGGGTAGAGAGGCTTGCTCAAATATACATTTCTCGAGTTTGGCAAACAGAGAGTGCTCCCTTAGACGTGACAGAACCCTGATCACATCCAACCGATGTGTCTCCAGGTCGGGAGAAAAAATTAGTATATCATCCAGGTATACCACCACCGATGATAACAGTAAATCCCTAAACACGTCATTTATGAAGTCCTGGAACACTGCAGGTGCATTACACAGACCGAAAGGCATGACGAGGTATTCATAGTGACCGTCTCTGGTGTTAAAAGCGGTCTTCCATTCGTCACCCTCTCGAATTCGCACTAAGTTATAAGCACCTCGCAGATCCAACTTCGTAAATACCTTAGCTCCCCGTAGTCTGTCAAACAGTTCAGAAATTAGGGGCAGGGGTTATCTATTCTTTACAGTAATGGCGTTAAGACCCCTGTAGTCTATGCAGGGACGCAGATCACCCTCTTTTTTCTGCACAAAGAAAAAACCAGCCCCTGCAGGTGAGACAGACTTGTGGATAAAGCCCCTCTCCAGACTATCCTTTAAATAGGCCGACATAGCCTTGGATTCTGGGATAGACAAGGGATAGACCCTGCCTTTGGTGGAACAGAACCCGGCAAGAGGTCTATAGCACAGTCATAAGGCCTATGAGGTGGAAGAGTCTCAGCACCCTGCTTGGAAAATACATCAGCGAAATCCACATAGGGTGTAGGTAAGGGAGAGAGATCAGTTGATGCAAACGCAACGACCTTAGGTGGTAAGGGAAGACATCGGGACTGACATTTCGAACCCCAACTAATAATGCTGTTGGACTCCCAGTCAATTAGAGGAGCATGAGTCCGAAGCCATGGGAGACCCAGAAGTACGTCGTCTATACCCTCAGGCAAAACAAGAAAATAAATATCCTCTATGTGACCATGAGACAGGGAAAGGTGCAAGGGAACTGTCCTCAATGTAATGGAGTCAGACAACATAGTCCCATTAACAACCCGGACAGGAATAGGCACCTCTAACATGATAGAGTGAATATTGTGTCTCTTTACAAATCCTGAGGGCACAAAAGTCCCATCAGCTCAGGAATCCACAAAAGCCATAATAGGCCATGTATTCTCAGAGAATGAGAGCTGACCTGGGACACTGTACTTAGAGGGTGCAGAAGGCGTCTCTAGTAACCCCCCTCTAATGGTTACTAGGCCTGGGAGTTTCCCTGACGGCTAGGACACTTGTTGGCATAGTGCCCAGCCTGACGACATATGTAACAGATAGGAGAGCCCACCTTACGAGGTCGGGAAGTAGTATAACCCAACTCCATAGGAGTAGGAGATGTCTCAGATGCTGAGGAAGATGGAGAAGGAACCACAGCATCTGAACCAACTCGACGCTTGGGACGTGACAAGGTAACCTCGAGTCTACGTTCCTTATGGCGTACATCGATCCTAGTTGCTACCGTAATTAAGTCCTCCAGAGACGGAGGAACTTCCCGAATAGCAAGAGCATCTTTGACATAGCCTGCAAGACCCCTCCAGAAGATAGGTATTAACACTTTCTCAGGCCAGTCTAACTTTGCTACTAAGGTACAAAAAGCAATGGTATAAGAGCTGGTAGATAACGAACCTTGAGACAGATCTAGCAGTCTCAAAGCCGCATCATGGGTAATCTGCGGTCCCATGAACACCGCTTTAAGAGCATCAAGGAAGTTTTGATGTCTCTAAGTAACCAAATCAGAGCGCTCCCATAAGGGAGTAGCCCACTCTAAGGCTTTATCCTGAAGCAGGGATATAACAAAGCCTACTTTGGACCTCTCCGTAAAGAAGTGAGAGGAATTAACCTCAAGGTGAATCTGACACTGGCTTATGAACCCACGACAAGACCTGGCATCGCCAGAGTATCTGTTGGGTAGAGCAAGTCGTGGGTCATGTAGCGAAGACACCAAAGTTTGAGCTTTATCCTCTACAGTCTTGAGCCTTGCTTCAAGAACCTGTATATACTGATATAATTGTTGATACTCTGCCATCTCTGCCAGACTCTTGGCTCAGTCCTAATGTTACGGGGGCTGTTGGATAATAAGGGAATGGAAGGCTATCCGACAGTCAGGGTCCACTGTGAAGAGCTCTGCTGCAGAGTATGGCAGAGGATAGGGGAAACCTGTACCACCAAAGCGGTACTGACACTGTTGCGTCACCGTGTCACCAAGACCAATAGCGGCGTATACTGTTTAAGTCACAGTGACTACCTTATTAGAATAACATAGGAGTGGAAATGCAAAAGAGTGAGGAATACAACATAAAAGTGCATAGAAGTCTCACAGTCTGTGAGCGTGAAAGCACCTGTCTCAGTTAACAGTCACAGAGACTAGGTGTAGTGTGTGCAATATGGCACCTACCTATGTCCGCTCCACTTGTGGTGCAAGGATACGGAAAGCAGCAAGGCTGCTAGCTTGAAACTCCTGCCTATGACCGCTCCCCTAGTGTGCGAGGATACGGACTGCTGCAGGAGGCAGCGTAGGGGAGCGTTACCCTAGAAGGCAACGACCACCTAACCTACCTATGTCCGCTCCACTAAGGTGCAAGGACACGGACAACAGTACGGCTGAAAGGTACAGGAGCGCTACCCTACCAATAGCGCTCACCTCAGAGTAGAACCCCAAGGCCCAGTCAGACCATGTGCAGCAAGCACCTGTCTATGTCTGCTCCACTAAGATGCGAGGATACGGACCACAGCATAAGCTGCAAGATACAAGAGCGTTACCCTACCGATAACGCTCACCTAGATAGAATAGGTGCCACAAGGGACATGCACAGAGCGTCTACTCATATGCAGGAACCAAGAGGACTGAGCGCCGGGCGGCGTGCATCAGGGTCTTATATAGACTCTGTGCCTCATCCAAGATGGAGGACACCAGAGCCAATCCGCTGCCAGAATGACAGCAATGACATCACGCTGGCCTATCACCGACCAAAGCGTCACAAGCACATGACCTGCGACCAATCAGCATAGAAGGTGTCAGAGACATGTGACCATGTGTCACAAGCACATGACCAGCGGCCAATCAGCTTAGAAGGTGTCAGAGACATGTGACCTCGTGTCAGAGATGATGTCACCCGCACATGTGCAATGGCTCCAAGATAGGACTTAGTCTCCAGCGCTTGCACATGTGCAGTAGCAAGAAATCCGAACATAGTCTCCAGTGCTCGCACATGTGCAGTAGCAAGAAATCCGAACATAGTCTCCAGTGCCACAGCAACCGTAACAGAGGGGGGGTGCTCATCACTGCTTGATCGAGCATCGAAGAGCATGAGACGCTTGTTGCTCGACCAAGCATTGCGTGTGGTTGAGTGCCATGCTTGAATCCCAACCCACATGGTTTGCACTACCTGCATTCACTGTAGAAAAAGCTGGTGGAGGAGGGAACGTTTAGGATACAATGTATATAACAAGGTTTTCTGCCTTACAGTCCTTCTATACTTATCCTGCTGCTGCAACCTAAACTGAAAAGTGCTTTTCAGGGCTACATATTGTCTTTTCATTAGTAAAATCGCTGCTACCTGCATTCAGTGTAGGGACAGCTGGTGGAGGAGGGATAGTTTAGGATTAGAGGCATTTAAGCAGGGTTTATTGCCTTACAGACCTTCTATAATTATACTACTGCTGTAACCTAATACCAAAGTCCTTTTCAGGACTAAATATTTTATTTTTTCTACTAATATTCAAAGGTTTGCAGGCATATATAGTATCTACCTAATTTAAAATGAACAAGGCGTGCAGTAAGGGATGAGGAAGTGAACATACTGCTGGTGGTGCATGCAGAGGCCGAGGCCGTGGGCCAGGTAAAACTATGCCTCTAGAGGGATCACAACCAATACGCTCATCGATGAAACTTAGCTTGCTGTCCCACCTTGCACAGGGGGCGAGGGATAACACTCTTAAAGCTAGCACAGTAGGAACAGGTGGTCGATTGGATTGTAGAAAATGCTTCCAGTAGATTTACCAGCACCACTCCATCTTCCACAAAGTCCAGTCTCAATAGTCATGAATCTAGACCATATAATTCTCACCCTGATCCTTCTTCCTCCCACCGTAGTGAATGCCAGGAGACAAGTGATCCCATACTTGGACAGTATGAGGACCTCTTTACATTTCCATTTATTGACTCTGGCCTCTGTCCATGAATGTTTTAACAGGGACATGAGGAGTTTATGTGTGGCGATGCCCAAATATTTGAGCAGCCACGTTCACAAGAAGTAGATGGTGGGGAAAGGTAAATAGTGTCTCAAGAGGTAGATGATTATGAACACAGTTTCTAAGGGGAAGGGATCAGCAGAACCACAACAGGAACAAAGAAGCAATGGGGTGACCAAAGGGAAAAAGTGAGCAACTGTTCCCTATAGCAGCCACATGCTACAAGTCCCCAAGCCAAAAGTAAGGTGTTCCCCATTCTGGCGCTTTTTTCACAAAATTGTGGACGATAAAAGAATGGTCATTTGCATCCTGTGCCTAACCACCACCAGCATACTCAGGCACATGTTTTCAAAGCAGCCAACTAATTGGGCCAAACACCTTGGTCCACAATTAGTGTCTGCAGGGGATACCACTGCTTCTTCCTCTGTGCTATGTCCTTGCCAATCCCCTTACACCAGCATGCTTCCCATAACATCACCCATGCCCTGACCAACGCAGTTACAGGAAAGGTCCACTTAACAACCAACACTTTGATAAGTGGTTGTGGTGAGGGATGGCACATGTGCTACCAATGTCGAGGATTGTGAGCCTTAGTGCCAATAAGCATTACTCCATCTCCTACACTGATTCCTGCTTCCCCTCCTCCTCATCCTCCATCTCTGAATTGTCATCTAGCACCACGTTGTCCTTATTAGTTGCAAGCTGGAAGTAGGGCAACACTGCTTCAGTGAATTGGCAGCAAATAGGCTGAAAGTAATGACAAACAGTATACTGCATCAGAGTTGTTGAAAGCTATAACAGACCAGACATGTCTGTGGCCCTCGCCACTGAACCTACAACCAGATATGGTCGTGTATGATAATGGACGTAACCTGGTGGTGGCTCTGAGACTAAGCAAGCTCGCAAACATACCAAACCTGGCCCCCATGCTCAACTTAGTAGTTTAGCGGTTTCTGAAAACCTGCCAAGATTTGTCTGAGCTACTTATGAAGTTACTCCACGTGTGCACCCATTTCCACAAGTCAGCTTCATCTGCCACCAGTCTAGCAATGCTGCCACAGCGCTTCCAGGTGTGTAACAGGTCCACATGCTGGAACTCCACATTACACATGTTGACAGGGCTTTGTGAGCAGCAAAAGACACTAGTTGAATGCCAGATACAACATGCACATTGATATTTCGGTCAGCCTCCACACATTAGAGCTTATGAGTGGCCATGGATGTCTGACATATGTGAGGGTCTACAAAACTTTGAGGAATCAACCAAAATGGTGAGCATTGATGACGTCATAATCAGCAACACCATTCCACTTCTGCATCTGCTCAAATGATCTCTGCTCAAAATTAAAGAGGAAGCCGTGCATATAAACCAGTTGGAGATGGAGGAAGGAAGTACATAGAGCGATACTAACCAATCCTGACTTATCTCATCTTCTCAGTGCAGAGTGGGTGATAGGAAGTAGGAGGGTATAGAGTTGCCTGCACTACAAAAAGTACTATCCACACCAGCATTATTCAGTCTGTTTAGCATGGATAAGATGAAGAGGAGGGGAAGGAGGAGGAGATGAAAATTCATGTGCCTGGTGCGGAAAAGGAAGTATTGCCTGTTGGGAGTCTGGCACACATGGCTAACCTTATGTTCCACTGCCTTTCCTGTATCCCTCGCATTATAGGCTTTTTGGCTAACACTGATTGCTGGTTGTTTACCCTTCTTGATCCTCACTACAAGGAGAAGTTTCCATATCTCCTAACTTTGACAGAGAAGGCTAGTAAAATGGTGCAATACCAGGCCCTAGTCAAACAATTTGGACAAAAATTGCCATCTGAAAAATCTGCCAGCAGATGTCATAGTTTCTTGGCGATCCAAGGAATAGAGACAAGGGAGACACATACCAGGTCCAACAGAGAAAGGGGAACACCATCAAAGGTCTGGAACAGTTTGATTAGATTCTCTCAGCGTTTAGGTCCTGATGTGTGGGGTAGTCTGACAAGGAGGTAAAAAGGTTTTAGAAGATGGTGAAGGAGTATGTAGTTGACCTTACTAGTATGTTCCTTGATTCCTCTTAGCCATACAACTTTTGCGTATCTATGCTGGACATGTGGCATGAACCGTTTTTTCTACGCCTTGAAGCTGTCGCTAGCATTTTGTAAGAGCCGGTTTTTAGTGCCGCTAGTATGTGCTCAATGGTATATAGTTTATGGCTTATTACTTTTCTTGTCCTCCTCCATCATATTAACGGGGTCATCATGCGGCCCCTAGCTCAAAATCTTTTGAGGGTCATAAGGCGGCTCTTACTTAAAATTTTCAGCATCTCATCAGATGGTACTCACTGAAAATTTTCAAATTGTCATCAGTTGGCCCTTGCTTCAAATCTTTTGGGGTCATCAGGCAGTCCTCGCTTCAAATCTTTTGAAGATCATCAGGCAGCCTTTGCTCCAAATTTTTAGAGCGTCATCAGGTGACTTTAGCTCCAAATTTTTAAAGGGTCAACAGAAGGATCTTACTCCAAATTTTTAAATGGTCATCAGGCTGTGCTCACTTCAAATTTAAAAAGGTAACTAGATAGTACTTGTTCAAAATCTTAAGAGGGTCATCTGGTAATGATTGCTCAAACTTTTTAGAGGGTCATCATGTGGCCCTTGCAACAATTCTTTAGAAAGTAATCAGGCGGCACTCGCTCCAAATCGTTTGAGGGTCATCAGGCGGCCCTTGCTTCATATTTTAAGATGGTCATCAAGAAGCCCTAGCGCATGATTTTAAAAAAGTAAATATTCAGCTTTCTGTCAAAATCTTTAGAGGGTCATTAGGTGGCCATTGCGCAATCTTTTTAGAGGGTCATCAGGTGGCTCTTGCTCAAGTTCTTTAGAGCGTAATCAGGTGACTCTTGCTCCAAATATTTTCACGTTCATCAGGTGGCCCTTGCCCAAAATGTTTAGATGGACATCAGATGGTCCTTCCTCCAAATCTTTTGAGGATCATCAGAAGGCCCTCACTCAAAGTTTTTACAGGGACATCAAGCGGCCCTCACTTTTAATTTTTCCATGGTGTGTATGATGTCTTTCTTCATATTTTTTTTCAAGATGTGTATGAGGAATGCCTCTACAATTCATTAACATGTATAGATGTATACCTCCCAGGGGTAATCATTTTTCACCTCTAGCAATAAGTGCACAGGCTTTACCAATCTACAAGTCCAGATTAAAAATAGGAGAAAAATGTTTTCTGAGGCCCTCCTCTGTGTCTTCCAAGGTATATTGCAGTCCCCCTTCTAATTTTTGGCAGCCCTTGCAGTTAGTTCATAGGCTTTGTGTCTAGGAATCACACTACCTAACAATTTTAGCAGAATGTGTATGAGGCCCTCTTTTATGTCTAATACATGTCAGAGGACCTCTTCCTTCTACTTTTGGCAGATCTTGCATTGTCTACATGAGCAGCCGCAATAACATAACTGCTATGCTCAGATCACTGTAATTATCAGTGATCATTGATCTGAGCATTGGGACTTCAGCTGTCAGTACACCTTGCTGGATGAAATAATTGTTGTAGTGATGGTGCCTGGATCCTATAACCAATGATACAGTCCACAAAGCCCTGTATCCTATCATGTGATCATACGTGGGTGGCAGTCATGTATATAATCTTATCATGTGGTTAGATTGTCCAGAGTGTTTTTATTCATTTGATACAGGCCACAGACATATGAATTTAATCCTAGTATGTGTGATACTGGCTGCTAAAGTGTGTAATTATAAAGATAGATGAGAAAGGGTTTTGAATGTCGCGCTATCACAGGAAGCGATGTTGATTAATTATTTTCTTTATTCATGTGCATGTCAAGTCAGGTCAAAGTGTGTAACAATATAACTGCTCCTCTCAGGTCACTATGAAGACAAATGAGCAGCACATCACAAGAAACCAAAATCGGTGCTGTCAGAAGTCCTTAGAGACATTGTCCACATCTCGGTATCACTTTGCAGTCACCAACAAAATAGGGCACTGCAGTGTGACCTATAAATTTCATCCTCCCTTATCCTTTTGCAAACACCCAGATGTGGAGAGGAGAATTCACATTAGAAACATGTGAGCTGATTTTTCCCCCATTTTACTGCAGTTGTAAGGGGAGCTAGGAGTGCACTAGGTTTCCATAGCAAATTTCAGCACCATTCCCCCTAATCTTTAAAAGTTGAAAATATCAACCTTTATATTTTTTCATATTTTTTTCTACCATTTACATTTTTAAACATTACTACTATACTTAACATTTTTTTTCAAGCATTGCAATTTAGATCTTTTTTTAATTACATATTCCCTTTAAAGGTTAGTTGAGGCCCTTAGGAAAAAAAAATGGGTAGAGCTTTTTCTACAATAATAGTATTATATTATTATATCCTAAACAGTGCATGAGTTTTTAAGCTGGAAGCAATTTTTACATAATTGTCTGCAGATAGTTTTGGAAATGTAATGTGCATGCTGCAACCTCATTTACCTAATGTTTTACACTACTGTTTTTACACCCGTCTTTCAAAAGCCCTAACTTTTATATTTTTTTGTCAATTTAGACATGACATCTTGCTTTTTCAGGGAATTGAAGCTTTAAATTGCAGTATTTATTTTACTATTAAAGGTACTGGAAAACAGAAAACTCATGGAATATTAGATTTCGAAGGGACCTTGAGGACCATCAGGTCAAACCCCTTCAACTGCAGGTTTTACTAAATCATCACAGATAAATGTGCATCTCAAGAAATTAGAATATCCTCAAAAAGTTAATGTAGTTCAATAATTCAATACAAAAAGGGAAGCAAATATATTATATAGAGTCATTACAAACAGAGTGATCTACTTCAAGTATTTATTTCTGATAATGTTGATGATTATGGCTTACAGCCAATGAAAACCCAAAAGTCATTATCTCAGAAAATTAGAATAATTACCACAAAACACCTGCAAAGGCTTCATAAGCATTTAAAATGGTCAATTAGTCTGGTTCAGTAGGCTACACAATCATAGGGAAGACTGCTGACTTGACAGATGTCCAGAAAGCAGTCACTGACACTCTCCACATGGAGGGTAAGCCACAAAAGGTCATCGCTAAAGACGCAGGCTGTTCACAGAGTGGTGTATTCAAACATATTAATGGAAAGTTGAGTTGAAAGAATAAGTTTGGTAGAAAAAGGTGCACAAGCAACTGAGAAAACTGCAGACTTGAAAGGATTGTTAAGAAAAGGCCATTCAAAAATTTGGGGGAGATTCACAAGGAGTAGACTGCTGCTGAAGTCAGTGCTTCAAGAGCCATCACACACAGACGTATCCAGGACATGGGCTACAAGTGTCTCATTGCTTGTGTCAAGCCACATATGACCAATAGACAAGGCCAGAAGCCATGGCTCTATTATGAATAATAGTAATGCTGCTAGTGTAAACTTAACAGATTCTATTTGTAATATAACTAATATTCTATTTGTAATATAACTAATATAGCAACATTTGTCTATAGAAAATTTGTGAGGATGATGTTTTTTCTTTTTATCTCAAACACAGATCCTGGCATGGTCAGAAATTTCCAGGTTACCAATATATCCACTAACTCTATAAATCTATCTTGGCTCCCTCCTCAAAGCAATTACAGTTGCTATCTCATTGAAGTGACAGGAGATATTTACAAGAATGAGAAAATGACCTCCGAGTCGTTCACCGTCAGCGGTCTGACACCTGGAAACCAATATACAGTTACCATTAGGGCGGTTACTGGAGAAAATGTATTTGGAAATTCTACAGAAAACATATTTTTTACCAGTGAGTGTATAATCAGTATACCATTTAAATATATAAGATACTATAACTATTGAGGATCGAGCACTGAAGTGCTTGAGTGCTGGTTACTTAAATTGAGCGGCTCTGATACTCGGACCTGCTCGAGTCAAGTAATGAGTATAATGGAAGTATTCTACCACCAAAGCATATGAAGTATGCAGTGGCTAAGAAACGCAGATAGGGTCTTATCTGGTGGGATTTGATAAAACAAATAGGTAAGGTACTCACCTGTAGAAGTTGTGCCAGTCACAACTCCTACATAGGCATAAAATGGCGTCTGCTGCAGCCCCGGAGAGACGTGTTACAGATGTGGAAGAAGGAAACCGGGATATGCCGAGCTGACATCAAACATCCGGAAGTTGATTAATTTCTCTTTTATTTAATGAGGTCTACGCATTTCAGAGGACGCAGCCTCCTTCTTCAGGACAATTATTAGAGAACAATCAACCTCTAGGTTGATTTTTCTGTAATAATTGTCCTGAAGAAGAAGGCTGCGTCCTCCAAAACGTGTAGACCTGATTAATAAAAAGAGCAGTTGGATGTTTGATGTCAGCGCAGCATATCCTGGTTGCCTTCTTCCACATCTGTACCAATGCATATGAGTGAGAAGTGTGAGGAATGAGAGCTAGTGATGAGCGAGCATGCTTGTAACTACTCGGTACTCGCACGAGTATCGCTGTACTCGGGCTGCTCGGCGGGGACCGAGTAATCTCGCGATACTCGTGCTGTACTCGTAGTCTTCATTTCTGCATGTTGGCGCTCTTTTGAGAGCCAGCCCTCATGCAGGGATTGGCTGGCAGACCACTGCAATGCCACAGCCCTGTTAGTTGTGGAATTGCAGTGATTGGCCGGCCTGCACAGCGTGACCGAGCCTTTATACCGGCCGGCGCGCTGTGCTCTGCTCACAGCTATCCAGACAGTCAGTGCAGGGAGAGTGTCGCTGATTCAGGGAAAGCTTTGCGGCCCTTTATAGCTTTTTCAGTTGCAGGGCTGCAAACAGTGTGACCAAAAGTCCTTCTCAGGACTATTCTAGTTGTATACAGGCAGGCAGGGTATAGCCAGGTCGGAGTACAGTAGCAGAGTCCTTCTCAGGACTATTGTTGCTATATACAGGCAGGGTATAGCCAGGTCTGAATACAGGCTAGTGACCAGAAGAGTCCTTGTCAGGACTATTGTACCAGTATACAGGCAGGCAGGCAGGCAGGGTAGTGGTGACCGTATACCAGCCTTCATCATATCTGGGGCTGGTGTACACAGTGTAAAACAGTCCAGATAGTGTCTGACTTGTCTGTAATTGTCGCTCCCCAAAAAAACCTGTTAGGTTCTTATTGCGTCCGTGCTTGGTTTTTAAAACCGCACGTGTGTGCCTGTTGGTGGCAGCGTACAGGTGCACTTGTGTGCAATTTCCACAAACTTTAATATAACGCACAAGTAGTGAATATACACGTCAGCAGTGCACAGCATTGCAAAATGCGCAAGGGCATTGGCAAGGAACAAGGAAGTGGACGTGATGGTGGTGCAGGCAGAGGCCGAGGTCGTGGGCAAGCTCTAATTTCGCCACAACAAAGGGCCACATCTAGTCGCTCGCACGTCCTGTCCCAAATTCTTGGGGACCGCAGCAGTACACCGCTCTTGAACCAAGACCAGTGTTAACAGGTTGTTAGTTGGATAGCAGATAATGCTTCCAGTCAGATTGGCACCACCACAAACACTCTGTCTTCCACACGGTCAAGTGTCAGTAGCCGTGATACTGCACCGCACATTTCTGAACCTGATCCTCCTTCCTACCACCAGGCTGAGTACACGTCCTCCTCGGACATTAATGATCCCACACTTGGACACTCGGAAGAGCTGTTCACGTTTCCATTCACACATTCTGGCCTCTCGCCAGCTCATATTGAAGTGGGTCATGAGGAGATCGTCTGTACAGATGGCCAAATATTTGAGCAGCCACGTTCTCACGAAGTTGGCAACGTGTCTCAACAAGTGGTGGACGATGATGAGACACAATTGTCAGGAAGTCAGGAGGAGGAGCAGGGTGCGGAAGAGGAAGACGACGTGGTGGATGATCCAGTAACTGACCCAACCTGGCAGGAGGATATGCAGAGCGAGGACAGCAGTGCACAGGGGGAGGGAGGCGTAGCATCACAACAGGCAGTAAGAAGCAGGGTGGTGGCCCCAGGCAGAAGTCAGGCAACCGTTCCCCGGAACAACACGACGACACAAGGTGCCTGTACAAATGTTAGGTCTTCCCGAGTCTGGCAGTTTTTTAAGTTGGATCCAGATGATTCAAAAAAGGCCATTTGCAACACCTGCCGTGCCAGCATCAGCAGGGGTACCAAAACTAGCAGCCTGACCACCACCAGCATGATCAGGCACATGTCAGCCAAGCACCCGACTTTGTGGGAAGTACAACAGAGTCGAGGAGCAGTGCTTGCTGATGTCACTGCTACGTCTTCGCTGGTTGTGCATGCGAGCCAATCCCCTGTCCATGCTGCCTGCGAACAAGCCTCCTCCACTCCTGCACCTGCAGTTGCCTACGCAGAAAGAACACCATCATCAAGCACGTCCTTGTCCCAGCGCAGCATTCAGTTATCCATTCAGCAAACCTTTGAACGCAGGCGCAAATACACTGCCAACACCCCACATGCCACAGTTCTAAATGCTAACATTTCGCGACTGCTTGCGCTGGAAATGTTGCCTTTTAGGCTGGTGGAGACAGAAGCATTCCGTGACCTGATGGCGGCAGCTGTCCCACGTTACTCGGTCCCCAGCCGCCACTATTTCTCCCGGTGTGCCGTCCCCGCGTTGCATAACCACGTGTCACAAAACATCACACGTGCCCTGAACAACGCTGTTTCACCCAAGGTCCACCTAACCACAGACACGTGGACAAGTGCTTGTGGGCAAGGCCGCTACATCTCGTTGACGGCACACTGGGTTAATATTGTGGAATCTGGGACCCAGTCTGAGCGAGGGACGGAACACGTCCTTCCCACACCAAGGTTTGCAGGCCCTACCTCAGTCAGTGTTTCACCCACACTCTACAGCTCCGGAATGTCATGCTCTTCAGCCTCCTCCTCCTCCTGCGCATCCTCATCCACTGTACCCTCCACACCAGTCACAAGCTGGAAGCACTGCAGCACTGCCTCGGCGAAGCGGCAACAGGCTGTGCTGAAGCTAATCTGCATAGGTGACAAACCCCACAATGCAGAAGAGCTGTGGACAGCTCTGAAACAGCAGGCAGATCACTGGCTCACACCTCTGAACCTAAAGCCAGGAAAGGTCGTGTGTGACAATGGCCGGAACCTGGTGGCGGCTTTGAGGCGAGGCCAGCTGACACATGTTCCATGCGTGGCCCATGTGCTCAACCTCGTGGTTCAGCGGTTTCTAAAGTCATACCCAGAGCTGTCTGATCTGCTGGTAAAAGTTCGCCGCCTGTCTGCACATTTTCGAAAGTCACCTACTGCTTCAGCCGGCCTTGCCGGCTTTCAGCACAGTTTGCATCTTCCGGCTCACAGACTGGTGTGTGATGTCCCCACGCGTTGGAATTCAACTCTGCACATGTTGGTCAGGATATGTGAGCAGAAGAGGGCAGTTGTTGAGTACCTGCATCACCTAAGCCGTCGGGAAATGGGTCAAACTCCACACATAACACCTGAGGAGTGGAGATGGATGTCAGACCTATGTACCATCCTCCAAAACTTTGAGGACTCTACCAAGATGGTGAGTGGTGATGACGCCATTATTAGCGTCACCATACCGCTACTCTGCCTTCTAAAACGGTCTCTGCTGAAAAACAAACATGATGCATTGCAGGCGGAGCGCGATGAGTTGCAGCAAGAAACAGTAGTGGGTGTGGGTGATGATAACACACAGCCCAGCCTCGTCTCATCACAACGTGCAGTGGAGGACTATGACGAGGAGGAGGATGAAGACATGGAGCAACTCTCCGGCCAAATTGAGGATATGACATGCACACCAGTCATATCCTCGGTTCAGCGTGGCTGGCCAGAGGACAGGGTAGATGAGGAGGAGGAGGACAGCATGTTCAGTCATCTTGTTGGTCAGGCTACTGAAGTCCTGGCTGTTAAGAGTCTGGCGCACATGGCTGACTTTATGGTAAGCTGCCTGTCTCGTGACCCTCGCGTTAAGAACATCTTGGCCGACAATCATTACTGGTTGGTAACACTGTTAGACCCACGCTACAAGGAGAACTTTTTGTCTCTTATTCCCGTGGAGGAGAGGTCAACCAAAATGCAGCAGTTCCGGAAGGCCATAGTCACGGAAGTAGGCAAAGCATTCCCCTCACAAAACACTAGCGGCATAGGTCATGAATCAGTGGACAACCGAGGCGTACAGCCGAGAGAGGCACAAGTCCAATCCGCCAGAGGTAGGGGAACAGTCTTTAAGATGTGGGACAGTTTTCTCAGCCCCTCACGTACCACAGCCCCTGAGGTGCGGGGTAGTGCCACAAGAAATCCTAAGTTTGCCCAGATGCTGAAGGAGTACCTTGCAGATCGAACAACTGTACTCCGACATTCCTCTGTGCCTTACAATTATTGGGTATCCAAGCTGGACACGTGGCATGAATTGGCTCTCTACGCCTTGGAAGTCCTGGCCTGCCCTGCTGCTAGCGTTTTGTCAGAGCGTGTTTTTAGTGCCGCAGGTGGAATCATTACAGATAAACGCACCCGCCTGTCAACTGAAAATGCTGACAGGCTGACTCTGATCAAGATGAACAAGGGTTGGATTGGGCCAGACTTCACCACACCACCAGCAAATGAGAGCGGAATTTAAAGTTTGCCATGTACCTCCACTCACCCATGGGTACACACTTCTGGACTTTGGATAATCGCTGGACTGCTCCTCCTTCTCCTCATGCGCCACCATGATGATGACCGTTACAAATTGCAATACTTAGGCCTTTGTTTTAGGTATACCCCCAGTGGTAAATTTTTTCGCCCATTCTTTGCAGAATGGACATTACAACGACAGGAGACCCGCTCCTTTGCAATGGGAACAATGTTTTGAGGCCCTCATGCACGTCTCTACCCAGGGACAACGTGGAGCCTCCCAATTTTTGGCTGCCCTGCCTAAGGGCTATACTATAATACACCCACTTCCTGACAATGGACACTTAATGTTTTGAGGCCCTCATGCACGTCTCTACCCAGGGACAACGTGGAGCCTCCCAATTTTTGGCTGCCCTGCCTAAGGGCTATACTATAATACACCCACTTCCTGACAATGGACACTTAATGTTTTGAGGCCCTCATGCACGTCTCTACCCAGGGACAACGTGGAGCCTCCCAATTTTTGGCTGCCCTGCCTAAGGGCTATACTATAATACACCCACTTCCTGACAATGGACACTTAATGTTTTGAGGCCCTCATGCACGTCTCTACCCAGGGACAACGTGGAGCCTCCCAATTTTTGGCTGCCCTGCCTAAGGGCTATACTACAATAGACCCACTTCCTTACAATGGGCACTTCAGGTTTACAGGCCCTCATGCACGTCTGTATGCAGGGGCATTGGTGAACCTCACAATTTTGGACTGCCCTGGCAAAGGAAAATACTACAAAGACTCACTTCCTCAAAATGGGCACATTAGACTCAAGAGGCCTTCATGTACGTCTCTTCTCAGGGACATCGGAGTGCCACACAATGTTTTCACGTAAAATCTTTCATGTATTAATCTCAAAAAGTAACATACACCAGCTCTATCTCACTATTGGGTATGTGCCCTTAACATTTCCGCCATGAAAAATCATTTTGGGGTCATTTTGGAAGGTTTTCTGGTGAGTCCGTAAAAATGGCGTAAAACGCGGACAAAATTGTTCACAGCTGTGACTTTTCAGTGATAAATGCTTCAAGGGGTCTTCCCCATGCTGTTGCCATGTCATTTGAGCACTCTTCTGAGACTTTTGTGACATTTTTAGGGTTTCTCCATGCTGCCGGGGGGTCATTTCACAAAAATACTCGGGTCTCCCATAGGATAACATTGGGCTCGTTGCTCGGGCCAAGTACACGAGTATCTTGGGAGGCTCGGCCCGAGCTTCGAGCACCCGAACTTTTTAGTACTCGCTCATCACTAATGAGAGCATGAATCTCTGTCAAGCAATGGTAGGTTACTCGCTTGCCGACCAGCTGCGTGTGATAAATCCTGGAAGGACGATACAGTGGTTGAACTTCAACTTATTTATTCACAATACCTTCGATTGATGGGGTAAGATGTCAGTAAGGATGAAGGGATGCATGAGGGTTACAAGATGGAGGATGTAGGATAGAGGTAACAGGAGAATCATAACTGCAGTCCTGATGCATGTGCAGCCAAGATGGCACTGACTAGAAAGAAAGGATGTGAGGAAAAGATAGGAGGAGTTGCAAAAAAAGAGGTAGTATTGGAAAATTACAATATAATACAAGAAAAACATGTTATAACGGTGGGCAGTAAATGGCAGCAAAGTACAAGAAATACTGTAAATAAGAAATGTTATCTTTGAATGTTGAGCAGCACCCGATTTATCTAGACCTGGATGTATTGCCTATTTTTTCATGTGTGGTAGTCAAACTTTCAATGTAATCATGTTAGTGCTCTCCCTTGTTGACCTAAATTGGTAAACTGTATATTTTCATTTACTTCTTCTATATTACATATTAAAAATACTATTAATCTGCAAAACTGGCAATAAAAGTGTAAAACTAGAAGGAAGATGGTGCAACAGTACAATAGAATACATATAGCAGTGGCAATACCAGTGAAATTCCCAGAAATTAGCTTTTGTCACCCCTCCCCACAATTTTCTCTTTCCCAAACAAAATACTTTCTATAGAGATCCTTCTACTCTCTATAACATTGCATCTGGTATGGTACCCAATTTTCCAGACTATAAAATGCACTGGACTCTGAGATGCACCCAGATTAGAACAACAAAAAATTGTAAAAAAAAATATTAATATTAAAGCTTCCATGGTGATATAAATATGTGGAGGGGGTAATGTGGGAGTAATGTTGATTTGCTTCAGTTGTGCTCCTTACTTGGTACACTAGGGTAGAAGAAGGGTTAATGAATGATTCTAAAGTGCTAAAAGTATATTATACAAGGATGGCATCGCATATGTACAAAATGGGATGCACAGACAGCGCAACACCTGGAACTGCAGATCGGCCTTATCTAGGAAACTTAAGCGGGCTTTACACACAACAACATCGCTAACGAGATGTCGTTGGGGTCACGGAATTCATGACGCACATTCGGCCTCGTTAGCGATGTCGTTGCGTGTGAAACGCACGAGCGACCGTTAACGATCAAAATTACTCACCTAATCGTTGATCATTGACACGTCGTTTTAATCCCAATTATTGTTGCTGTTGCAGGACGCAGGTTGTTCAACGTTCCTGTGGCAGCACACATCGCTATGTGTGACACCCCAGGAATGAGGAACATCACCGAACCTGCGGCCACCCGCAATGAGGAAGGAAAGGAGGTGGGTGGGATGTTCCGCCTGCTCATCTCCACCCCTCCGCTTCTATTGAGCGGCAGCTTAGTGACTCCGCTGTGACGCCGAACGAACCTCTCCTTTAAAGGAGATATTGTTCGGCAGCCACAGCGACATCGGTGAAGAGGTAATTGCGAGTGACGCTGCCCTAGTGATATTGTTCGCTATGGCAGTGATCACCCCGTAACACGCCACCGACGTGGGCGGGTGCTAGCGCTCGCGACATCGCTAGCGATGTCGCACCGTGTAAAGCCCGCATAAGACTAGAGATGAGCAATGTTCGAGGTTTGCCAATTTCATGTTCGAGTGATTTTGGGGGGTGTTCGAGTGGTTCGACGAACTTGAACGATTTGCTAAAATTTCGGCAGTTTGAGTTACGTTCGAGAACAGTTTGAGCACAAAAATCGTGTCTTTTCACAGTAAGTATGTGCGCACCTTTCATATCTGCATGCGTCCTGCGTCACCAGCACAATCCCTCTCTCTTTCCTACTCACCGATCACGGGCGTCTCGCTGCACAGCTGTCACAAATCTCCAGCGGCATTTCCTCTTTTGAAAATGGCTGCTGCTTCATTATTCAATTAGTTATTCCATGCTTCCCCACCCACCAGCGCCCATGATTGGTAGCAGTCAGACACGCCCCCACGATGAGTGACAGGTGTCTCACTGCAACCAATCACAGCAGCCGGCAGGCGGCTCTAAATCGTGTAGTAAAATAAATAAATAAAAAAAAAAAATGCGTTTCCCCCCATATTTGATACCAGCCAGGATAAAGACACACGGCTGGAGGCTGGTATTGTCAGGATGGAGAGCACCACATTATAGGGAGCCCACCACCCTAACAATATCAGCAGGCAGCGGCCTAAAATTTCCGCATCCATTAGATGCAGCAGTCCCGGGACTCTACCCAGCTCATCCCGAATTGCCCTGGTGCGGTGGCAATCTGGGTAATAAGGAGTTAATCATGCCAGGCGTCTCCCCGAGACACCTTCCATGATTAAACTGTAAGTGAAAGTATAGAAACACACAACGAAAAATCCTTTATTTGGAATAAAATACAAAAAAACACCTCATTTACCTTGTTATTAAAATCCCCAAACAACAATCCAGGTCCAAAGTAATCCACATGACGCTGTCAGCTCTGCTACATGAAGATGACAGGGAGCGATCTGTGTCCTCTCCACGTAGCACCTGAAGTGACCCGCGCTGTCACCAGACTTTACTCTGCAATGTAGATGTCAAGATTACCAAACCTGCCTATGTTTCTCATTAGAGCCAGTGGCTCAATGGATAGAGCTCCCATCTAAGAAGCATTAGTTCACGAGATCGAGTCCCGGCAAACATTTTAATTTATTTTTAATTTTAAATTATAATTATTATTTATTTATAAATATAATTTAATTTAATTATGCACTGAGGGGAGGAGCCGGACATCAGCTGTGAGCCGTGGGACACACCTGTAAAATCGGAGAAGTTCACGGAATGGGGCTGCATTACTCTCTCTCTCTTTTTCTCTCTCTCATTTTCTCAGTCTCTCTTTTTCTCTTTTTCCCTCTCTCTCTTTCTCTTCTCTCTTTTTCTCTCTCTCTTTCTGTCTCTCTCTCTTTCTATCTCTCTCTCTCGCTTTCTGTCTCTCTCTCCCGCTCTCTTTCTATCTCTCTCTCCTCTCTCTCTTTTTCTCTCTTTTTCTCAGTCTCTTTTTATCTTTTTTCCCTCTCTCTCTCTTTCTCTTCTCTCTCTTTTTCTCTCTCTCTCTGTCTCTCTCTTTCTCTCTCTCTCTCAATCACTTTCTATCTCTCTCCCTCTCTCTTTCTATCTCTCTCTCCTCTCTCTCTTTTTCTCTTTTTCCCTCTCTCTCTTTGTCTTCTCTCTTTCTTTCTCTCTTTCTGTCTCTCTCTTTCTCTCTCTCTCTTTCTATCTCTCTCTCTTTCTCTCTCTCTTTCTATCTCTCTCTCCCTTTCTATCACGCTCTCACTCCCTCTCTCTCTCCTGTCTCCTTTTCTCTCTCTCTCTCCCTCTCTCTCTTCTTTCTTTTCCTTTTCCCCTCTCTCTCTCTTTCTCTCTTCTCTCTCTCTCTCTTTCTCTCTCTCTCTCTTTTTCTCAATCTCTCTTTTTCTCTTTTTCCCTCTCTCTCTCTTTCTCTCTTTCCCTCTCCCTCTCCCTCCTCTCTCTCTCTCTTTTTCTCTCTCTCTTTTTCTCTATTTTTTCCTCTCTTTTTCTCAGTCCCTCTTTTTCTCTTTTTCCCTCTCTCTCTCTTTCTCTCTCTCTTTCTCTCTCTCTCTTTTTCTCAGTCTCTTTTCTTTTTCCCTCTCTCTTTCTCACTCTCTCTTTCCCTCTCTCTTCTCTCTTTTCACTCTCTCTTTTCTCTATCTTCTCTCTTCTTTCTCTCTCTCTCAGACCTGGCGATGATCAGCTGATGCGGTCACCTGACGGAATCAGCTGACACTATAAGTCGAGCGGTGAGACCGGCTTTTTACCGCCCGGCCGGCTCAACTATCAGCTGATGCTGTCGGACAGGAGTCTGCACAGAAGTGTGTAGTTTTTGGGGGTTTTTTTGCACTGATGCATCAGCTGATTGTATAACAGCCGTTTATACAATCAGCTGCTGTGTCATGTGATTCAAGCCCTTGAATCTTCCCGCAAACCGATCAGATGATATTGGATCCGGATTGGATGGCGCGGGACCCTTGACCCAGGATTACTACGTAAGGGAGTTCTTTATTTCAATAAAGATGGAGTCATTAATTGTGTTGTGTTTTATTTCTAATATAAATATTTTTCTGTGTGTTGTGTTTTTTTTATCTCTACTAGAAATTCATAGTGACCATGTCTAATATTGACGTGACACCATGAATTTCGGGCTTAGGGCCAGTTGATAATATACAGCTAGCCCTAACCCCATTATTACCCAGCGAGCCTTCCGTCACCAGGGCAGCTGGAAGATTTGGATACAGCGCCAGAAGATGACGCTTCTATGAAAGTGCCATTTTCTGGGGCGGCTGCGGACTGCAATTGGCAGCAGGGGTGCCCAGAAAGTTTGGGCACCCTGAGCTGCTGATCCCAATCCCCAGCTGCCTAGTTGTACCTGGCTGGACACAAAAACTGGGCAAAGCTCACGTAATTTTTTTTTAATTATTTCATGAAATTCATGAAATAATTAAAAAAAAAAAAAGGGCTTCCCTATATTTTTGGTTCCCAGCCGGGTACAAATAGGCAGCTGGGGGTTGGGGGTAGCCTGTAGCTGCCTGCTGTACCTGGCTAGCATACAAAAATATGGCGAAGCCCACGTAATTGTTTTGGGGGGCAAAAAACTCCTGCATACAGTCCTGGATGGTGTATGCTGAGCCTTGTAGTTCTGCAGCTGCTGTCTGCTGTCTGTTTGTATGGGGGACAGCAGACAGCAGCTGCAGAACGACAAGGCTCAGCATGCTCCATTCAGTAGTGTATGCAGGAGAGCAGACAGCAGCTGCAGAACTACAGGGCTCAACATACTCCATCCAGGACTGTATGCAGGAGTTTTTTGCCACCCGGCTTGGAACTAAAAAATAGGGAATTTCATGATTAATTAAAAAAAAAAATCGACATAGGCTTCGCCCCATTTTTGTGTCCAGCAAGGTACAACTAGGAAGCTGTGGATTGAAATCCGCAGCACAGGTTGGCCCGAGTTTTCTGGGCGCCTCTGTTGTGAATTGCAGTCCGCAGCCGTCCCAGAAAATGGCGCTTTCATAGAAGCGCCATCATCTGGCACTGTATTCTACTCTTCCAGCAGCCCTAAAGCCAGGTAATAATGACTTAATACTAGCTTTGTTTTACTAGCTAGAATTAAGCCATAGATTCGTAATGTCAGGCAAGTTTGACCCGGCCATTAAAAATCTCCAATAAAGGGTTAAAAAAAAAGACACCACAGAGAGAAAAAATACTTTAATAGAAATAATACATAGACACATTAGAGACTCCATGTTTATTACTCTCAGTCAGCCCTCCACAATCCTGGTCTTCTGTCTTCTTTCTCCTTCAACCCATGAAGCTCTGCTACATTAGACAGCACTGCATGGGAGGAAGACACTGCTGCTTCCTGTGCAGTCTAATCACTCAGTGAGTGAGCAGAGGCTGCGGGCTGTAAGCAGTGATGTCACCGCTGACAGGCGGGTTACCATAGCAACGGTGCTCCGATCACGTGATTCCCAGTGCCATAATTCACTGGCTGTGGCATCTAGTCCTTGCATGTGGGCTAACTCTGTAAAGAGTGCCCACATGCATGGACGGGGAAGCCGACCATGTGCCAGAGCATTTCGCCTATACACGGAGATGCTGGAATGATCACCGCGTACCAAAGAGATGCACTGACAGGTCCTAGCATGTCGTCTAGCCATGTGACCAGTCTGTAGACAATGAGATAATAGACACGTGACTGGTCACATGCTATTTTGACGTCACGATAGGTCCTATCATCAGTGCTGGTTACTGGGAGGACGCAGTGATTATCGGACGGAAAAGCGGCGGGAGACAGAGTGCAGGACGCGTCGCGGGGACCTTTAAGTGTTATGGCAATGTTTATTAACTGTATGTGTATATAAAACGAGGAAAAGAGAGTAGAGTTGCTTCAAAAATGTTGTTTTTATTCATATAGATCATAAATATAGAAAAAGGTCTATAAGGACCAGAATACATATATGGCACAAAGTAGGGATTAGGCGTAAAAGATAGGCAAGGGGACCATTCATAAACACTTCAAGGAATGAATAAGAATCAAAGTTCTACCTAAGACCCAGTCATATATATTGTGGCTATGCTAGACACAGAGAATGCGTCTTTGCAAGAAAATGCAAAGTAGGTTTATGACTGAGTGTTTTGGCAGAAGCAAAAGGCCAGTAATAGTTGTTAATTTTAACACATGTATAGCATGGTAACACCATACAAAGTAAGGGACAAATAATAAAAATATTTCATCACATTGATTGTCCATATGCATGACTAAGTGGATACATGGTATACTGTACATAAATTTCAGCAGTCACTGACCAAGCATAATTAAATTACATTCACAATAGAAAAACAAAGTGCTATATGAAGTGCAGATAGGTCCAAAGGGGACAAGGAGCGTTACCCCATGTACGCAACTCCGACGTACGTTTCACAATAAAGTGGTTTCTTGCTTCATCAGGGAGTAGTGAAAGCACAGCCAGGCTGCTTTAAATAGCCCTCAAGCAACTGTATCTCGTTACTGGGCCATCGGCGCAGGCGCACGCAGCGCCGCTCAGGCCCGGAAACTCCCACAAGCCGTCGCGGCCTCGGCGCATGCACCATAGCTCCCGGACATGCGCAGACGCCGATCAAAGACGGCCGGGGAGAACAGCTCGCGCACATCAATGAAGAAATGGGCCAGAAGATACAGGTATAGTAATATAACTATACGGGTGTTGGCATCAGTATAATACAGACAAAAAATGGAGATAGACAATACAATTATATGTACATAAGAACAATATAGGTCACATCTGTTTAGACAGTCAATTTTTGATCCAATTTCCTTGTGTCATTTCACAGAAAGGATGAAAATGATGATATTCATTTTTAGACCAGGAGATGAGAATAGGGGCTGAAATCATAGCTGTGCAGAAAGAATGAATAAAGATGGGGATAAGAAAAATGACATGTATAAAAAACAGTCCGATATACAGTTATATTAAAAGAGAGTAAAAACAAAAACCCCCAATACATAGGGGAACAGGGTGACATCAAAGAAAAGAGGCAAAGCTCAGGGCCTCATTGAGACTAAATGGGGCCACTGTGCCAAGAGTCACCATCCATCTGGTCTCACGTTGGGCCAGCCTCCTCTTGATGTTGCCGCCTCTAATGCCACCATGGACGACCTCAATACCCCGTATTGCTAGTGATTTGGGGTCACATCCATGGTGCATTTTATAGTGAAGTGGCAAGGTTATATTCCGGATCATAACAGTACATCCGGCCCTGCACAACACACCTGATCTCTGTCCAAACCTTTCCTGGCCACCAGAGGGAGTCTCCCAGCAGCCAAGACATAACTAACATTCACAACAGTACTGTTATGATTCGGAACCATGGAAGACCACCACAAATCATTGGCAAAAAGGTGACAAGAGCATTGGCAACTAATCTGGCCGCCATACGCTTACTAACCAACACAACTAGAAGTAGCCAAGGGGTGAACTAACATCCTGTGCACCGCGAACCCAGCCGGAGAACTAACTATCCTAAAGGTAGGAAAGATGAATAACTCTCTGCCTCAGAAAATAGACAAGAATAGCAAGCCCCCCACATTCAAAGACTGCGGTGATATAGGAAAAACACAATACACAGGTAGATGACAGGATTAGCAAAAGGTGAGGCCCCCGCTGACTAAAATAGGAAAGGACAGGAAAGGGACTGATGGTTGCCAGAGAAAAACCCTACAAAATACCAACTTCCTGATAGTACAAAAAGGCCCTCAGATCGCTCGATCTGAACTCCGTCCTATACCAGGTGCCCTTGTCATACCAATGAACAGAAAGCAAGAATCATAACAAAGTTAACAAGCCACAAACACATGGACCCAAAGGAGCTATACTCCACACAGAACTGCAGGGAGTTCCTCAACAATCCACTGAGGGGGAAAATCCCTGCAAGCAAATAAACTGAAAATAACCACAGCAAAATGACAAACCCAGATAAACAAAAGAACAGACAATAAATAAAGAGCAAGCACTTATCTGGGGAAGATGTGGTGTAAGGCAGGATTAAGCAGGCTAGAGATACCAAGAACAACTGACATCCGGCAACAGCCTGCAATCAGACCAGGACTTAAATAAGCAGAGAGTTAGGGAAGGAAACACCCACTGCACAACACACCTGATCTCTGTCCAAACCTTTCCTGGCCACCAGAGGGAGTCTCCCAGCAGCCAAGACATAACTAACATTCACAACATCCCCCACAGCAAATGGCAGCACTCCCGGGCTGCAACAAAACACAGATAACACCGCAATTTTTATATGCATGTAACAGGTCAACGAAACAACATCCTTCCCTTTATGGGAAGCAGCAATAATTTTCAAAATGTTTCAAACATTTTCAACAATACCGGTCAGAGGTCATCAAAACATTTCAAGGCAAGCAAATATCAGCAATTAGAAAACATTCTGCATATGAAAAACATTAACAATTATTCCTGCTTGGTTGCTGGTGTTTGCAGAGGGCCGGTCCCGACCCTTGGTTTGGCGCGAGCACTGGACATCCTCTGGCATATTGTCCGGCTCGCTTGCAATGACTGCAAACAGGAATGAGAAGACCGACCAGGTCAGCGACAGAGTCCCCCTCCGGAACGGTGGTCAAACAACCTCCCGGAACCCCTGAGGGGTAGTATCATTACTACCTCACCTGCAGTCCCATCATGATTGTTATGATCCGGAACCATGTAAGATCACAATAGATCATTGGCAAAAAAGGTGACAAGAGCATTGGCAACTAATCTGGCCGCCATCCCCTTACTAACCATCAACACTAGAAGTAGCTGAAGGGTGAACTAACATCCTATGCACCACGAACCCAGCCAGAGAACTAGGTATTCTAAACGAAGGAAGGATGAATAACTCTCTGCCTCAGAAATAGACCGCAAAAGGTACAGCAAGCCCCCCACATTCAAAGACTATGGTGATATAGGAAAATACAATACACAGATGGATGATAGGATTAGCAAAGGTGAGGCCCCACTGACTAAATAGGAAAGGATAGGAAAGGGGCTGATGGTGGTCAGAGAAAAACCCTACAAAAATCAAAATACTTGATAGTACAAAAAGTCCTCAGATCGCACGATCTTAACTCCGTCCTATATGAGGCGCTCTTGTCAAACCAATGAACAGAAAACAGGAAAAGCTACAAATTTAAGAAGCAACAAACACATGGACTTATAGGAGCAATACTCCAAACATAGCTGCAATGAGCTTCCCAGCTATGCACAGAGAGGGAAGATTCCTGCATGCAAATTAACTGACAATAACCACAGTAAATGACAAACCTAGATAAGAACAACAAGAACAAAACAACATAAGAAAGAACAAAGCACTTATGTGGGGTAGATGTGGTCTGGAGCAAGATGAAAAGGCTGGTAAACTAAAGAACAAATGACAACCGACTGAGCCTGCTAGCAGACCAAGGTTTAAATAGGCAGAGAGTTAGCAATGGAAACGCGCATTGCTCCAGCACACCTGGTCTCTGTCCAAACCATTCCTGGACACAAGAGGGAGCCTCACAGCAGCTAAAGCATAACTGACATTCACAACACATGATGCTCTGTGAGATGAATCTGCCAGCACTGCACCCCACCGGGACCCAGGTAGACCAAGCGTGTCAGCGTGTAAGACTCAGTTGGGTTGTGAATACTGGTCAGGTTGCTGGGTCCATCTCCGCCAACACTTGGTGGTTGCAATTTTTCTGTGCACTGCGAAGCCTCATCCACTCCCAAGGTGCCAGGTTTTAAGTCCTGCCTCTCAGGGGTCACAGATGCAGTATCTGGGGCACCCCCGCTCTCATCCTGAATAAACAAGTCCTTTTCTTCCTTCTGTAACTGGTCACACGGGATGGGGGTGTCCGCCTCTAGCAGTGGGGCCCTGGTTAGCGCGCTTTTCAGGGAACTACTCCACATGGCGCGACCCCTTTTCTCCTTTTTCTCGCGCATCGAATAGTGAAGGGTGACTCACCATCAGTACTCTTTCGCTTGATCCTCCTGGACTCCTCCCACTAAGGCATGCCCTGTCTTTTCCCACGCAGAATAACAAATGTCGACTGTTGTTTTCTATCGACGTCAAATTAACCGATTTAACACAGTTCAGTAGGCACACAGTACCTGGTTCAATGGGCACAATATCCTGTTCATGACGCCAGTGGTTAACCTACTCGTTGACGGGCAGTCGCGGTTCAAGTCAGGCGATGTCACGGATGGTCTTGCTCGCTTCCGTGGCCTCGAGGAAAACAGCAAATAAAGGGAAAGTGGGCTGGTTGGGAGAGTTTGTGGTGATGCCACCTGTGGTATGCAGCCAGGTAGTAGCCGTCGCTGCAGAATTTCTCACCGAGGCAGGTGTTATGGCAGCCGGGATGGTATAGCTACCCATAAGCGGTGTGGGCCTTGGGTGGATGACAGGGGTTTGTCAGTCCCCTGGGAGCACCGAAGTGCGGGGCGACGGTGTCGCTAATCAGAGTCTGAGTCGGCAACTGCGGGTCCAGGATCTTTTACTCACTGATTTGAAGCTGCACCCAGGTGCTGGTCTCTGCCGTTGTGGGCTCTGGTAAATCCCAGGCTAGTAAGGGGGCCACCATCAGTATTTGAGAAAGAGAGAGAGAGAATGTCCTTTTCCTAGGATGTCCCCCTCAGTAATTAGGTACCCGGGCAGAGCTGCCGCTCCAAGCTCAGGGCCCAGTAAAGAAAAAGATTTCCAGAGATGTCTTGTCAGAACTATGGTCCAAATGGATCTGAGTGTATGAGTTTGTTGTGCCTCCCGCTACCTGCAAGTGGACCTCGCTCCCCAGGTGGCTGGCTTCAGTGACCGCAGAAGTCCATATTTCGTGATGGCCACCCCCCTGCCTACCCTGAGCCATCCCACCTGTGAGAAGGCTCCTAAGCTTTATGTAGAGTGTGAATGTGGAACACCTATGATTAACTCCCCTCTTACCCGAAATGGATACCACGCCTTATTTGAGGTGCAGTACCCTGTGGTGACTAGAGCCTCAGGGGCGCCACATATGCCAACAATTATGATAGTGTACTAATAAGGCTATATACTTCAGGACTAGGGCTGTACAAACTGGTATAGTACCATAAGGCTAAGGCTATATTTTTTAGTACAATACACTAAGGTTAGGGCTATATGATCTAGTATAATATTATAATGCCAGCTTTATATTATCTAGTATTATACTGGAAGGATACAGAAATATCATCTGATAGTAATGCTATTAATTTCTATGACACTCATCATTACATGGCTCACCCCAAAACCTAACAATACAATTTACTGAGACAAGCCTGGAATTAAAGGTTTTGCTCTGAGTAATAAATACGGAGTGTTATAGTTTTCCAAGATCATCTTTTTATCCATTATTTACAGGATTTATTTAACCTGATTCAAACATTGATACTAAATATACCACTTCACGAGTGTAATATTGTAGTTTTTCTCATTTTAAGGACCAGAAAAGGTGAAGAATCTGACAGTTTCTAGCATCACTGACACGTCTGTAACTCTGAGCTGGCTGCCGCCAGAGGGAAGAGCTAGTTCTTATCTCATACAGATCCAGGAAGATGAAAGATACAATAAAACCACTACACTAACTGAGTTTACAGTGCAAGACCTAACACCTGGGACTCAGTACACCTTCCTGGTCTCATCCTTAACTGGCTACGATACAGTACAGGGGGACAACGTATCAACATCTAATTATACAAGTAAGTCTCCACTGCAGTTATATAAATGGTTTATGATTAGTGATAATCGAGCACTAAAATGCTCGAGTGCTCGGTACTCGAATCAACCAGATTGGTCGCTCGGAGAGGCCTGATTCGAGTAACATGTATAATGGAAGTCAATGGGAAACACGCATCTTTTCAAAAGACCCTAATAGGAGGGCTAGGGGGGCTGTAAAATCACTGAAACTGATGGAGACAGCACTCAAATAGAATGTGAGCAGCAGATGAAAGATGCCTGAATACATCTCTGACTCCCAAGTTGCTGCTAGGAACTAAATAAATAATTTTTAAAAAATGGCATGGGGTTACCCCATTTTTAATAACCAGCCAAGGTAAAACAGACATCTAAAGGTTGATATTATCAGGCTTGGTAGGTCAATGGTTATTTGACCCTTCCCAGCCTAAAAATACCTGCCCATGACGGCCTCAAAGTTGACGCATCATATTAGATGCACCAGTTCTGGAGCTTTGCCCAGCTCTTCCTAATTGCCCTGCTGTAGTGGAAATTGGGGTAATATTTTTGGGGGCTGATGTCAGCTGTGTTCATCAAACAACCACATTACTAACTCAGTATTTAACCCCTTCATGACCAATGACGTATTGGTATGTCATTGGTCATGTTGGGGTAAACACTGCTGGCTGCTGCGGTGAGCAGGCAGTGATCACTGCACATGTCTGCTGATTTGAGCAGAAGACATATGAGGCTATCAGGCGCGGGTGAATCCGCGATTCAACCGCACCTGCTTGCCACTTACATCACACTCTAATAGTGACAGCACGATTTAAATGGCCATGGCGGGAATTGCGCCATTCCCTGCCACCATTGGCGGCCCTGTGATGCAGTCATGGGGAGCCGATGGTTCCTATGGTAGTGACAGGTCATGTGATGACTCCTGTCGCTATCTTGACATATTTACTGTGCAAGCCAACAGAGTGCCGACTCACACAGGAACACTGTATTTCTGTTGATCAGAGCTGTGCAGCTCTGATCAACAGAAATAACCAGGTATCAGACAGTGGCTCCATAACATACCTAGGGGGACTAGTAAACTGATAGTGTATGGAAAATGAGGTAGATAAATTACAATTCACCAAGCAAATCTGTGTTCTTCGACATGTAATCTTTCTTATACAATATGAGATTCTGTCCAAGTTGGATAGGTCGATAGCATCTATAGTTACCATGATGCCTGATAGGTCTAACGTCCAAAACATTTATAAAAACCTCTATTTTCCTCATCTGGAAATAATTGTAACCGCTCTAAATGGCAATCTTAAATACCTATTTAGAACTGGATGGAAAATGTGGAATGGATTTGCTTCTAATTATGTTACCCACTTGTAGACCCTCTACAGTTCCAGAAGAGCAGATATTTAAAGAACTCCATTTTCTAGTTGATTCAAATAAATTAAACTACATTAAATGTTGCATTTAGATTTTTGATTGGGTATATATAAAAGTAACACATGTTTTTGCTGCCATTTTTCATGAGTTGAACTCAAAGATTTAAGACTTTCTTTGTATGCCAAAAGTCTTTTTCTCTCAAACATTCTTCACAAGTTTGTCCAAATCTGTGTTGTGGAGCACTTCTCTTTACCGCACAGGTGTAGCATATCAAGAGGCTGATTAAACAGAATGATTATTGCACAGGTGTGTCTTTGGCTAGTAACAGTAAAAGGCCACTATAAAATGTGCAGTTTTTTTAAAAGCACAATACCACAGATGTCGCAGGTTGAGGGAGTGTGCAATTGGCATGCTGACTGCAGAAATGTCGACTAGAGCTGTTGACTGTGAAATGAACCTTCATTTCTTTGCTATAAGCATCTCTAAAGGCATCTCAGAGAATTTGGCAGTACATACAACCAGTCTCACAACCGCAGACCACGTGTAACCACACCAGCCCAGGACTTCAACATCCAGCATCTTCACCTAAAAAATTGTCTAAGACCGGCCACCAGGATGGCTACTGCAACAATCATTATGCATAACCAAAAAATGTACTGCACAAACTGTCAGAAACTGTCTCAGGGAAGTTATTGTGCATGCTCATTATCCTCATCAGGATCTTAACCTTATTGCAGTTTGCCATCGTAATCAACTTGGGCAATTGGGCAAGTGCACACTTTTGATGGTGTCTGGCATATTGGAGGTGTTATTCTTCACGGTTTTCATTGTACAGAGCAGGTGGTAGACAGGCAAATGGTGGTCATACCAGATACTGACTAGTTTTGTGACCCCCCTGATCTCACAGTACTGTAAAACTGCACATTTTAGAGTGGCCTTTCACTGTGGCCACCTTAAGGCACACCTGTGTAATAATCATGCAGTCTAATCAGCATCTTGATATGCCATACCTGTGAGATGGATGGATTGCGGCACGGTGGCTCAGTGGCTAGCACTGCAGTCTTGCAGCGCTGGGGTCCTGGGTTCAAATCCCACCAAGGACACCATCTGCAAGGAGTTTGTATGTTCTCCCCGTGTTTGCGTGGGTTTCCTCCGGGTACTCCGGTTTCCTCCCACATTCCAAAGACATACAGATAGGGACTCTAGATTGTGAGCCCCAACGGGGACAGTGTTGCCAATGTATGTAAAGTGCTATGGAATTAATAGCGCTATATAAATGAATAAAATTATTATTATTATTATCTTGGCAAAGGAGAAATGTTCACTAACACAGACTTTGACAAATATAGGTTCAATACTTGAGAGAAAAAGGCCTTTTTGCACATGGAAACATTCTTAGATCTTAGAGTTCAGCTCATGAAAAATGGGAGAAAAAATAACAGTGTTAAGTTTATATTTTTGTTCAGTATATATTATTAAAAATATGATTAGTTGATACAAATTCTAATTCACAATTATCCTTGAATCAATAAACCAGGGATAGTAAAAAACATCCTGGGGGGAGTTTTGAGAACAGGGGTGGGTGGAGGAAGGGGGGGAAGATATCACCCTATTGCCTGTCTATTGTAAGCCTTAACTTGCTGCAGCAGCAGTTGACACCCTAATAAATGCAAATGGTGCCCCTGCCCTATGACAGCTGGCCCTCGTTAACCCTATTGAGCCCTATAAAAAAATAGTAAAATCAGGTGATGGGCCAAGGAATATTCAGTTGATACCAATGAAAACACTCAACTAATTAATCACTACCACAAGTAAATAATAAGTATACTGTAAAAAAAAATAAGTTCTATGTTATTGAGCCATAAAAGGTAATTTCTTCTTGCAGCACATAATTAAAGTGATATTGGTTGATTAAAGTACAAACTGACAATAGTTAGGTACTATATTGTCAATGACAGAAACATGTGGCACATACAGTGCCTACAAGTAGTATTCAACCCCCTGCAGATTTAGCAGGTTTACACATTCGGAATTAACTTGGCATTGTGACATTTGGACTGTAGATCAGCCTGGAAGTGTGAAATACACTGCAGCAAAAAAGAATGTTTCTTTTTTTTTTTTTAAATTGAGAAAAGTTTATTCAGAGGGTCATTTATTATTCAACCCCTCAAACCACAAGAATTCTGTTTGGGTCCCCTAAAGTATTAAGAAGTATTTCAGGCACAAAGAACAATGAGCTTCACATGTTTGGATTAATTATCTCTTTTTCCAGCCTTTTCTGACTAATTAAGACCCTCCCGAAACTTGTGAACAGCACTCATACATGGTCAACATGGGAAAGACAAAGGAGCATTCCAAGACCATCAGAGACAAGATCGTGGAGGGTCACAAGGCTGGCAAGGAGTACAAAACCCTTTCCAAGGAGTTGGGCCTACCTGTCTCCACTGTTGGGAGCATCATCCGGAAGTGGAAGGCTTATGGAACTACTGTTAGCCTTCCACGGCCTGGACAGCCTTTGAAAGTTTCCTCGCGTGCCGAGGCCAGGCTTGTCCGAAGAGTCAAGGCTAACCCAAGGACAACAAGGAAGGAGCTCCGGGAAGATCTCATGGCAGTGGGGACATTGGTTTCAGTCAATACCATAAGTAACGTACTCCACCGCAATGGTCTCCATTCCAGATGAGCCCGTAAGGTACCTTTACTTTCAAAGCGTCATGTCAAGGCTCGTCTACAGTTTGCTCATGATCACTTGGAGGACTCTGAGACAGACTGGTTCAAGGTTCTTTGGTCTGATGAGACCAAGATCGAGATCTTTGGTGCCAACCACACACGTGACGTTTGGAGACTGGATGGCACTGCATACGACCCCAAGAATACCATCCCTACAGTCAAGCATGGTGGTGGCAGCATCATGCTGTTGGGCTGTTTCTCAGCCAAGGGGCCTGGCCATCTGGTCCGCATCCATGGGAAGATGGATAGCACGGCCTACCTGGAGATTTTGGCCAAGAACCTCCGCTCCTCCATCAAGGATCTTAAGATGGGTCGTCATTTTATCTTCCAACAAGACAACGACCCAAAGCACACAGCCAAGAAAAACAAGGCCTGGTTCAAGAGGGAAAAAATCAAGGTGTTGCAGTGGCCTAGTCAGTCTCCTGACCTTAACCCAATTGAAAACTTGTGGAAGGAGCTCAAGATTAAAGTCCACATGAGACACCCAAAGAACCTAGATAACTTGGAGAAGATCTGCATGGAGGAGTGGGCCAAGATAACTCCAGAGACCTGTGCCGGCCTGATCAGGTCTTATAAAAGACGATTATTAGCTGTAATTGCAAACAAGGGTTATTCCACAAAATATTAAACCTAGGGGTTGAATAATAATTGACCCACACTTTTATGTTGAAAATTTATTAAAATTTAACTGAACAACATAACTTGTTGGTTTGTAAGATTTATGCATCTGTTAATAAATCCTGCTCTTGTTTGAAGTTTGCAGGCACTAACTTATTTGCATCCTATCAAACCTGCTAAATCTGCAGGGGGTTGAATACTACTTGTAGGCACTGTAGATAAAACAATATTTGCTCACACATGTAAATGTATCATCAGCAGAAGGAATGTATTATAAATCAAAAACTAGTAAGCCTGAAGTCCAAAGATACATACTCAGTGAGCAAAAGGATTTTTGCAGCACATAAAGCGATGCTAATTAATATTCATTAAACTAGTATGCTTAAACTCAATATTCATTAAACTAGTATGTGTAAACAACCCCATTTTCTAAAGTATACCCCTAGAAATTCAACTATGAGTATAGTAACTGTTTTTTTTCTTCAGAAAAGTTGGTGTTGCAGACTGAGTTGGAAATCTGACATTTTAGTGCCCGAGTTTTTCCCCACTACAAAAATGCTGTACATGAAGTATATGAAGTTGCTAACTGTCGTTTAGTTAAACTATAGGTCCCAGAAGAGAGCATTTTTTTTAACCTCTTGCTGACATTGGACGTGCTGGGTACATCATGGCTAATGTCGGTATAATTACTGACGGTTGCTGCAGTGAGCCAGCTGTGAGTCCCACACATGTCTGCTGGTTTGTACAGCAGACATATGCGGCTATCAGGGGCAGGTAGAGCCGCGATCCACCCATGCCTGTTAACCCCTTAGATCGTGCAGTCAAAATGTGACAGCACAGTTTAAAGTGCCGCAGCGAGTAATGCACACTTACCTGCCACTATCGGAGGCCCCATGACGTGATCACGGGGAGGAAACGATTGTTACTGTGGTAGCACAGGGTCATGTGATGACTTCTGTTGCTATCATGACTCACTTCCTGTTACAGCCGGCAGAGTGCTGTAACAGGAGAGCAGCATATCAGCTGATCTGAGCTGTGCAGCTCTGATCAGGAGAAATGAACAAGCAATCAGACTGTTGATCCTTATAGCCCACTAGGGTGACTATTAAAATAAATAAAAAAAGTTTTAAAAAATTAAAAAAAACCCCTAAAAGTTCAAATTACCCCCCATTGAAAATTAAAGGGTTAAAAAAATAACAAATATACACATATTTGGCATCGCCGTGTTCAGAAATGCCCGATCTATCAAAATAAAAAAATAATTTATCTGATTTGTAACGGCGTAGCGGCAAAAAAATTCCAAATGACAAAATTGTTTTTTTGGTAGTGGCAAAAATGGTACCATAAAAACATCAGCTCATGTCGCAAAAAATAAGCTTTCACTGAGCTTCATATCCCGAAAAATGAGAACTCTACCAGTCTTGGAAAATGACAAAAAAAGTGCACCACTTTTTGTGTATAAACTTCTGAATTTTTTTGACCCCTTAGATAAAAGTAAACCTATACATGTTTGGTATCTATGAACTGGTACCAAGCTAAGGCATCACAATGACACATCAGTTTTACCAGATAGTGAAGACAGTGAATAAAATACCCTAACAACAATCATGCAATTGCACTTTTTTACTTGGAATTTTGTTGTCGTTTTCCAGTACACTATATGCTAAAACTCGTAGTTTCATGTAAAAGTACAACTTATCCTGCTAAAAACAAGCCCTTATTTAGCAAGATTGATGGTAAAATAAAAAAGTAATGGCTCTTGGAAAAAATGGAGCAAAAAACAAAAATGAAAAAAATGAAAACTCGCCCGAGGGCAAAGGGGTTAATAGAAGGAGCCATGTTGATGTTATAGAGCATTTGTGCTGCCAGTAATATGACAATCCAAACCCTATCATAAATTAATACTACAAACCAGATCCCTAAGTAGAGACCTCAACCCAAATGCCAAAATGATTCTAGAACCCAGACTATACAGTACAGACCAAATGTTTGGACACACCTTCTCATTCAAAGAGTTTTCTTTATTTTCATGACTCTAAAAATTGTAGATTCACATTGAAGACATCAAAACTATGAATCAAAACATGTGGAATTAAATACTTAAAAAGTGTGAAGCAACTGAAAATATGTCTTATATTCTAGGTTCTTCAAAGTAGCCACCTTTTGCTTTGATTACTGCTTTGCACACTCTTGGCATTCACTTGATGAGCTGCAAGAGGTAGTCACCGGAAATTGTTTTCCAACAGTCTTGAAGGAGTTCCCAGAAATGCTTAGCACCTGTTGGCCCTTTTGCCTTCACTCTGTGGTCCAGCTCACCCCAAACCATCTCGATTTGGGTTCAGGTCTGGTGACTGTGGAGACCAGGTCATCTGGCATACCACCCCATCACACTCCTTCTTAGTCAAATAGCCCTTACACAGCTTGGAGGTGGGTTTGGGGTCATTGTTCTGTTGAAAAATAAATGATGGTCCAACTAAATGCAAACCGGATGGAATAGCATGCCACTGCAAGATGCTGTAGCAGCCATGCTGGTTTAGTATGCCTTCAATTTTGAATAAATCCCCAACAGTGTCACCAGCAAAGCACCCCCACACCATCACACCTCCTCCTCCATGCTTCACGGTGGGAACTAGGCATGTAGAGTCCATCCATTCACCTTTTCTACAAAGACACGATGGTTGGATCCAAAGATCTCAAATTTAGACTCATCAGACCAAAGCACAGATTTCCACTGGTCTAATGTCCATTCCTTGTGGTTTTTTAGCCCAAACAAGTCTCTTCTGCTTGTTGCCTGTCCTTAGCAGTGGTTTCCTAGCAGCTATTTTACCATGAAGGCCTGCTGCACAGTCTCCTCTTAACAGTTGTTCTTGAGATGAGAAAGTGTGTCCAAACTTTTGGTCTGTACTTTACCTTAACATAAATACAGATCCAAAAAATACCCTATATAAATCCTAGATCAGAAACTAAAATGATCAGAAATTAAGATTTCTAACTTTAGACTCCAGAACAAGGTATATTTTTAAATCCCAGATCAATATACTTACTTTGGTCATTCCCAGGTTCCCATTAAGCTCTGGCCATCACTTCTCATAGCCTCTGATTTAAACATCGTCAAGACGTTATTTGCACCTCAGCTTCAGGACCAAGTATGGTTTCTGGCGCTAAAGAGGAAGCTAGGGCTAAGGAGTATAAGTATTTTTGAGCCATTATGTATTAGGTACTGTGTACATCATGTATCTCCTGAATCCCCAGGCTCCAGATTGCCATCTATTTCAGGCATATTATCTAACACTTCAAGTAACATTAATGGGACAATGCAATTTCTTTATAACTATTCAGGGTAAGGTAATACATATGGAGAAAAAGAAGACAACATGCCATAACTGCATTACCCTTGTCACATATTGAATGTACAGGCTTTATACTAACGGTATAATAAATTTGGTATAAAAAATGTCCCTTTTCTCTTTGTAGAACCTGGATCAGTGAAGAATATGACTGCAGAATATATCACCACCACTTCTTTCACTCTAAACTGGCTGCCACCAGATGGAGGTGTAAGTGGTTATCTCGTCCAGATCAATGGAAATGTAATTTTTACAGCAAACACAACATATTCACCTGATGGATTGTCTCCCGGAAATGTTTACAATGTTGTGGTTTCATCTCTGCTTGGTGATTCTAAAATAATGGGACAAAGCTCAGAAATAGCAGTTAAAACAAGTAAGTATTTTGACAGCTCTTTAATATATTGGAAATTAGGGGTGTTCAAGTAAGAACAATTAACTCACCAAGACTGCCAGAAATCTAAAAACCTGGATCTGCAGTGCCTTTATGATTGGAGCTGTGGTACAGCATATGTACTGTGACTCTACTCATTGGGCCTGATAAATCAAAGTGTAAAAGTTTGAAAAGTTACAAAATTTCCATTTTGCAACTCTTGGCTTTTTCACGCACTAAATGAATGGTGGCGGAGAACAAGAGATCCAAGGCTGGGAAGGGGGAGTGACGCCATAGCTCATCTTATTCAAAACGAGTTGTGGCATTCCCTACACCAGAAATCTTACTCCAGTACCTGACTGAAGTAAGAATTCTGGCATAGATGGAGGTGCACACCACTGTCAGCCACTCCTGATTCATGAACAGACATACACTTCTTGATGAGTCACAAGCATCTAACTTTAGCACATTTTTGCCAATCGTATAGACAAAGGGTATTGTTAATGCCAGTCTTGACCCCATAATGCCTAACCTACTGTATCCTCACCTATCCCTTGTATCCCTGTGAGCACTAGCAGGCAGGGACCTCTATCCTCCTGTATCAGTCTTTGCCTTGTATTGTTTATGATTATTGTACATGTCTCTATTATGTATACCACTTTCACATGTAAAGCGCCATGGAATAAATGTCGCTATAATAATAAATAATAATAATAATAGTCAAGACTGGCACTAACAATACCCTTTGTCTATAGAATTGGCAAAAATAATATTGGATGGTGAGATATGGAACCTGAAAGTCAAATGTTCAAAATGTTGTTACCCTTTTGCTTGTCAGTGTACAGTGACGCACGCAAGTCTCGCATCGGCATTATCCGGCACGGCCTGATGCTCTCCAGACACGACAATCTCAGCTGCATAGAAATACATGCAGCCGACCCGCTCCTGTCAGGAGAAGGTGTGACCGTGCCAAGTGATGCCGATGCAAGACTAACGTGGGTCACTCGCAAGTGTTACTCTGGCCTAATACTACTCCTGCCAGGACCGCCGTCGCTGGCGCTAAACTGCCAAGCATTACCTTGTTTGCCTCTTCTTAACTCTCTACTGAGCTGCTGCTGCACATCATAGTTTTTCCTAAGCTTTCTAGTTTCAGATTACAGTTTAAAAATATACTTAAAAAAATAAAATAAATCTTTATTTTTATATAGTGTTAAAATATTCCGCAGCTCTTTACATACATCAGGAATACTGTCCCCATTGGGGCTCACAATCTAAAGTCCCTATCTGTATGTCTTTGGAGTGTGGGAGGAAACCGGAGAACCCGGAGCAAACCCACACAAACACAGGGAGAACATACAAACTCCTTGCAGATGGTGTCCCTGGTGGGATTTAAACCCAGGATCCCAGCGCTGCAAGGCTGCAGTGCTAACCACTGAGCCACCATGCCGCCCTGTTACTTATGTTAACTAGTGCTTTATAATTTTATTTTTCCTGCTCAATTTATTGCTTTTATTTTGCAGATGCCAATAGCCTATTTATAACACTTAAATATTCATCAAGTGCTGATAACTCTGAAGTTCTAATTATAAGAGAGGTATGGAATAGAATTAGTACGGTTTATTATAAATACAGTGCCTATATCAATGAACTCTTATCTAAATCTTCTGTGGTTTATTCTAGATAAATCGCATTATTCAGAAACAGTTCTCAGGCCAGAATGTGACAGCTGTTTTGAAGCAAACCCAAAAGGTTTAGTTATGTAGAACACTGGATACAATTTTAAACCGCTTTGACTGAAAAACCCCACAAGGAAATGAGTAAAGTCTAAATTATATTTTATACCAACGTATTAGAAAACAAGTGGCCCTTCCATGCGGATTTGAAGAAAGAACTTTTGTATCTGATGTATCACTCACCTTTGTCTTGGACTTTACCATTGTTCGTGACATGTTCTTTGCCAACTTTTTTCCATGCATTCCTTTGAAAAGAACCTGCCATTTAAGGGCCTAGATGTTTTTCATATACCAAACGACACTGTTGGTTATACACAGAGAATGTATGATGAAAGGTTGAACTTGGCGGACCGATGTCTGTTTTCCACCTATCTAATCATGTAAACAGTGGTTTGAATATTAAATTGGCACACATATTTTTTTTTTACTTAGACACTAGAGGATAATTGTTTTACCAGTGTTTCATTTTAAATATAACACTTGTTTGGCATTTACAGACAGTTTGTCTCCCTGAGCATTCAACTTTGATGTGGTCTGTTGACATTAGCTGACAGGAGACCATAAAATGACAGAAAATACAGTTATAAACTCTACTGTCAAAATGCACAAACAGAAGAAAGTTTAGCACAGAACTATAGAAGGCATATGGTGCAAAACAGTTAATTAAATTGAATTGAAATGCATGTATTTAAGTAAAAAAATTGTCCCCAAAGAGGGAAATTTCTCCTTTCAAATAAATGTACTGTGATGTATTTTTGAAAATTCAAAGCTTCATAATTTTATAAACTGAATTAAAGAGGTCTATGCTTGAATTATTTTGATTCTGTAAATGAATTGTTCCATGTTGTGATGTGATGCCCTGCCACATCTATGGCTGTGACCGGCTGCGGGGAGGTGGACGCTCTCCTGAAGACCAAAGTAAGTGTCACACCCCCTTTCCAGCGTGGATCATAAACAGGTTCTGTCTGGAGAAGTAGAGCAGAGACCTGTCGGCCCAGCGTTTGTCCCCCTCTGCAGGACCGTGGTGGAATCAAATGCTGTTAATTCACGAAATGGTGAGCTGGTCTTATTGAATCTGAAACATGTCATGTTTCTCATGCATCTTTGTGCATCACAAACAAAATAAAAAAATACAATTCCAGGCCTGGAGGGACAATTTTGGCTTAGGGAACCTCACAGGTCATCAGCTGGAACGTTTTCTTTCATCTCTAAGAAACTAGTGTAAAAATGCAGAAAGTGTCATGACGTGGCAGCAGCTACAAGTTGTCACAGGAAGAGACGTAACTAGGGGTTCATCTCAGGGGGGGTGTAAAACATCTGAGTGAGCCCCTAACCAAGTAACCCTGATTACAACTACACTGGCGTAGCCTAATCGTGTATAGGGGCGTAGCCTAATCGTGTATAGGGGAACCTTAACAGATCACTGCGGTGTTACTGAAAATAAAGTTCCAGAAAAAGACCAGTACTGATATTACCGCCATATGGTGACCATATAGTGGTAGATATCAGTCCTGCAGAACATCTAAGAGATTACAGTACACTTACAGATGGTTACTTCCAACTGCCGTTCTTTCTGATGCAGTTCTTCACTTTATCGGTCTTTTCCATCTGACCTAGACATACATAACCTCTTCCAGACACGACTCTTCTGCAAAGATTACAACAAATACACATTTGATTTCTTACAATTCCTGCTCTGTCCTTATCTATACCCAACCAGCACAAACTCCTCATTGTGCTGTTACCCCAATACTGAGCCACTGCTGCCCACATATTAATGCCCACAACTGTGTCCCTTACATAGTAAAATGTCTCCTTTGTGCTCTTTTGATGGTAATATTGCCCCATAGAAAATGCTATTGTCACATTTTGTCCCTAGAAAGTAATAATGCCTCCTGTGCACCTTTCACTGTTACAATACTCTGAGTGCTCGTATAACAATGGTTCTTAAGTGTCCAAATAACATTTAATAATGCCCCCTCTGTTCTCCAATGTACAGCTCACCTATACACAGTATGATGGACCCACAGATCTCCAATACAACATATTATGGGCCTACAACTCCCCTATACATGTTAAATTGAGCCCACAGGTCCTCTAAACATTAGAATGAGTCTAGATCTCACTTAAAAAAAAGCATAATGGTCCACATAATATATAAGGGCTTCCACACGGTATAATAACCCCCACAGTACCCAACACACTGTTTAATGGTCCCCACAGTAGCCCCCCAAACTGTATATTGACCCTCATATTAGCACCATACTGTATAATGCACCTCAAAGTAGTCCCCACATTTTATAACGGCCCCCACAGTAGCCCCCACACTGTATGATGGCCCCCACTACAGAGCTCAAAATGTATAATGGCACCATATCATATGATAAACCCCAAGCTAGGCCCCAAATGTATGATGGCCCTCACATTAGCTTCTACGCTATATAATGGCTCCCACACTGTATAATGACACCCACAGTAGCTCCCACGCTGTACAATGACCTCCACATTAGCTCCCACAGTGTATAATGACCCACATGTTAGCTCCCAATGCTGTATAAGTGCCCCCCACATTGTATAAAAGCCCGTCACTACATTTGGGTGGGCTCATCTTGAGTGCGGGGCCTGGGATGACAGCACCCTCTGCCCCTGGTAGCAATGCTAGTGGTTGCAACATTGTGAGACATTTACACCACTTCTACCGAACTTGCTTCAGAAGCTTGTCTCAATCGTGCATGAGTCTTAGATTTCAGAATAAGACACCCGAACCACATAAAGGCTATGTGCGCACTAGAAAAGTGATTTTTCTCAAGAAAATTTCTTGAGACACTTCTGGGAGTTGAAGATCACCGCATCTGCTGTAAAAAAACGCACCAAAACCACGGGAAAAACGCATGCGGTTTTGCCACGTTTTTGCCGCGGTCTTGGTGCATTTTTGCCGCAGCTTTTCCGCAGGTTGGTCCCTTCGTTTTTTATGCTGTAACTGCAATAATATATAAATAAAGCATTTTAAAAAAGAAAAAAAAAAGAAAAAGACCCCCAGATAGATAAATGGATAGATAGATAGATTGATAAATAGATAGATAGATTAATAAATGGAAATATAGATAGATAGATAGATAATGGATAGATAGATAATGGATCAATAATAGATAGATAGATAATGGATAGATAATAGATAGATGGATAGATAGATAGATAGATAATGGATAGATAATAGATAGATAGATGGATAGATAATCAATAGATTGATCTGTCCTCAATCAATAGATAGAGTCCCTGTTAGGACACTGCAGTTCTCATGATCGGTAGTGTATTCACATTGCCGACCGTGAGAAATGACCTGTAATTACCTCTGTAGTCTCGTTACGAGACTGCATTCTGTACAGTGTCAGTCGTGGCTGGATGCAAGCGTCGTGGGACCTGCATGGATTATGCCGGAGCTGTGTGTTAGGAAAGGTTAATAAAGGGGTGAAAGAGAGATCTTTTTTGTCTTTTATTTAAAATAAAGGATTTTTCAGTGTGTGCTTATTCACTTTACTTACGAGTTAATCATGAAAGCTGTCTCATAGACGCTGCCATGATTAAGCCTGGACTTAAATGGCAGCGATCCGCTGCCATTTAACTCCTTATTACCTGGATTTCCACCGCATCACGGCAATCTGGAAGAGCCGGGGACACTCTGGGACTGTCGCATAATGGATCCAACAGTCCCGGGGCAGGTGCGGGCTGATAATCTCGCCTGTGGGAGGGGGGGCATTAACCCTGGCCCTTGCCCTCCCCAGCCTGAGAATACTGGGCCGCCGCTGTGTGCTTACCTCGGCTGGACGGTAAAAATACAGCGGAGTCCGCGTTTTTTATTTTTTTTTTTATATGTACGTTTGATTTCTATGTGTATTCTATATGTCTGTGAGTATGAAGTGTGTGTTTACTAGAGTTGAGCGCGGTTCGTGGTTCGTGGTTCTCCAGTTCGCGGCTCGAGTGATTTTGGGGCATGTTCTAGATCGAACTAGAACTCGAGCTTTTTGCAAAAGCTCGGTAGTTCTAGAAACGTTCGAGAACGGTTCTAGCAGCCAAAAAACAGCTAAATCATAGCTTGGTTTCTGCTGTAATAGTGTAAGTCACTCTGTGAATCAAACTATTATCACATTTCAGTGTATAGTGTGCGTGAACAGCGCCTTCAGATCACTGCTGTTTCTATAATGGCGATCGCCATTTTTTTTTTTTTTTTTTCTTGTCTTCCTTCCCTAAGCGCGCGCGTCTTGTGGGGCGGGCCAGCATGTCAGCCAATCCCAGACACACACACAGCTAAGTGGACTTTGAGCCAGAGAAGCAACGGCATGTGTGATAGGATCTGCATGTCACATGTCCCTGCATTATAAAACCGGACATTTTCTTCACGGACGCCATTATCTGCCTTCTGCGTCTTTGGTGTCAGACATCACTGTCGCAGCTCCGTCTTCCTGAGTCCTATAGCCGATACAGCTGTATGCGCTGCATACACAGCGTTAGACAGCTTAGGGAGAGCACTTTATAGCAGTCCTTTTAAGGGCTCCAACCGGCAGGGTCAGAGAGCCATAGGTGACAGGTCCTGCAAACAGCAACAGCGTCTGTGTAGCCCAGGTCAGGGATTTCCTACCTGCATTTCACCATTAGGAGGGAATAGAAAGGCAGTCTTCCATTCCTCTACCCAGAGCACCACAATCCTGCCACTGTACCCTCTTGTCCTCTGCACACTCCAACTGATAACTAAGCCATTATACTAGCAAACACTCAGTGTACCTAGTGGCATCCTATACGTGGCTATTGGACTTTGCTATAGTCCCACTAGTGCAAAGACATTTGCAGAGCGCGTCTGCCTGCATTGCACACTACAACTCATTCTAACCAAGCCATTATACTAGCAAACACTCAGTGTACCTAGTGGCATCCTATACGTGGCTATTGGACTTTGCTATAGTCCCACTAGTGCAAAGACATTTGCAGAGCGCGTCTGCCTGCGTTGCACACTACAACTCATTCTAACCAAGCCATTATACTAGCAAACACTCAGTGTACCTAGTGGCATCCTATACGTGGCTATTGGACTTTGCTATAGTCCCACTAGTGCAAAGACATTTGCAGAGCGCGTCTGCCTGCGTTGCACACTACAACTCATTCTAACCAAGCCATTATACTAGCAAACACTCAGTGTACCTAGTGGCATCCTATACGTGGCTATTGGACTTTGCTATAGTCCCACTAGTGCAAAGACATTTGCAGAGCGCGTCTGCCTGCGTTGCACACTACAACTCATTCTAACCAAGCCATTATACTAGCAAACACTCAGTGTACCTAGTGGCATCCTATACGTGGCTATTGGACTTTGCTATAGTCCCACTAGTGCAAAGACATTTGCAGAGCGCGTCTGCCTGCGTTGCACACTACAACTCATTCTAACCAAGCCATTATACTAGCAAACACTCAGTGTACCTAGTGGCATCCTATACGTGGCTATTGGACTTTGCTATAGTCCCACTAGTGCAAAGACATTTGCAGAGCGCGTCTGCCTGCGTTGCACACTACAACTCATTCTAACCAAGCCATTATACTAGCAAACACTCAGTGTACCTAGTGGCATCCTATACGTGGCTATTGGACTTTGCTATAGTCCCACTAGTGCAAAGACATTTGCAGAGCGCGTCTGCCTGCGTTGCACACTACAACTCATTCTAACCAAGCCATTATACTAGCAAACACTCAGTGTACCTAGTGGCATCCTATACGTGGCTATTGGACTTTGCTATAGTCCCACTAGTGCAAAGACATTTGCAGAGCGCGTCTGCCTGCGTTGCACACTACAACTCATTCTAACCAAGCCATTATACTAGCAAACACTCAGTGTACCTAGTGGCATCCTATACGTGGCTATTGGACTTTGCTATAGTCCCACTAGTGCAAAGACATTTGCAGAGCGCGTCTGCCTGCGTTGCACACTACAACTCATTCTAACCAAGCCATTATACTAGCAAACACTCAGTGTACCTAGTGGCATCCTATACGTGGCTATTGGACTTTGCTATAGTCCCACTAGTGCAAAGACATTTGCAGAGCGCGTCTGCCTGCGTTGCACACTACAACTCATTCTAACCAAGCCATTATACTAGCAAACACTCAGTGTACCTAGTGGCATCCTATACGTGGCTATTGGACTTTGCTATAGTCCCACTAGTGCAAAGACATTTGCAGAGCGCGTCTGCCTGCGTTGCACACTACAACTCATTCTAACCAAGCCATTATACTAGCAAACACTCAGTGTACCTAGTGGCATCCTATACGTGGCTATTGGACTTTGCTATAGTCCCACTAGTGCAAAGACATTTGCAGAGCGCGTCTGCCTGCGTTGCACACTACAACTCATTCTAACCAAGCCATTATACTAGCAAACACTCAGTGTACCTAGTGGCATCCTATACGTGGCTATTGGACTTTGCTATAGTCCCACTAGTGCAAAGACATTTGCAGAGCGCGTCTGCCTGCGTTGCACACTACAACTCATTCTAACCAAGCCATTATACTAGCAAACACTCAGTGTACCTAGTGGCATCCTATACGTGGCTATTGGACTTTGCTATAGTCCCACTAGTGCAAAGACATTTGCAGAGCGCGTCTGCCTGCGTTGCACACTACAACTCATTCTAACCAAGCCATTATACTAGCAAACACTCAGTGTACCTAGTGGCATCCTATACGTGGCTATTGGACTTTGCTATAGTCCCACTAGTGCAAAGACATTTGCAGAGCGCGTCTGCCTGCGTTGCACACTACAACTCATTCTAACCAAGCCATTATACTAGCAAACACTCAGTGTACCTAGTGGCATCCTATACGTGGCTATTGGACTTTGCTATAGTCCCACTAGTGCAAAGACATTTGCAGAGCGCGTCTGCCTGCGTTGCACACTACAACTCATTCTAACCAAGCCATTATACTAGCAAACACTCAGTGTACCTAGTGGCATCCTATACGTGGCTATTGGACTTTGCTATAGTCCCACTAGTGCAAAGACATTTGCAGAGCGCGTCTGCCTGCGTTGCACACTACAACTCATTCTAACCAAGCCATTATACTAGCAAACACTCAGTGTACCTAGTGGCATCCTATACGTGGCTATTGGACTTTGCTATAGTCCCACTAGTGCAAAGACATTTGCAGAGCGCGTCTGCCTGCGTTGCACACTACAACTCATTCTAACCAAGCCATTATACTAGCAAACACTCAGTGTACCTAGTGGCATCCTATACGTGGCTATTGGACTTTGCTATAGTCCCACTAGTGCAAAGACATTTGCAGAGCGCGTCTGCCTGCGTTGCACACTACAACTCATTCTAACCAAGCCATTATACTAGCAAACACTCAGTGTACCTAGTGGCATCCTATACGTGGCTATTGGACTTTGCTATAGTCCCACTAGTGCAAAGACATTTGCAGAGCGCGTCTGCCTGCGTTGCACACTACAACTCATTCTAACCAAGCCATTATACTAGCAAACACTCAGTGTACCTAGTGGCATCCTATACGTGGCTATTGGACTTTGCTATAGTCCCACTAGTGCAAAGACATTTGCAGAGCGCGTCTGCCTGCGTTGCACACTACAACTCATTCTAACCAAGCCATTATACTAGCAAACACTCAGTGTACCTAGTGGCATCCTATACGTGGCTATTGGACTTTGCTATAGTCCCACTAGTGCAAAGACATTTGCAGAGCGCGTCTGCCTGCGTTGCACACTACAACTCATTCTAACCAAGCCATTATACTAGCAAACACTCAGTGTACCTAGTGGCATCCTATACGTGGCTATTGGACTTTGCTATAGTCCCACTAGTGCAAAGACATTTGCAGAGCGCGTCTGCCTGCGTTGCACACTACAACTCATTCTAACCAAGCCATTATACTAGCAAACACTCAGTGTACCTAGTGGCATCCTATACGTGGCTATTGGACTTTGCTATAGTCCCACTAGTGCAAAGACATTTGCAGAGCGCGTCTGCCTGCGTTGCACACTACAACTCATTCTAACCAAGCCATTATACTAGCAAACACTCAGTGTACCTAGTGGCATCCTATACGTGGCTATTGGACTTTGCTATAGTCCCACTAGTGCAAAGACATTTGCAGAGCGCGTCTGCCTGCGTTGCACACTACAACTCATTCTAACCAAGCCATTATACTAGCAAACACTCAGTGTACCTAGTGGCATCCTATACGTGGCTATTGGACTTTGCTATAGTCCCACTAGTGCAAAGACATTTGCAGAGCGCGTCTGCCTGCGTTGCACACTACAACTCATTCTAACCAAGCCATTATACTAGCAAACACTCAGTGTACCTAGTGGCATCCTATACGTGGCTATTGGACTTTGCTATAGTCCCACTAGTGCAAAGACATTTGCAGAGCGCGTCTGCCTGCGTTGCACACTACAACTCATTCTAACCAAGCCATTATACTAGCAAACACTCAGTGTACCTAGTGGCATCCTATACGTGGCTATTGGACTTTGCTATAGTCCCACTAGTGCAAAGACATTTGCAGAGCGCGTCTGCCTGCGTTGCACACTACAACTCATTCTAACCAAGCCATTATACTAGCAAACACTCAGTGTACCTAGTGGCATCCTATACGTGGCTATTGGACTTTGCTATAGTCCCACTAGTGCAAAGACATTTGCAGAGCGCGTCTGCCTGCGTTGCACACTACAACTCATTCTAACCAAGCCATTATACTAGCAAACACTCAGTGTACCTAGTGGCATCCTATACGTGGCTATTGGACTTTGCTATAGTCCCACTAGTGCAAAGACATTTGCAGAGCGCGTCTGCCTGCGTTGCACACTACAACTCATTCTAACCAAGCCATTATACTAGCAAACACTCAGTGTACCTAGTGGCATCCTATACGTGGCTATTGGACTTTGCTATAGTCCCACTAGTGCAAAGACATTTGCAGAGCGCGTCTGCCTGCGTTGCACACTACAACTCATTCTAACCAAGCCATTATACTAGCAAACACTCAGTGTACCTAGTGGCATCCTATACGTGGCTATTGGACTTTGCTATAGTCCCACTAGTGCAAAGACATTTGCAGAGCGCGTCTGCCTGCGTTGCACACTACAACTCATTCTAACCAAGCCATTATACTAGCAAACACTCAGTGTACCTAGTGGCATCCTATACGTGGCTATTGGACTTTGCTATAGTCCCACTAGTGCAAAGACATTTGCAGAGCGCGTCTGCCTGCGTTGCACACTACAACTCATTCTAACCAAGCCATTATACTAGCAAACACTCAGTGTACCTAGTGGCATCCTATACGTGGCTATTGGACTTTGCTATAGTCCCACTAGTGCAAAGACATTTGCAGAGCGCGTCTGCCTGCGTTGCACACTACAACTCATTCTAACCAAGCCATTATACTAGCAAACACTCAGTGTACCTAGTGGCATCCTATACGTGGCTATTGGACTTTGCTATAGTCCCACTAGTGCAAAGACATTTGCAGAGCGCGTCTGCCTGCGTTGCACACTACAACTCATTCTAACCAAGCCATTATACTAGCAAACACTCAGTGTACCTAGTGGCATCCTATACGTGGCTATTGGACTTTGCTATAGTCCCACTAGTGCAAAGACATTTGCAGAGCGCGTCTGCCTGCGTTGCACACTACAACTCATTCTAACCAAGCCATTATACTAGCAAACACTCAGTGTACCTAGTGGCATCCTATACGTGGCTATTGGACTTTGCTATAGTCCCACTAGTGCAAAGACATTTGCAGAGCGCGTCTGCCTGCGTTGCACACTACAACTCATTCTAACCAAGCCATTATACTAGCAAACACTCAGTGTACCTAGTGGCATCCTATACGTGGCTATTGGACTTTGCTATAGTCCCACTAGTGCAAAGACATTTGCAGAGCGCGTCTGCCTGCGTTGCACACTACAACTCATTCTAACCAAGCCATTATACTAGCAAACACTCAGTGTACCTAGTGGCATCCTATACGTGGCTATTGGACTTTGCTATAGTCCCACTAGTGCAAAGACATTTGCAGAGCGCGTCTGCCTGCGTTGCACACTGCAACTCATTCTAACCAAGCCATTATACTAGCAAACACTCAGTGTACCTAGTGGCATCCTATACGTGGCTATTGGACTTTGCTATAGTCCCACTAGTGCAAAGACATTTGCAGAGCGCGTCTGCCTGCGTTGCACACTACAACTCATTCTAACCAAGCCATTATACTAGCAAACACTCAGTGTACCTAGTGGCATCCTATACGTGGCTATTGGACTTTGCTATAGTCCCACTAGTGCAAAGACATTTGCAGAGCGCGTCTGCCTGCGTTGCACACTACAACTCATTCTAACCAAGCCATTATACTAGCAAACACTCAGTGTACCTAGTGGCATCCTATACGTGGCTATTGGACTTTGCTATAGTCCCACTAGTGCAAAGACATTTGCAGAGCGCGTCTGCCTGCGTTGCACACTACAACTCATTCTAACCAAGCCATTATACTAGCAAACACTCAGTGTACCTAGTGGCATCCTATACGTGGCTATTGGACTTTGCTATAGTCCCACTAGTGCAAAGACATTTGCAGAGCGCGTCTGCCTGCGTTGCACACTACAACTCATTCTAACCAAGCCATTATACTAGCAAACACTCAGTGTACCTAGTGGCATCCTATACGTGGCTATTGGACTTTGCTATAGTCCCACTAGTGCAAAGACATTTGCAGAGCGCGTCTGCCTGCGTTGCACACTACAACTCATTCTAACCAAGCCATTATACTAGCAAACACTCAGTGTACCTAGTGGCATCCTATACGTGGCTATTGGACTTTGCTATAGTCCCACTAGTGCAAAGACATTTGCAGAGCGCGTCTGCCTGCGTTGCACACTCCAACTAATTATAACTAAGTTGCATTGTCAGGGATATTTATTCTTTATTATTCTGCTGTTAATAAAGCTAGACCACCACTGCAATCTTCACCACCTCTCAATTTTTACTACCACATTTTCAGTCCACAATCTTGTCGCAATCAACATGAGTGGCAAAATGACAGATGCTGGTGGAAAGGGGAAGAGGCGTGGTGGAAAAGGCAAAAAAGGTTTTGTCCGTGGGGAAGGTGGCAAAGCTCCATTATCATCTGCTGAAGATAGACCATCTACCAGCAAAAGTAAGATGTCTACTACTTACCGTGGACAATCCGATGTGCTCCCTTTTTTACGGACACGAACAACAGGAAGAAAGGTAGATGATGGGCAAAAAAGGAAAATGCTTGAATGGATCTCAAGTGGTCCAACAAGTGCCCTCTCAGCCACTTCAAGTACCGCATCCAAAAAACACCAGTCCTCTGAGTTGTCATCCCAATCACACTTGATTTCTCCCAGCTCTGAAGTCTCCATCAGCCCTGCACAGTATGGTGGAACTGAGATGGCTGAGTCTGCAGAGCTGTTCAGTCACACTATAGCCTGGGAATCAGAGGTCTGCTCCCAAGCTACAGTGAGTACAGAACAGGAAATGGTCTGCAGTGATGCCCAGAACCTTTGTGACTCAGATTCAGGCCGTGAGGACCAAGTTTCTGAGCATAATGTTGACCCTTTGTCACAAACTGTAACACCTGTGGTTATAGACAATGAGGAACATACTGATGAAGATGAGACGCAGATACCCGATTGGGATGACAACTTAAATATTCCGTCAGGGCAAGAAGAGGCTCGGTCTGAGGGGGAGGGGAGTGCAAACACAACAATTGATGATGACGTTCTAGATCCCACCTACTGTCAACCCCCAGTCAGGCACTCGAGGAGGTCAACAGAGGCGGTGGAGGAGGATGCAACCGACGACGAAGTTACCTTGCGCCTTCCTGGACAGAGTCGGAGCACTGGTAGCACGTCTACAACTGCATCCTCAGCCACCACTCTGCCTATGAGCATTATTCGGGGTGGATCAACAGGTCGCATGGCCTCTAAGCCTTGCCTAGCCTGGTCCTTTTTTCACATCGAAAAAGATCGCCCAACTCATGTGATATGTAACATTTGTCATGATTCTCTTAGTAGAGGTCAAAAGCTCAGCAGTTTGACAACTTCTTCCATGAATCGTCACATGAATAAATATCATAAGTCCCGGTGGGAAGCTCACCGTGCTGCAATGCGGCCTAGCGGAGCGAACCATCCACCGCCCGCCCCTTCCACTGCATCCGCGCGCTCTTCATCTTCTAGGACTGTGGGGACAGCTGCCACACCTGTTTTTCCACGCAAAACTTCCACCACTGTAACCGCAACAGGCAGTTTGCTTGTAAGGTCGTCAGTTGGTTTGGAAGGGGAAACAAGTGAGTGTGTACAGCTCTCTCAGACATCGATAGCACCAACGTTGGATGAAGGCAACATCATGTCTCCGCCTGCACTTTCCTCACAAACCTGCATTTTTCCAGGGACACCCTACTCAACACCGTCTACACACAGCAGCCAGATCTCTGTCCCTCAGATGTGGTCAAATAAAAGGCCACTTCCTCCGACCCATGACAAAGCTAAGAGGTTGACTCTATCCCTCTGTAAGCTGTTGGCTACCGAAATGCTGCCTTTCCGCCTAGTGGACACACAGGATTTTAGAGACCTTATGTCTGTCGCTGTGCCCCAGTACCAGATGCCTAGTCGCCACTACTTCTCTAAGAAAGGTGTGCCCGCGCTACACCAGCATGTCGCACACAACATCACCGCTTCCTTGAGAAACTCTGTGTGTGAACGGGTGCATTTCACCACCGATACTTGGACCAGTAAGCATGGACAGGGACGTTACATGTCGCTGACTGGGCACTGGGTAACTATGGTGATAGATGGTGAAGGGTCTGCTGCACAAGTCTTGCCGTCCCCACGACTTGTGTGTCAATCCTCTGTCTGTCCAAGTTCCGCCACTGCTTCTGCATCCTCCACCTCATCTGGGTCCTCCACCTCCGCCCCAAGCCTGCCTGGTCAGGCCACCAGCGTTCTCACTGCGCAGAAGGAATCACGCACCCCTCATTACTATGCTGGCAGCAGAGCGCAACGGCATCAGGCGGTCTTTAGCTTGACATGTCTTGGTAATAAGAGTCACACAGCTGAGGAGTTGTGGTCAGCTTTGCGGTCCGAGTTTAATAAATGGTTGTCTCCACTCAAACTGCAGCCTGGTAAGGCCGTGTGCGACAATGCTGCAAACCTGGGTGCGGCACTTCGCCTGGGCAAGGTGACACACGTACCTTGTATGGCTCACGTGTTGAACCTTGTCGTGCAGCAATTTTTAACACACTATCCCGGCCTAGATGGCCTTCTGAACAGGGCACGAAAACTGTCAGCTCACTTCCGCCGTTCAAGCGCCGCAGCAGAGCGACTTGCATCGCTCCAGAAGTCTTTCGGCCTGCCGGTTCATCGCCTGAAATGCGATGTGGCGACACGCTGGAATTCAACTCTCCACATGTTACAGCGACTGTGGCAGCACCGCAGAGCCCTGGTGCAATACGTCATGACGTATAGCCTGGGCCAACGAGATGCAGAGGTGGGGCAGATCACCCTGATGGAGTGGTCTCAGATCAAGGACCTATGCACCCTTCTGCACAGTTTCGACATGGCGACGAATATGTTTAGCTCTGACAATGCCATTATCAGCATGACGATTCCAGTCATTTACATGCTGGAGCACACGCTAAACACTATTCGGAGTCAGGGGGTGGGACAACATGAAGGGGAGGAACTACAGGAGGATTCATATGCGCAAGGGACAACAACATCACGAAGGTCCAGACGTTCATCATCACCAACGCAGCAGGCATGGGACCATGGGGGACAGGGATCGACAAGGGCGCATAGTAGCAGGCGAAATGTTGAGCAAGGTGCAGGAGAACATGAAGAAATGGAGGACGAACTGTCCATGGACATGGAAGACTCAGCGGATGAGGGAGACCTTGGTCAAATTTCAGTTGAAAGAGGTTGGGGTCAGATGTCAGAGGAAGAAAGAACGGGTAGCACCTCTATGCCACAAACACAGCATGGACTTGGTCCGCATGGCTGCGCAAGACACATGAGTGCCTTTTTGTTGCACTACCTCCAACATGACAGTCGTATTGTCAAAATTAGAAGTGATGATGACTACTGGATTGCCACACTATTAGATCCCCGGTACAAGTCCAAATTTTGTGACATAATTCCAGCCATAGAAAGGGACGCACGTATGCAGGAGTATCAGCAGAAGCTGTTACTAGATCTTAGCTCGGCTTTTCCACCAAACAACCGTGCAGGTGCAGGGAGTGAATCTCCCAGTTGTAACTTGACAAACATGGGACGGTCTCGTCATCTTCAACAGTCTACCCGTACCAGTAGGACCTTTTCTGGTGCCGGTAACAGCAATTTTATGGAATCTTTTCATAATTTTTTTAGACCCTCTTTTGCAAGGCCACCAGAGACAACAAGTCTGACACATAGTCAACGGCTGGAGAGGATGATACAGGAGTATCTCCAAATGAACATCGATGCCATGACTGTGCAACTGGAGCCTTGCTCCTTTTGGGCTTCAAACCTACAAAAATGGCCAGAGCTCGCAACTTACGCCTTGGAGATTTTGTCGTGTCCAGCTGCCAGCGTTGTCTCTGAACGTGTATTCAGTGCTGCTGGGTGTGTGCTGACAGATAAGCGCACGCGTCTGTCCAGTGACAATGTGGACAGACTGACGTTCATCAAAATGAACAAGTCATGGATCCAGAAGGAATTTACTACCCCTGTGTCATCCTGGGGAGAGTAAATGCTTGTGGATTTGGAATGTGCTTGATGCAAATCAAAACATCCTGTTTGCAACTAGGGCCCAAGTGCTGCCACTGATGGGGTGGGTGTCTGTGTGGCCCAATTTTTGGAAAAAAGGGAGACTCCGCTTGGAGTAACCCTTGCTTACATTGTTTTTAAAAGAAGCCAAGATGAACAGAGCTGGGATCAGGAAAGACTTTGCTACCTACCCCGGTGTCATCCTGGGGACGGCTAAGAATAGCGTATTTTTGAATGTGCTTGATGCAAATCAAAACATCCTGTTTGCAACTAGGGCCCAAGTGCTGCCACTGATGGGGTGGGTGTCTGTGTGGCCCAATTTTTGGAAAAAAGGGAGACTCCGCTTGGAGTAACCCTTGCTTGCTGTGTTTTTAAAAGAAGCCAAGATGAACAGAGCTGGGATCAGGAAAGACTTTGCTACCTACCCCGGTGTCATCCTGGGGACGGCTAAGAATAGCGTATTTTTGAATGTGCTTGATGCAAATCAAAACATCCTGTTTGCAACTAGGGCCCAAGTGCTGCCACTGATGGGGTGGGTGTCTGTGTGGCCCAATTTTTGGAAAAAAGGGAGACTCCGCTTGGAGTAACCCTTGCTTGCTGTGTTTTTAAAAGAAGCCAAGATGAACAGAGCTGGGATCAGGAAAGACTTTGCTACCTACCCCGGTGTCATCCTGGGGACGGCTAAGAATAGCGTATTTTTGAATGTGCTTGATGCAAATCAAAACATCCTGTTTGCAACTAGGGCCCAAGTGCTGCCACTGATGTGGTGGGTGTCTGTGTGGCCCAATTTTTGGAAAAAAGGGAGACTCCGCTTGGAGTAACCCTTGCTTGCTGTGTTTTTAAAAGAAGCCAAGATGAACAGAGCTGGGATCAGGAAAGACTTTGCTACCTACCCCGGTGTCATCCTGGGGACGGATAAGAATGGCGTATTTTTGAATGTGCTTGATGCAAATCTAGCTGTGAAGTGTACAACTGGGGCACAACTGCTGCCACTGAATGGGTGGGTGTGTGTGGGGCCCAATTTTTGGAAAAAAGGGGAGACTCCGCTTGGAGTAACCCTTGCTTACATTGTTTTTAAAAGAAGCCAAGATGAACAAGTCATGGGTCAGCAAAGACTTTGCTACCTACCCCAGTGTCATCCTGGGGACGGCTAAGAATAGCGTATTTTTGAATGTGCTTGATGCAAATCAAAACATCCTGTTTGCAACTAGGGCCCAAGTGCTGCCACTGATGGGGTGGGTGTCTGTGTGGCCCAATTTTTGGAAAAAAGGGAGACTCCGCTTGGAGTAACCCTTGCTTGCTGTGTTTTTAAAAGAAGCCAAGATGAACAGAGCTGGGATCAGGAAAGACTTTGCTACCTACCCCGGTGTCATCCTGGGGACGGCTAAGAATAGCGTATTTTTGAATGTGCTTGATGCAAATCAAAACATCCTGTTTGCAACTAGGGCCCAAGTGCTGCCACTGATGTGGTGGGTGTCTGTGTGGCCCAATTTTTGGAAAAAAGGGAGACTCCGCTTGGAGTAACCCTTGCTTGCTGTGTTTTTAAAAGAAGCCAAGATGAACAGAGCTGGGATCAGGAAAGACTTTGCTACCTACCCCGGTGTCATCCTGGGGACGGATAAGAATGGCGTATTTTTGAATGTGCTTGATGCAAATCTAGCTGTGAAGTGTACAACTGGGGCACAACTGCTGCCACTGAATGGGTGGGTGTGTGTGGGGCCCAATTTTTGGAAAAAAGGGGAGACTCCGCTTGGAGTAACCCTTGCTTACATTGTTTTTAAAAGAAGCCAAGATGAACAAGTCATGGGTCAGCAAAGACTTTGCTACCTACCCCAGTGTCATCCTGGGGACGGCTAAGAATAGCGTATTTTTGAATGTGCTTGATGCAAATCAAAACATCCTGTTTGCAACTAGGGCCCAAGTGCTGCCACTGATGGGGTGGGTGTCTGTGTGGCCCAATTTTTGGAAAAAAGGGAGACTCCGCTTGGAGTAACCCTTGCTTGCTGTGTTTTTAAAAGAAGCCAAGATGAACAGAGCTGGGATCAGGAAAGACTTTGCTACCTACCCCGGTGTCATCCTGGGGACGGCTAAGAATAGCGTATTTTTGAATGTGCTTGATGCAAATCAAAACATCCTGTTTGCAACTAGGGCCCAAGTGCTGCCACTGATGGGGTGGGTGTCTGTGTGGCCCAATTTTTGGAAAAAAGGGAGACTCCGCTTGGAGTAACCCTTGCTTGCTGTGTTTTTAAAAGAAGCCAAGATGAACAGAGCTGGGATCAGGAAAGACTTTGCTACCTACCCCGGTGTCATCCTGTGGACGGCTAAGAATAGCGTATTTTTGAATGTGCTTGATGCAAATCAAAACATCCTGTTTGCAACTAGGGCCCAAGTGCTGCCACTGATGGGGTGGGTGTCTGTGTGGCCCAATTTTTGGAAAAAAGGGAGACTCCGCTTGGAGTAACCCTTGCTTGCTGTGTTTTTAAAAGAAGCCAAGATGAACAGAGCTGGGATCAGGAAAGACTTTGCTACCTACCCCGGTGTCATCCTGGGGACGGCTAAGAATAGCGTATTTTTGAATGTGCTTGATGCAAATCAAAACATCCTGTTTGCAACTAGGGCCCAAGTGCTGCCACTGATGGGGTGGGTGTCTGTGTGGCCCAATTTTTGGAAAAAAGGGAGACTCCGCTTGGAGTAACCCTTGCTTGCTGTGTTTTTAAAAGAAGCCAAGATGAACAGAGCTGGGATCAGGAAAGACTTTGCTACCTACCCCGGTGTCATCCTGGGGACGGTTAAGAATAGCGTATTTTTGAATGTGCTTGATGCAAATCAAAACATCCTGTTTGCAACTAGGGCCCAAGTGCTGCCACTGATGGGGTGGGTGTCTGTGTGGCCCAATTTTTGGAAAAAAGGGAGACTCCGCTTGGAGTAACCCTTGCTTGCTGTGTTTTTAAAAGAAGCCAAGATGAACAGAGCTGGGATCAGGAAAGACTTTGCTACCTACCCCGGTGTCATCCTGGGGACGGATAAGAATGGCGTATTTTTGAATGTGCTTGATGCAAATCTAGCTGTGAAGTGTACAACTGGGGCACAACTGCTGCCACTGAAGGGGTGGGTGTGTGGGGCCCAATTTTTGGAAAAAAGGGAGACTCCGCTTGGAGTCACCTTGCGGTGTTTTACATGACTTTAGAAGGGCGTGCCATGCCTATATCTGTGTGTCCTCCTCTTTTTCCTTGTCCAGCTGTTTTGTTTTCGCATGAGTACATGTCCTTGTCACTTTCCCATGTGTTTGTGTTGTGTTGTGAGTTGTTTGTCACCTTTTGGACACCTTTGAGGGTGTTTTCTAGGTGTTTTACTGTGTTTGTGATTGCCTGCCATTGTTTCCTATGGGCTCGAGTTCGGTTCGTCGAACGTTCGACGAGCCGAACTCGAGCCAGACCCCCCGTTCGGCGAACCGCCTCGAGCCGAACCGGGACCGGTTCGCTCATCTCTAGTGTTTACTCTCTGCTCCGCTTCCTCTTCCTGTCATAATGACATCACTTCCCTGCAAAACGCAGGGTAGTGATGAACATTACCACAGGTAAAACGCGGCTATACCGAGGGTACACCGCACATCATTTGCTACCTGCGGTATACCCGCGGTATTTCGCGATTACATTACAGTGCATGGAGTGAAATACCACAGGTACCTGCGGAAAAGAAGTGACATGCACATTTTCTCAAGAAATTTTCTCAAGAAATTCTGCAGAAAGAATGTTCTTGAGAAAAAAACGCAGTGTGCGCACAGCAATTTTTTTTTCCCATAGGTTTTGCTGGGGAATGTCTGCAGAAAGATTACAGACATTTCTCAAGAAATTTCTGCAGCAAAACCGCGGGTAAAACCGCAGGTAAAAACGCAGTGTGCGCACAAGGCCGAAAGCATGGATATGAAAGAATTTCCACCAAGTGTGATTAATAAAAAAAAGTTAGCTCTAGTTATGGTAGTTTAGTTTACGTAATTGGCATAGTAAAACAACACCTTATGAAATATCCAAATATGCTACAGATTAAGGAGAGTTAACAAATTACACATAAGGCTAGGTGTAGCCAAAAATTGACAGTTACACAAATGTTGCACTACAACAGCCCCTTTAACATTAGTGCAATGCAAGCAGTTAAAAAATGGAGGTATATATATATATATATATATATATATATACAGTTAGGTCCAGAAATATTTGGACAGTGACACAATTTTCGCGAGTTGGGCTCTGCATGCCACCACATTGGATTTGAAATGAAACCTCTACAACAGAATTCAAGTGCAGATTGTAATGTTTAATTTGAAGGTTTGAACAAAAATATCTGATAGAAATTGTAGGAATTGTACACATTTCTTTACAAACACTCCACATTTTAGGTGGTCAAAAGTAATTGGACAAATAAACCAAACCCAAAATAAAAAAATTTTATTTTCAATATTTTGTTGCGAATCCTTTGGAGGCAATCACTGCCTTAAGTCTGGAACCCATGGACATCACCAAACGCTGGGTTTCCTCCTTCTTAATGCTTTGCCAGACCTTTACAGCTGCAGCCTTCAGGTCTTGCTTGTTTGTGGGTCTTTCCGTCTTAAGTCTGGATTTGAGCAAGTGAAATGCATGCTCAATTGGGTTAAGATCTGGTGATTGACTTGGCCATTGCAGAATGTTCCACTTTTTTGCACTCATGAACTCCTGGGTAGCTGTGGCTGTATGCTTGGGGTCATTGTCCATCTGTACTATGAAGCACCGTCCGATCAACTTTGCGGCATTTGGCTAAATCTGGGCTGAAAGTATATCCCGGTACACTTCAGAATTCATCCGGCTACTCTTGTCTGCTGTTATGTCATCAATAAACACAAGTGACCCAGTGCCATTGAAAGCCATGCATGCCCATGCCATCACGTTGCCTCCACCATGTTTTACAGAGGATGTGGTGGGCCTTGGATCATGTGCTGTTCCCTTTCTTCTCCAAACTTTTTTCTTCCCATCATTCTGGTACAGGTTGATCTTGGTCTCATCTGTCCATAGAATACTTTTCCAGAACTGAGCTGGCTTCATGAGGTGTTTTTCAGCAAATTTAACTCTGGCCTGTCTATTTTTGGAATTGATGAATGGTTTGCATCTAGATGTGAACCCTTTATATTTACTTTCATGGAGTCTTCTCTTTACTGTTGACTTAGAGACAGATACACCTACTTCACTGATAGTGTTCTGGACTTCAGTTGATGTTGTGAACGGGTTCTTCTTCACCAAAGAAAGTATGCGGCGATCATCCACCACTGTTGTCATATGTGGACGCCCAGGCCTTTTTGAGTTCCCAAGCTCACCAGTCAATTCCTTTTTTCTCAGAATGTACCCGACTGTTGATTTTGCTACTCCAAGCATGTCTGCTATCTCTCTGATGGATTTTTTCTTTTTTTTCAGCCTCAGGATGTTCTGCTTCACCTCAATTGAGAGTTCCTTAGACCGCATGTTGTCTGGTCACAGCAACAGCTTCCAAATGCAAAACCACACACCTGTAATCAACCCCAGACCTTTTAACTACTTCATTGATTACAGGTTAACGAGGGAGATGCCTTCAGAGTTAATTGCAGCCCTTAGAGTCCCTTGTCCAATTACTTTTGGTCCCTTGAAAAAGAGGAGGCTATGCATTACAGAGCTATGATTCCTAAACCCTTTCTCCGATTTGGATGTGAAAACTCTCATATTGCAGCTGGGAGTGTGCACTTTCAGCCCATATTATATATATAATTGTATTTCTAAACATGTTTTTGTAAACAGCTAAAATAACAGAACTTGTGTCACTGTCCAAATATTTCTGGACCTAACTGTATATATATATATATATATTGAAACTTGTCAAACTCACAATAATCTGAAAGTGCTAATATATGACCCAATTCCTTTTGATTTCACAGCAATGTAGATTACAACTTGTCATGTAATAGGTGTAATGTAGATCACAGAGGAAAAACGGGTATATGACGCGCTAAAAAACCACTGGTGCCAAAATGATGAAGATTTTCCTTTTTATTAACAATCCAACGTGTTTCAGAGACAAAGACCGTCTTCTTCTTCAGGGAAAAAAGAAATCATGATGATGATTTCTTTTTTCCCTGAAGAAGGAGACGGTCTTTGTCTCTGAAACTCGTTGGATTGTTAATAAAAAGGAAAATCTTCATCATTTTGGCACCAGTGGTTTTTTAGCTCGGCATATACCCGTTTTTCCTCTGTGATCTACATTTTACCACGTCATTTACGGGGCCGCTGCTTGGACCACGCGGACACTCACATACGCTTTAAGGAGTTGTGACTGGCACAACCCGATCAGGTGAGTGTACCTCTCTACTTTCATTCTAACGGTATACCGGGTGAGGCCCTATTGCGCCTTCTGTCTCCCCATCTCTAGCATGTAATAGGTGTGGCAGACAAAGTGGAAATTTTGACCTAAATGTCAACTGTATTTCTTGCTTGAAAAATGACAACAGGTTAAACTCCTACATAAAAAAGTCAGAAACAACCGCTAAACAATATAAAAAACTGACACATAAAATGTTTAAAAATTATGTTCAAAAGCTACAAATACATACACACAATGTTAAATAAGAACACTTGACCCTACGTGGGTGCACTAACTAAACTCAATACTCTTGTGTCTTTGGGCAAGCTGCCCAGTCACTGGGAGATTTGTTTCCATGACAGATCGATTTAGATGCGCTTACCCCTCAACCAAATTAATTAGCTAATAGACATCGATTGAAGGCATGTTTGCTCAATTTAGGCCTAAAATGATGATGAACAGTGAACATAGATGATCACTAAATTTTCATAACCACATGTGATTACTATAAAGGCAGTTACAGAACATCATCTCAAAACAAAGCACTGAAAATGGACAGCACATACTGTAGGTGGCATGGAAGTGCTGTCCAATTTTTTCAAGGACCCATAAACTTGCATTGACGATTTACATCTAATACTCGAATCAATATCGGTCATGTTGCCACGATTTTACACAGAACACTGTTCAAGGGAGAGATCAGACATATGAATAGCCCCATAGACAACTATAGGTATGAGTGCTATCCATAAAAAATGGATAGCGCTTGTATATGAAAAATTGATGTCTGAATGATGACTTAATCTGCAATTTCCTCTATATATGAATATACATCAAACCAGATAACAAATTTTTCTGCAAGATTACCTTATAGACATTAAATCCAGTAATATATATATATATATATAATATTGTCCGCAATTTCACTGCATGCGAGAGGCTGAACAACATGGGTGTAACCAAGTGAGAACATATTACCTTAGATGATATGTGACAAAAACATGTGTAGAATATATGATAGTAGATATCCTGTCAATAGCAGCAGGAAACTTTTTCTTTTTCAATTTGCACACTGAAGTTATTCACAGGGGGTTGTCTAGTAATAGCAACCCCTGTCATGAACTGCAGTTTTGTGAGTTAACAAAAGTAGTTTTATGCATAAACCTAAGAATGAAGGAACATTTGATAACAGTAATCTAGACAAAAAGCCTGACGGCACTCCCAAAACTGCAATGGGAACAGGTGCATAACTGAACATGACATAAAATTACAAAAAAAGAGACAGTTGCACTCTGAAATACTAAATCATGGAAATCATGAATGTAAGAATATAGATATGCATTACTGCTAAAGGAAATCTAAGAAAAAATTGAGATATTTAGCAGACAAAAATTGCCATTTTTATATCTGCCCAGTAGCCACATCACAGCATATCTCATAACTGTCTCTTCTTTTGTCATTTGATAACATTTCCAGTGTCCAGTAAAAGAAGATCATGCCCGTGGCCACTACAAACCCATTAACCTTAAAGGGGTATTTCAATATCCTCTCCCAATACGTAGAAGGTGTAAGAGTCTGGTGTGATTTTATGTGGTTTTTTTAAGTGGGCAATCAGAAATATTCCAGAAATTGAATTCATATTATATCCTCCTGAATGCTGCCACCTCTCTTGAAATGACAATTAGAGATGAGCGAGCTTCTAGAGTTCAGTTCGGTTCGGCGAGCCTTTCGACGGACCTCTCGAGCCCCATTGAAAACAATGGGAGGCAAACACAAACACATAAAAATACATTATACATGTACACATACAGTTAATAAACATTGCCATTACACTTACCGGTCCCCGCGACGCGACCTGCACTCTGTCTCTTGCCGCTTTTCTTTCCGATGATCTCTGCGTCCTCCCGGTAACCAGCACTGATGATAGGACTTTCCGTGTCGTCAGAATAGCCATGTGACCAGTCACGTGTCTATTATCTCATTGGCTACAGACTGGTCACATGACTATGACGTCATGCTAGGTCCTGTCAGTGCATCTCTCCGGTACGCGGTGCTCGTTTGAGCATGTTCGTGTACCAGCGAAATGCTCTGGCACGCGGGCAACTCCCCGTCCATGCATGTCGGTGCTCTTTACAGAGTCAGACCAGATGCAGGGACTAGCTGTCATAGCCGGTAAATAGCGTCACTGGGAATCACATGATCGGAGCACCATTGCTATGGTAACCCACCTGTCAGCGGTGACGTCACCGGTTACAGCCGGCAACCTCTGGTCACTCTCACTGAGTGAATTCTGTAAGGAGCAGCAGCGTCCTTCTTCCCATGCAGTGCTGCTGATGTAGCAGAGCTGCATGGGTTGAAGGAGAAAAAAGACAGAAGAGCAGGATCGTGGAGGGCTGACAGGGAGTAATAAACATGGAGTCTATAAGTGTGTCTGTGTATTTATTTCTATTAAAGTATTATTTTTTCTCTGTGTGGTGTCTTTTTTTTTAACCCTTTATTGGAAATTCTTAATAGCCGGGTCAAACTTGCCTGACATTAAGAATCTCTGGCTTAATACTAGCTAGTAAAACAAAGCTAGTATTAACTTATTATTATTCAGCGAGCCACCCAGCTTCAGGGCAGCTGGAAGAGTTGGATACAGCGCCAGATGATGGCGCTTCTATGAAAGCGCCATTTCTTGGGCAGCTGCGGACTGCAATTCGCAGCAGAGGCGCCCAGAAAGCTCGGGCTAACCTGTGCTTCGGATTTCAATCCCTAGCTGACTAGTTGTACCTGGCTGGACACAAAAATGGGGCGAAGCCCACGTCGTTTTTTTTGAAATTCATGAAATAATTAAAAAATGGGCTTCCCTATATTTTTAGTTCCAAGTCAGGTACAAATAGGCACCTGGCTAGCATACAAACATACTAGCTGTAAGGTCACCTGACATCAAGCCCAGCAGTTTGTGATGTCATGGCGTCTATCACATACCCTACATCCCAAACTGTCAGTACTAACAAAAAAAATAGACAAAAAAAATGTATTTGACAAAACACTCTCCAAAACATTCCCTCTTTCACCAATTTATTGTAAGGAAAAAAAAATAAGGGGGTCCCATGATGACTCAGAACCGTCTAGAATATGTGGGGACATGCTCAGGGAACATATCCCCCATTTTCTAGGAGTGCAGACCCTCCATGTGAGGAGTGTGGGTGCAATGAATCTGCACCGACTCTCCCCGGGTCCACAGCAGCAGAGTCCATGTCGTAATTGTTGCTACCAAAGCTGCAATGCCCTGCTCATGAGGAAGGGCATGCCTAATCAGGAGAACTATTCTACATTTCCAAATATTGGTATTTGCTGATATTATTGCTATTCCACCTACTATTGGGGATAGGATCTTGGAGATGGAATACCCCTTTAAGTCCAGTTATCCAGCTGAATGAATACTAAACAGAGCTCACTATTTAGACATGTTTTCTTTTGGTGTATAACGGACTCTCATGTTTGGTAGGCGTTCAGCAGGGCAACTATAAAATCAAATACCTCCATTTGGAAATGTACTATAGCTCTCCTGATCAACTATGTTCCTTACCTCATGAGCAGGGCATTGCAGTAGCTTACAGATGCATGGTTACCGCCACTCACTGAGTCTGAACACAGGAAGCTGAGCTGACAGCCGCTCTGCGCATGCGGCAGCGTCTATTGTGAAGGAAGGGGCCGTGGGGCATCAACGCTGCACAGGTACCGTGGGACACCGGTGATGTCATAGGGGGTGACCTGCCAGGGCCTGGGGAGGAGTTTTCTGTAGCATGTGTCATGGCACATGCGACAGAAATCAGAGGAGTAGGGTGAATGCGGCTGGCGAGCTGCTGTGCACGCGGCCATCTTGGATTTCCAGGAGAGGGTCTGGGGGGGCACTTTGGTGACACCGGGGGACCGGGGAGGAGATTTATCTCCCATCTGACATGTTTGTTCATGCCAGATGGGAGATAAATATTTTTTTACCGGCGCTGTAATATACTGTAACGTGATCATCGGTATACGGCGTATACTGGTGATCACGTGAGCGGGGACCGGAAAAACCAGCCTTAATCATGATCTCCAGGGTCTCAGCTACCCCCTGAAATTCCAGAGATTTTGTGATGCTGGGGGGGCGCTATTCACTTATTTCTGCCTGCGGTTTATAAATGGCAGATCAGAATAAGGCTACATTCACACCACCAGTCCGTTTTTGCGGTACGCAAAAAATGGTCTGTTTTTTTCATGGATGCATCCATGTGACATCCGTTTCCGTTCCGTAGACGGTCCGTATGTCATCCGTTTGTCATCCGTGTGCCTTCCATTTTTTTGCGTACTGTAGAAAAACTGAAGGAGGGAAAATACATAAATTTACCCAAGATCCATAACTTCAACCTACATGAGGCGGTCAAATGTTCCCTCCAGTACCATTTTCTACTGCTTTTTGCAGCGTAGAGCGCTCTGGTGATTTTCCTGTGCTTGTACACTTCATATCAGTCTTTTCTGTCATTATAATGGCAGAAAGACACATAATGTCCCACTCTCCTGCATTTTGTAATTTTGCACCCTTTGATGCCTTTCATGTGGCACTAAGGGGGTGCTTAGCCTTGTATTTAGCCAAAAGAATAAATAAATTTAAAAAAAAATGACGTGGGGTTCCCCCTATTTTTGATAGCCAGCTAGGGTAAAGGAGACGGCTGCAGCCTGCAGACCACAGCTGGCAGCTTCACCTTGGCTGGTAATCCAAAACTGAGGGCACCCCACGCTGTTATTTTAAATTAAATAAATAATTAAAAACAAAAAAAAACACGTGGGCCCCCCCCCCCTAAAATTGGATCAACAGTCAAGGTAAAGCGGACAGCTGGTGTCTGATGCTCTCAGACTAGAGAGGTCCATGGTTATTGGACTCTCCCCAGCCTAAAAATAGCAGGCCGCAGCTGCCCCAGAAGTGGCACATCCATTAGATGTGCCAATCCTGGTGCTTCGCTCCAGCTCATCCCGTTGCCCTGGTGCGGTGGCAAACGGGGTAATATATGGGGTTAATACCAGATGTGTAATGTCACCTGGCATCAAGCCCTGAGGTTCGTGATGTCAGGCGTCTATCAGATACCCGACATCACCAACCCAGTCAGTAATAAAAAAAAAAATAGACGACAAACACATTTTTATTTGAAAAAACACTCCCCAAAACATTCCCTCTTTCACCAATTTATTAGAAAGAAAAACAAATCCTGGTGTGGTGTAATCCAAGGGGGTCCCATGGCGATCCATACCATACTCACTGTCCCAGTCAATGAAGAACAGAATGTTCCATACTGGCTGGGAGAGCAATGCAGTGACCTGAGCTAACATCAATAGGTCAGCCCAGGTCACTGCAGGGCATGACAAGTGCTGCTGTTAGGAGGATAGCGAGATACATTACCTGAGGTGATCGCTGCACTCCTGATAGCAGAACTGTCACTGAGTTCAATGACCGCTGCCTTCACAACCAAGTATCGCGGGTGCCTGTGATGTCACCGCTAGTCACAGTCTCGGGTCGGCAGCGAGAGAAGATGTGACAAGCGGTGGCCATGAAGGACAGTGACAGCGCTGACGTAGCGAGGGCAGGACTTCATCACTGCAGGTAAGGAACTTTACTAACCTCCTGACGACAGCGCTTGTCATCCCCGCTGCTGCTGTCACTGCTGTGTGGGCAGCTGCGAACACCATACAGTGCAGGCAGCTGCTGACACTGCTGAGAGGGCAGCCGCGGGGATGGAGCTGGAGCGGGACACAGACTGCAGCGGCATCTGACAGAAGTCACACGGAAGTGCTTCTGTGTGGCTTTCGGGGATTTTTGCACATATAGCCAGTGTAAACATCGGGTTACTAAGCAAAGCGCTTTGCTTGGATACCCGATATTTACCCTGGTTACCGGCTTACGCAGTCTGCCAGCGATTGCTCCCTGCACACGTAGCTGTAAAAAGCCACGCTTTTGGTGATTGAACCATTCTCGAACGTAACTTGAACTGCCGAACTTTTAGCAAATCATTTGAGTTCATCGAACGACTTGAACACCCCCCAAAATCACTCGAACATGAAATTGGCGAACCTCGAACATTGCTCATCTCTAATCGTCAGACATATCGTACCGTTTGACACCTCGGAATGACTGTGAACAAGCAAAAATACTTACCTTATCGTTGCTCGTTGACACATTGTTCATTTTCAAAAAGTCGTTACTCCTTCTGTGCTCCAGTTTTTCGTCATTCCTGTGGCAACACACATCACCGTGACACCACGGGAACAATGAACACAACTTACCTGCATCCCGTCGGCAATGCAGAAGGAAGGAGGTGGGCGGGATGTTTACGTCCCGCTCATCTCCGCCCCTTCGCTTCTATTGGGCGGCCGCTGTGTGACGTCGCTGTGATGCCGAACGACTTTCCCCCTTCAGGAAGAGGATGTCCACCGCCCACAGTGAGGTCGTCCGGCAGGTAAGTATGTGTGACGGGGATAAACGACTTTGTGCACAAACGACGGGGGCAGGTGCGATCGCTTATGCAATCTCACGATTTATCGTCCCGTGTGACACCTGCATAAGAATGGGACAACTGTTGGTCCTTTAACCCCTTCACGACCGCGGGCAGTAAAATTACGTCCTATTTTAACGTGACTTAACGACCAGGGACGTAATTTTACTGCCTAAAGTTCATTTGATTGCCGTGGCCATAGCAGCAGCTTTCAAATGATGTCCCCTGCTCTTTCTTACAGCAGGGGACCTTTGCTTCACCCCATGGGGGAGGGCATCGCCACCCCCCATCAACGATCGATGTGATTGGCTGTTCAAATCTGAACCGCCAACCACATCTTTCGCACTGATTTCGGTAAAAATAATGCCGGAAATAGTGCGATACTGTGAGATCCAGCTATGAGATGCCGTAGCAGGTACAGCAGATCATAGGTGGATCTCAAACATGCCGCCCCCAGTCCCTGCAGCACTGATTGGAGCGATCGTGCTATGACGCGCAATCGCTCCAATCAGTGTGCAGTGGGGCGGTTTGATTTGCTGGTGGCCGCCCTCCCCAGGCCTGTGCGGGTCTGGGGACCCTCCCACAACATGTCTGCAGTGTGCAGCACTGGCTGGTACTAGTGGTACCACGCCACCGCTACTGCTGCCGCTGCTGTCACGTCACGGGGCAGGAGCGGTGAGTATTGTGCTCACCTTGCAGCCCCTGTGCGCTTCTGTGATTGCTCCTGCGCGCTCCCGTAATGGCCCCTGCCCGTGCCCCCCTGCGATCTGCCCCCCGACATCCTGATCTGCCCCCCGACATCCCGATCTGCCCCTCCAACATCCCGATCTACCCCCCCGACATCCCGATCTGACCCCCCCAACATCCCGATCTGCCCCCCCGCCATCCCGATCTGCCCCCCGACATCCCAATCTGCCCCCCGACATCCCAATCTGCCAGCCTCCCCCGTGATCTCTATTCTGCAGCTCCTCCGGTATCTCCCTCCTCCTCTGCTCTCCCCCTCTGCTGTCCCCCTGCCCCTCTGCTGTCCCCCCGACGTCCTCTTACCTGTCTTCACCGGCCGATCACATCTGCCTCCATCGCTGGGTCCTTCTTCCTGGGTCTTCTGCTGAGCTGTCCAACTTCCTGCCTGCTGGCTGCTGCTGTAAAGCTTTTCCTCCTGCTAATCCTCTCGGTACTGTGAGTATAACTTTTTTTTTTTTCTTTTCTTTTCCTCTATCCCCTGTCCATTTTTACACCTCATGCGTCCGTGCGTCCCGCCGAGCGCTGATCAGGGATGCAGATAACGTATCTGCATCCGTGGTCAGTTTTCGGCGGGACTTTTTTTCCCGTATCCCCGACGCTTTTTGTATCGCATCAGTCCGTGCGTCCCGCCGAGCGCTGATCAGGGATGCACATAACGGATCGGCATCCCTGCTCAATTTTTGGCGTGACAAAAAGCATCGGGGATACGGAAAAAGTCACGCCAAAAATTGAGCAGGGATGCCGATCCGTTATGTGCATCCCTGATCAATGCTCGGCGGGACGCATGGACGGATGCGATACAAAAAGCGTCGGGGATACGGAAAAAAAGTATCGCATCTGTCCGTGCGTCCCGCTGAGCGCGGATCAGCATCCCTGCTCAATTTTTGGCGTGACTTTTTTTTTTTTTTCCGTATCCCCAGCGCTATCCCCAGCGCTTTTTGTATCTCATCCGACCGTGCCTCCTGCAGCGGCCGATCAGTGCACTGCATCTGTGCGTTTGAAAAGTCAAATGGCGTTCCTTGCCTTCTGAGCCCCGCCATGCGCCCAAACAATTGATTTCCACCACATATGAGGTATTTGCGTACTCGGGAAAAATTGCACAATAAGTTTTATGGTGTATTTTTTCCTGATACCGTTGTAAAAAGGAAAAAAAAAAGCTACCTTGTTGCTGCAAAAATGTAAAAAAATAATAAAAAAAAAAATAATAATTTTCACGGTTCAACATTATCAACTTTCAGTGGAGCCCCTGGGGGTACAAGGGGCTCACTAAACATCTAGATAAATTCCTTGAGGGGTCTAGTTCCAAAATGGGGTAATTTGTGGGGGAGCTCCACTGTTTGGGCACCATAGGTGGGGTCTAAAAACGTGACATGGCGTCCGCTAATGATTCCAACCAATTTTGCTGTCAAATGGTGCCCTTCTCTTCTGAGCCACGCCATGCGCCCAACAATTACTTTCCACCACATGTGAGGTATCTGCGTACTCAGGAGAAATTGCACAATACGTTTTATGGTGCATTTTTTCCTGATACCCTTGTGAAAAAAAAAGCTACCTAGTTGAAGCAACAGTTTTATGGTAAAAAAAATGTTTTCTTTTCCCGGCTCAACGTTATAAACTTTTGTGAAGCCCCCAGGTGTTCAAAGTGCTCACCAAACATCTAGAAAAATTATTTGAGGGCTCTAGTTTCCAAAATGGGGTCATTTGTGGGGGAGCTCCATTGTTTAGGCACCTCAGGGGGTCTTCAAACCTGACATGGCGTCCGCTAATGAGTGCAGCTAATTTTGCGTTCAAAAATTCAAATGGCGCTCCTTGCCTTTCAACCTCTGCCGTGCACCCAAACAATTGATTTTTACCCCATATGGGATATCAGCGTACTCAGGAGAAAATGCACAATAAATTGTAGGGTGCACTTTCTCTTTTCTCCCTTGTAAAAATGAAAATTTTATGGCTAAAGTAACATTTTTGTGTTAAAAAGTAAAATTTTCATTTTTTCCTTCCACATTGCTTTGGTTCCTGTGAAGCACCTAAAGGGTTAATAAACTTCTTGGATGTGGTTTTGAGCAGTGTGAGGGGTGCAGTTTTTAGAATGGGGTCACGTTTGGGTATTTTCTGTCACCTCGGCCTCTCAAAGTCACTTCAAATGTGATGTGGTCCCTTAAAAAAATTATTTTGTAAATTTTGTTGGAAAAATTAGAAATTGCTGATGAACTTTGACCCCTTCTAACTTCCTAACGAAAAAAAAATTCTTTAGAAAATTACGCTGATGTAAAGTAGACAAGTGGGAAATGTTATTTCGTAACTATTTTGTGTGACATATCTCTCAGATTTATGGGCATAAATTTTCAAAGTTTGAAAAATGCAAAATTTTCGCACAATTTCCTAAATTTTCACAAATAAACGCAAAAAGTATCGGCCTAAATTTACAACTGACATGAAGTACAATATGTCACGAAAAAACAATCTCAGAATCGCCAGGATCCGTTGAAGCGTTCCAGAGTTATAACCTGTCAAAGTGACACTGGTCAAAATTGCAAAAAATGGCCCGGTCATTAGGGTGTTTTAGTGGCCGGGGGTGAAGGGGTTAACAGGACAACTGTATAGAGGGTCGAGTACAAAGTTCGGGGTCAGTCCCCTTTTATTGTGCCAGAGCATACACTTGGACTCATTTGAGCTTGGTGGTACATTGTGTAATGCTTCATGTTCGTTTAGTGTGTCTTTTTACAGAACGGACCTAGGTCATTTTACATAAATTTATTAAAAGTTATATTTTAAGTTTTTTTTCTGTATCATACACCTATTTGCTATTGTGTAATAATGCTGGAACCCTTCAGTGGATCCCAGTGATTTTAACATTGTTTCTTCATGACATATTGTACTTCATGTTAATGGTAAATTTAGGACAATATTTTTTGTGTGTATTTGAGAATGTTTTGGAAATTTTCAAACTTAATTCTTTATGCCCTGAAACCAGACAGGTTTGTCACACAAAATAGATAACATTTACTATAAGTCTACTTTACATCAGCACAATTTTTTTAAACTTAATGGGGTTTTTTTTAGGAAGGTAGACCTGATAAAAGCTTATCATCAGCAATTTCTCATTTTTCCCAAAAGATTTACAAAACCATTTTTTACGCACCACACCAAATTTGAAGTGACTTCCATGGGACAATAAATACCCAAAATTTACATAATTTTAATATCTGCACTTATCAAACTGCTTAAAACCACATTTAAGAAGTTTATTAACCCTTCAGGCACTTCACAGGACCTAAAGAAGTGTGAATGGAAAGAATGAAAATTTTACTTTCCCCCACAAAAAAAATTACTTTAGCTCCATATTTTTGTATTTTCAAACAATTTAAAGGAAAATCCACTACACAATTTGTTGTGCCGCTTCTTCTGTTAACGTCGATAAAACATATGTGATGGAAAACAACTGTTTTGGGTGTACGGCCGGGCTGGAAAGGGAAGGGACTTTTGGAACTCAAAATTTATTGCAGATGATAGCAGAATTTAATAACCATGAAAATAATAAATCACATTTTTCCCTCAAAAATATTGCTTTATCACCACATTTTGTATTTTCACAAGGATAACAGGAAAAAATGCACTATACAATTTGTTGCATAATTTTTTTTTTAGCAAGCTGATATTACATATGTGGTGGAAACTACTGCTTGGATGCCCGGCAGAGCTCGGAATGGAAGAATTGCCACTTGACTTTTGGAGCACAAAATTACCTGGAAATTATAGCAGAAATATGTTGCATTTGGAGAACCCCTGAGGTGAAAAAACAGTGGAAACATCCTCAAGTGAATTTATATAGATGTGTGGTGAACATCTGAAACTTCAGGTGTTTCACAGAATTTTATAACGTTGAGTCTAGAAAATAAGAAAAAAACTTATTTTTTTCCACAAAAATGTTACTTTAGTCCAAAATTTTGTACTTTCAAAAGGGTAACAGGATAATAAGGAACTATTCAATTTGTTGTATAATTTTTTTCTGCATACACTGATATCCCATATGTGGTGTAAAACTGATGTTTGGGAGCATGGCCGGGCTCAAAAAGGAGCCGAGCCGCGGCGCTTCTATGGGTGCCAGGACCCATAGAAGCGCCACACTAGCGTGAAACGGTCATCATTGTCCAAGGCTTCGGCTCCCCCTCCCTGCACTACATGTTACCTGTGTTTGCACAATAAAGAAGACTTGATCTCCTCCCCTAGTGAGTTGCTGATTTTTTCCTTCTTTCTTTGTTGGATCTAGATTTTTGCACAGCGGTCTGTTTCCGAGCGTGCAGCTCCAGGGCAGGTGTCCCATGTCTGCAATAATGGTCCAGTTCCATTGACCAGTGTGAAGCTGATTGTTGCTCGTCTATGGTGCTTGATCTTTTCCCTCCACACTTGAATAGTTAATTTTGTACGAATCATGTATTTCAAAGATTTACACCTAATCCCCAGTGTAAGCTCTCAGTGTAGAGTGTAGAGTAAGCAAATGAACAGCAACGGCAGAATTGGTTTTATTACTAGTTTTTATGCCTTATGATATAAGTAATAGGGTGGCTTTATTCCCCAGTTCAGAACAATAACAGTGATAACATATTGCTGTTATAATCCATTGCAATACAAAAGCTTTGCAATGGATTATAATTGTCATTTTTAAACTGACAGATGCTTCTTAGACCATGCTCCTGGCATGGTCTAAGATGCTTGTCATAGCTGGTTGACCCTGTGGTCATGTTCATGGTTATCATGACGTCATCAATATAACTTCAGGTTGCCATGGAAACGATCGCACCCCCATGATTCTGATAAGGCCTTAATTTAGGTTGATGCCATTCAGTCTTGCATCCCTCTTAAACTGTCTGCAGTCCAAATTATGAGTCACTCGTGATAGCATGCATAACCACTATCTTTCACCCACACCAGAGATATACTCAGATATGAATAGAAAGTAAGACTCCTTTATTCCGGAAGTTTGTACAGATATATATAACCGGCTTCTTGGCTAGGTGCCAAGAATACGTAACACGTCTCCTATTGGATAAAGTAGAACAGCTTATTCTGTGATATACAATTTACTGTAATGTGCTTGGTTCCTCATTTATATTAAGCAATGTCAGCATGATTCACTGGTCACAAGAATAGCCCAGACTGTCTGTCTGAGTCTTAAGCCAAGAGATATGTGGGGTACAGTTCAAACACCATCTTAAATCCTGTTCTTTATGGATATCTCCATGTAACAATGATATACTCATAATAATTCATAATCTTGTCCATAACAGTCCCCCCTTTGGAGATATCCAAAAAGTCTTTCCTTACTTTTCCCGAGTCTATTGATCTGTCCTAATGCCGATGGTTACCTCACTCACATACGAGATACCCCATCCCTTGTGGATGAATCTCCCCACCCGACAGACTATGCATAGGAAGCCAGATCCTGACCGTATTCTCTAGACTGTCCTCATGGCTATATTCCGCTGGCACACGTTATTCAGAAAAGGGGGAACGTGGCAGTAGTCCTCTAATGGGCTAATATTTATCAGGGTTGGTTTCACTCAAAGTCTCATGCTCTTCAGTCCTCAGGCGGTAATGGTGGGACATCAAAGATAAGATGTACAGTCGTCTTCCGGTCCACATGCTTAGATATCATCGTCCTGGTACAAAGTATCGGGTAGAAGAGGGAAGACAGCCATCTCCTGGTCTCAGGCAGGTCCGACATCTCATTGTAGTGGAATGCATGGATCTTCGTCTGAAATAAAAAGAGTGAGAGGAGAGAGAGAAAGAGAGAGAAAGATTGAGAAGAGAGGAAGAGAGAGAAAGATTGACAAAAGAGAAAGGAAAAGAGAAGAGAGAAAAAGAAAAGAGAGAAAAATCTAGATCTGGTTGGATCTGGAGGAGAAAACTCAAAAACATATATTAGGCAAATGTTTAAACAAACAACAAGCTTAGTTGAAGTATCTGAGGCTACTTCTAAACAGGATTTCATAGGGTCTCAACCTAGTGGTCCCTGCTGGGGTGTGTCTGACACTGAACAATTCAAGGGGAAGACTCTCATGCCCTTGCCTTCTACACTGCCCCATCCTCCCAACCTTCCCTCTATTCTGTGGCTGGTATGGGGTGTGTAGAGTCAGTTCTGTGTCTAAGGCCTGCCATATCTCTTTGGCTGGCAGTGAAAGCAGGTCACTAGCCACTTTCTATGGTCTCCGGGAGCCCACAGCTGCACCCTATCCCAGTCCTCTTCTTCTTCTGAGACTTGCTCTTGTAGGGTCAGGACAACGTTTTCTCAAGACTTTCCATCTTTCCTTTCTTCTTCACATCGGGGTCATTCAAAAAGCACAGATTGACTGACTGTTTCTTTGGTGAGTGGTCTTGGGGCTTCTTTGGATGTTCTGTCAGTGAGGACACTTCTTACTGCTTCCCTTGACTCCTCCAATGTAGGCCTCAACCCTGCTCACCGCGACTCTGTCTGGCAATAGCAAAGCTTCCATCCGTTCTTCTATGGCCTCATGGCGGCGTACAGTTCCATTGGCAGTGATCAAGTCTCTTGTCTTCCATACAGAGTAGATGCTGGCTGCCATCTTGCAGGCTTCAGCGAGAGCACATACATCTGCTTCTTCACAGACAGGCATGCGGGTAGCGACTGCTCTATCAGCACAGCGTCTTCTGCTACCAGCACCATACCCATGTGGAACCGTCTTCTTGATGCACATCTTGATCCATCCGCAAAGGTGTTAAGTCAGGGTCCAAAGGTGTATCCGTCACTGTATCGAATCCAGAGTTACAGCTATGCCAGAGTCGACTACCTCTTCCACCAAGGTGTCAGAGGTGGGACACTCCCCCCTTGAAAGAGGGAGAAGTTCAGCAGGATTAAGGACCGCACACCGGGAGATGGTGACTTTGTCAGGGAGCAGTGATGTCATACGGGCACTGATCTTCAACTGGTGCTTTAGGTAGGTGTTCAATCTGGCTCAGTAGTGTTCAAAGGACTGCTATCTTCTTCCATGGCAAACAGGTAGAATGACTTCTGGGCTGGAGATGACGTGATGATACTCTTCAGGTGACTTTGACTGTAGCTCAGGTGACTGTGACTGCTGTACCTCTGTATGTGGGGTGATCTTGTAAGCTGCTAGATTCATCTCCATACGTCTTTCCATTTGAAGGAGGGTGTCTTGGTCTTTACCAGCTGTAGTTGTTTGCATATGGGCTCTCGGAGACCTGATACAAAGGACTATACCCAGGTTTGTAAGAAAGAGCAATGGGTGTAACTTTGGGGTCAGGAGAACACTGAAATTCTAAAAACTAAGACTCCCTAAAACCCCGGGGAAACAGAAAAGAGCACAAGAGTGTTTGGAAACTACCAAGCAGCACCCCCTGACTACATATACACAACTAGGAAAAAGCAGTGGAGCGTATCTACTCTACCTCTCCTGTGCTGACCCTGTAACTGGGGGCCCTGCACTCTCCCTCATCCCGATGGTAGACCTGATGGTGGTCAGGGCCGGGCCTCCAGCGTATCCCTCTCTCCTGTCAGACCCTGCAAACTAAGACACAAAGGATTACTGGGTGCTGCCAACTAAAACTCTAATATATGTCGACTCCTGATGATCAATGTCCCCTTGGGACCACATGAACCTCCACCCTCTCTATCAGGGAACTCTTGTGCAAGATACCAGGCAGGATAACATACAAGTGAAAATATCTCAAACTAGGCTAAGTAGCAACTGCCATAGGCAGAAAAATATTCACTGTCCACCAGGACTAATAGTGAGCAGTCTATATGGTCTACTAAACTGTATACTAGATACAGCAAAAACAAACATGCAAAAGTGAAGGGAAAAGGTTTCCACAGGACTATCAGCAATAACCTCTGCTAAGGTTCATTAGTGGGAACACAATGGGGCACAACTGCATATATGACCAAAAATGGAGTGCGTGTTTCAGGTCCCTGTCTCCCCCCTCTGCAGTCCCTGCTATGTCAGCAATAAACAGAGCAGTGGCTGTAGTTGCTGAAACAAAAATGGGGAACTGGGTGTCGGCTGGACTAAAATGGCGTCTAAAGATGAACTATGTAGTGTCTGAGTTAAAACGTCCACTAAAGATAATTACCGATAAGAAACAGCCGCTAAAAGAGGAAGTAGGTGTTGGCCAAAAATGGCGTCTGAAGAGTCCTGAGAGGGAGTGATATGTATTGTGACATCTACATTCAGGAGGTATTCAATCTGTCACTGGGAATATGGATTATATAGGGACCCCTGGGCTGACCCTGTAACTAGGGACCCTGTGCTTGCCCTCATCTCGACGGTAGACCTGATGGTGGTCAGGGCCGAGCCTCCAGCGTATCCCTATCTCCTGTCAGCCCCTGCAATAATATCCCCATACCATACTCCACCCAAGGCTGAGCAAAACACAGAGGGACAGAAAGAAATCTACATTCAGAACAGAAATAATGGGGTGGGCTTACGTGGACACAGTGCTCCACAGACAGCACACAAGTCCACCCTATATATCAGCTTATGTTTCTTATTTTCACAGACAGGTAAACTACACATAGTGTAGTTACTAGATTCAGATTTACTCATCAATTCTCATCTAATCTCCCCCCTTGGGAGAATTCTCCATTTCAACATACGTGTGTCATTTACAATTAAACTTCACAGAACTTCATTCACAGGACTGAAATAGAAACTAACACTTCTCTTAGTTCCTTTTTTTGTTTTTCCTTTCAATTTCAACCCTACGGTGTTATACACCAAAAACTGCTTACATTATACATAAAACATCTTCCAGTGTCACTTGGGTGATAAGGTACACACACCCTCACTGTAAACCCGCAAACCTGGCTCTATTACTGGCCAGAAAGAATCCCCAGCTTTAATTTGGGTGAAAACATCTTTCAGGGAAAACTATATATGAGATATTATGTCAGGGAGAGAATTCACGATATACATACACCTCCATGAGAACGGTCTATCGACTACTCAATAATTCCGATTAAGACCAAAGTTTAGGGGTCTTCCCCAATGTATTCAATTCTAGATAAGAATACATTGACATCCACCAAAACAAGACCAGTGAGTACGCATACAACGTTCAACTCACTGCTTAGCAGGAAAACCGTACCAGGTAACAGTCAGGGCTCTTTCACCCACTTTTTCCTTAACACTGCACCTGTAGATCAGGTCCAAGGTATCAAACATCAATTATTGATGACACGTCACTCATAGGTGTATATATCTCAGTGTTCCTTCACAAGGACTGCAGCCTCTTGAGGCTTCCATGTCACATATTTAGGGCGTTCTTGTCTCGGACTATAGGAATAATGGTGCGATGCCATGTGTGGCCTGACGTCCTCAAATAAGGACAGCATCTGTGGTTTACCTCTACTAGGGACAGTGTTGGTGGTGGGGTGGATCATTGTTAAATCATTGTCATCTTCCTGCCCCCCCTCGGTGTCTTCTATTGCTCCAGCAACAAATAGGACAGTGGCCTTAGGACTTAAGATGACTGGAAAAGGGAACTAGGTGCGGCCCGACCTGAACTGACGTCTGGGCAGGCTAGGGAGGGCGTTTGGTGAGCAGGGGGACAAACTACACAAGTCCAACCCTCTGGGGACGACTTATAAGGAGGGGGGCGTTGCTTCCTAATGGGCTTGGCCACTTCCTGAGGTGCCATTTTCTGATCTGGTGCAATATAGAAATATCTACTATCTCCATCACATTCCTCTTTCCATGCCAATTTCCTAACATCTTTTGACGTTCTATACCATGCCTCAGCATCCATAAGGAGATCTTTATCTTTCAAGATCCCTCGCTTATTTAACAAAACATCTTTCCATTCCTGCTCCTCTAATCTCCCTTTCTTTGCAGTGATTCCGGCCATCTTCAAGAGCGACTTCATCATTTTTAACATACTTTTTACCTTTTTGCTCGCTTACTAATTCATCTGCCGTTAACTTGACAGGTGTGGACTGAATAGACCCCATGCTTCAAGGTTACACGACCTAAAACTAACACGTCAACCTGGATGTCTGATCTGCCGTAATCCACTTTATTTCCTAGACCAGCGACTATACACATTCACAGAATACACAGAATTTCTACCTAAGTCCACAAACCACAACACAAACGGGTTGTCCTACCAGGAAGAAGTGTCACGTGGGTGATAGAAACTAAATTCATCCTCACTATCTCTTACTTCATGTACTAGTAACCTCTGTTCACACTACATACACCTTCTTTGAACGATCCGTCCAGAACATCAATAATACTGTTTAAAACCAAAGTCAAGGGATTCTGCCAATGTTACTCCTACCTAGGATCGCGGAGAACATCAAATTCCACCGGATACAGTCAGGGTCTTACCATGACGCTGTACCGGCCAAAACCAATCCCCCTATCGTCTCCTCTCTGTGGAAGACGCACTAGGATACAGTCAGGGCGCTTACCGTAACTCGGTACCTAGCCTTCAGTCTTATCAATTACTGACTGTCCACCGGACATGTCACACACCAGTGTATACACTATATACATAAACAGCATACTTCAAAGTACAGCTTCAGAGTTTTTTTTTTCCTCCACTCATAGAAGAAACAGTTTCAATATATCAAAGTACCCGTTCCCGTGACACAACTTCCTCTTTTTGCAGTAAACCAGCAAGTACGAACAAAGCACATAGAACTTCCTCTTTTTGCAGCCAGCCTTGCTGCAAACACAGTGATTAGAGCGATACATACCAGCAAGTACTCCACCTGCTGCAAATAGACAGACATTTCAACAGGTAGACACAGGTCAACACAATGACATAACAATAAGGACACTATATACACCATCCAGGTGGCTGATCCCACCTGCAGTTAAGTCAGAGAAAAATAGCATAGAACTTCTGCTTTTCTCCAACGAGCAGACAAAACCTCAAACCACATTACATTTCATGTGATTTACAATTACATTACAGACAGCTTAAGGTGAACCTGACCACCTTGGTGTGAGATCTCTTAGGACGGCTTATCTCATGCGAGTTGGCGGTCATTAGGTGTCTAGACTGGGACAGCCCAACCCCCCCTTCGAAATGCAAGTACACGCAGGAGGTTTGCAAAGTGAGATTATACAAATTTTCTCACCTGCATTTGGAGTGCGCAATTCTCCACCTCTCGCGTAGTTGCCTTTCGACTGAAGGTGTCAGCACGGCCGTCCGCCATCCAGAGCTCCGTCCTAAGGTTCGTTGGGCGCCAAATGATAAGGCCTTAATTTAGGTTGATGCCATTCAGTCTTGCATCCCTCTTAAACTGTCTGCAGTCCAAATTATGAGTCACTCGTGGTAGCATGCATAACCACTATCTTTCACCCACACCAGACATATACTCAGATATGAATAGAAAGTAAGACTCCTTTATTCCGGAAGTTTGTACAGATATATATAACCGGCTTCTTGGCTAGGTGCCAAGAATACGTAACACGTCTCCTATTGGATAAAGTAGAACAGCTTATTCTGTGATATAAAATTTACTGTAATGTGCTTGGTTCCTCATTTATATTAAGCAATGTCAGCATGATTCACTGGTCACAAGAATAGCCCAGACTGTCTGTCTGAGTCTTAAGCCAAGAGATATGTGGGGTACAGTTCAAACACCATCTTAAATCCTGTTCTTTATGGATATCTCCGCTCCCTGGTGTATGGGTACCGGACGAGCCTGTTTGCCCGCAGACGCTGGCCCTTGGGTCTCTAGCCTTAGGCGGTAGCTGTATACCCTCACAGTGTGAGCTGTTACCTTCAATCGGGACTTTTGCTGTTGTGAAACCCCTCGGGTTCCAGTCACATTCGGATCTGACTATTGACGGCGGCTCCAAGCCTGGTCGGGGTCCGATGGCCCTGCCTTTGTATGCTGGCTTCACTTCGCTCCCCGGTCGGTACCGGCGGGCCGTCACCCGACCCCGGTCCTACGGTTCCGCGTTACTCCACCACTCCTGCAGACGGCCAACACGGTCTGCCAACCTTGCTGTCAGTGCCTGGGCCACAAACCCAGATACCCAAGTGTTTATTCCTCACTCCTCAAACTCCAACTCTAAACTGTCACTTTTCCCGCCTCCAGGCCTGTGAACTCCTCGGTGGGTGGGGCCAACTGCTTGGCTCCGCCCCACCTGGTGTGGACATCAGACACTGGAGGGAGGCAACAAGGATTTTTGTTTGGCTGGTGTCCCTGTTTAATGGGGGTGGGGGTGTTTGAGTGTTATCTGTGACGACCTGGCTAGGCCAGGGCGCCACATTCCCCCTTGGTGAAATGCAGACCGTCCGCGGGCTGCCCGTCCATCACCGGTTTTATTTTTCTTTTTTAAAACTGTAAAAATATAACTAACATATAAACATCTTGAACATGTAAGCATTTCTTGTAAGGACACTTAAACGTTGCACATATAAACAAAAACATTTTTAATAATAACAGACGGACGGACGGATGTCTTCCGCTCTCCCACCCAAGCAACCTTGCCCTGATGCTGCCCCTAAGAAGTGGGCAGCACCCCTTGACCCCAGTCCAGGTTCAGGCTGCCCGAGCGGGAACGGGTACAGTTACTCGCACCCGGCTGTCACTTCAGGGGACCCCACGTCCTTGGGGGACCCCTGACCCCCGGAGGATGGCCACCGGTCCTGGTGGTGACCAGGTCCCAGCCTGCTCTGCTGCGGGCCCTTCTTCCAATCTGCCTCTCCGAAGGTGGCTCCAACGGAAAATCACCCCTCAACGTATTTACAAGCCTACAAGTTCGTGGGTGGCCTGCCAGTTCTCGGCCATGTCCATGAGTAGTCTCTCATGCAGGGGAGTTAAAAGTACACAGGGTCCCTCCGGGAACAACTTGCCGGCAACAGCCGGAATAATCACACAGATAATCAGATGAAGGTCACGGTTCATTAAAGTCATTCAATCAAACTGCAGAGGGTCCCAACGGGGGACAACTGCTTGCAACGGCGGACCGCTGCCATTATTTAAGGTCACCATCACCACTCACTTCCTCCGGATCCGCCCTAGGAGTGTATGGCGGGGGAGGTGACCGGGGCTGCTCGTGATCATCATGGCTCACCCTTCTCTGGACATCCAAGGCAAACCAGCCCCTCTCTCCCAGATGGCAGGTATAGGTGACCAACTCTCCCGCACAAAGGTCACGCTCCGGATGGCCCAGAGGCAGTTGGCTGTGCACGTCCTGACGGGAGAAGAATGCTTCGACTCCCAGGCGGGGCTCGTAAATAAACCCCCATCCTGCTGGACTTGACCTTCAAAGACCGGGCCCCGAGCTTCAGGGGATGCCCTCCGGAGAGCGTCCTTTGCTTCTACAGTACAGGCCAGGACTGCAGTCTTCTCCCGGGCCTCTGCCTGTCGTCCCATCAGGTCTGGCCACTGCTCCCAACATGGCGGCTCCTCCAGCGCGGGGGTTGGGCCTAGCCGGTACCCCCCGATGCGGGCTATAACCGGCACCTTCTGATTAGGGGGGCACCGCTGTGTCGCGGCCTGTTTTGCTGCCTTGCAGCGGCAACCCTCCGCAGCCTCAGCCGAGGCCTGGAGTTTGGGGGCGGTTGACGAGACTTGCGGTGCTGGCCTCTGGTTAAGGATCGCCTCCGCTGTGGCCGGGCAGACTGCCAGGGCCGTCGTCATCTCCGTCGCAGTCGGGATGAAAGCCGGGACGGTTGCCAGGGTAGTGACAAAGGTAAGGCCCATTGGTCGCAGGTCCGGGCCCTCTCCCTCAGACGCTGTGGGCTCCGATACCACCGGTGACAGGGAAAACAGGTCGGTCGGGGCGTTGGCCGCGGGCATGGGCAGTGAGGGAGGTAGCGTGGTGGACGGCAGCAGGCCGGGTCCCTCAGCCGTATCGACCGATCCCTCGGGGACATAGGGGCGTGGGTCGCTTACCCGCTCCTCTGAGACCACCTCCACTTCGCATGCCCAAACGGTTGCGGCCAGGCCCTTCATCTCCGACATCCACTTCGCCAGCATGAAGTGGACTTGGGCCTGGAGCTCCGGGCACATCTTGCGGCTGGATCCAGGAACGTGTTTCAGCAGAGTCCTGGCATCCCTGCACGCTGCAGCGCTAATTACATGCCGCCGCGGCTGCGACCGCCGCTCCTCCAACAGCTGCGTCGGGCGCAGACATCTTTTTTCCGTCCCCCCTTGGTACTCTTCAGCACTTCCGTTTGTTGGGGGCGGGGCTTCGCTTTCGCGCCTTCCCAGCTCGGTGAAGACGCTCGAGCGGGAGATTTTCGTGCCAAGATGGCGGCGCTTCAAAATTTTTGGCCGGACAGCGCCGGCGGAGATCACAAGGCGCACTTCTACTGGTAAGTAGAGGGATTCAATCCTGTTCGTGACGCCAAGTTGTCGCGGGCGGGGAGGACGCCGTCGCTGCTATGCACTCGCTAACGCTCGGGTCCGGTGCTGCTGCGGCTGCTGCTGCTCGGTGGCTCGAGCGGTGGGCCAGATCCGGGGACTCGAGCGGCGCTCCTCGCCCGTGAGTGAAAAGGGTGGTTGGTTTGGGGAATTCAGTCTGTGACGCCACCCATGGGTCGTGGTGAAGATAGACACCACCGCTGCTGATGACGGGGATCCTGGGAGTGATGGTAAGGAGCAGCTGGGATGTTGTTTTCCCCCTCCGTGGGTAGGGGTCGGTGGTCCCGGGGCCCGGTGATGTTGTGACGGGGAGGCAGGGCTGGTGAGGTGCAGGGTTGCAGGGACAGCGCGGCGTGGTGCCGGATGGCATGGGTGTACTCCCTCAGCAAGAAAGGTACAAAGTCCTCGGCAAACCAAACAGCTAGATGGACGGGTCGCACAGCCGGCTGCAGTGTCTCTCCCCGGACAGGTGATGGCAGCTGTCTTTCCCTGCACCTTGATGTTCTCCTTCTGACTACTATGGATTCCCAACGGTAGTCCGTTCCCCGGTGTATGGGTACCGGAGGAGCCCGTTTGCCCGCAGACGCTGGCCCTTGGGTCTCTAGCCTTAGGCGGTAGCTGTATAGCCTCACGGTGTGGGCTGTTGCCTATAATTGGGACTTTTGCTGTTGTGAAACCCCTGGGGTTCCAGTCACATTCGGATCTGATTATTGACGGCGGCTCCAAGCCTGGTCGGGGTCCGATGGCCCTGCCTGTGTGTGCTGGCTTCACTTCGCTCCCCGGTCGGTACTGGCTACTGGCGGGCCGTCGCCCGACCACGGTCCTACGATTCCGCGTTGCTCCACCACTCCTGCAGATGGCCACCACCGTCTGCCAACCTTGCTGTCAGTGCCTGGGCCAAAAACCCAGACACCCAAGTGTTTACTCCTCACTCCTCAAACTCCAACTCTAAACTGTCACTTTTCCCTCCTCCAGGCCTGTGAACTCCTCGGTGGGTGGGGCCAACCGCTTGGCTCTGCCCCACCTGGTGTGGACATCAGACACTGTTTACACCGTCAAAGTAATTTGGCATCTTTACCTTAGGTTCCAATGGAATTCACTGATAACTTTAATCACTAGTAGCAGAAGAACATGCATGCTGTTGTTGGTCCCTAATTTCAATGACCTCCAGTGACAAGGCCTGTTGTTGTGCACCTTGGAGGTGCTGGCCTGCCCGGCTGCTACTGTGATGTCAGAGCATGTTTTCAGTTCTGCTTCTCTCACTGATAGGCCCTCATGCCTCTCCACAGAAAATGCAGACAGACTTAAGGCCCAGTCTTACTAAACAACTAACCAGCGATCCCAACAACGATACAACCTGATAGGGATCGCTTGTAAGTTGCTAGGAGGTCGCTGGTGAGATGTCACACTAAGCGACGCTCCTGCGATCCCACCAGCAACCTGACCTGGGAGGGATCGCTGGAGCATCGCTACACGGATTGCTGGTGAGCTGGCAGATCTCACCAGCAAGCAGTGACCAGCCCCCAGCGCCGCGTGGAAGCAATGCTGCGCTTGGTAACTAAGGTAAATATCGGGTAACCAACCCGATATTTACCTTGGTTACCAGCGCACACCGCTTAGCGCTGGCTCCCTGCACACCTAGCCACAGTACACATCGGGTTATTTACCCGATGTGTACTCTGCTACGTGTGCAAGCAGCAGGAGCCGGCTTCTGCGGACGCTGGTAACCACGGTAAACATCGGGTAACCAAGAAGCCCTTACCTTGGTTACCTGATATTTACCTTCATTACCAGCGTCCTCCGACCTCACACTGCCAGTGCCGGCTCCCTGTTCCCTGCACTCCTAGCCACAGTACACATCAGGTTAATTACCCGATGTGTACTGTGGCTACGTGTGCAGAGAGCAGGGAGCCGGCACTGACAGCGTGAGAGCGGCGGACGCTGCTAACGAAGGTAAATATCGGGTAACCAAGGTAAGGGCTTCTTGGTTACCCGATGTTTACTGTGGTTACCAGCGTCCGCAGAAGCCGGCTCCTGCTGCCTGCACATTTAGTTGTTGCTCTCTCGCTGTCACACACAGCGATGTGTGCTTCACAGCGGGAGAGCAACAACTAAAAAATGGCCCAGGACATTCAGCAACAACCAGCGACCTCACAGCAGGGGCCAGGTTGTTGCTGGATGTCACACACAGCAACATCGCTAGCAACATCGCTGCTACGTCACAAAAGTTGTTCCTTAGCAGCGATGTTGCTAGCGATGTTGCTTAGTGTGACGTGGCCTTTACTCTGATTAAATTCAACAAGGACTGGATTTCTCCACAGTTTGCAATCCCTCCAAATGAAAGCAAGCCAAACTAAATCCCCAAAAATGTTCAAATTGGCTACTGCTGTTAACATCTACCCCTTGCCATATAAAGCTGTTTCTTTCCTGCGTCAACCATGACTCACGCCATAGAGCTAATTTTTGTAAACACTATGCATATTGTGCAGTGGCAGACAAACTAGGACAGTACTCCTACTCCAGTCTAACTACTATTTGTTAATGGATGCCCTTGTGATGGGAACTTCCTGCATCCACCATGACTCAGACCATAGGGCTAATATTTGTAAACAATACACATTCATATGATAACCGCCTCCTCATCCTCCACATCCTCCTCATCATCACCCAATGTTGCCTCAGAATATTGGCTGAGCTGGGTAGTATCACCCATTGGGAAATCTGACTCCATAGCCACATGCTGGGCACTCAAAGCTTCCTCTTTGAGATTATGCAGTGATTGTTTCAACAGATACAGCAGCAGGATGGTTAATCTGATAATAGCCTGTCACTGCTCATGAGCTTGGTGCAGTACTCAAAGTTCTGAAGAACCTCACAAATGTCAGCGATCGACATCCACTCAACAGTTGTTATGTGTGGTGGTTGACTCTGTCTGATGGGCATGTAGAATGTAAAGTTCCACCATGTGGGCAGGTCACACATGAGTCGGTGACTTGGCAAATTTAAGAAATTTTGCAGCACTGTAAGACCAGCAATGGCGGTAGAGGAATGGCGGAAATGGGCACTAATATGGCGCACCTTCTCAAGTAGGTATGACACGTCAGGGTATATTTTCATAAATTTCAGAACAACTAGGTTCAGCACGTGACCCATGAATGGCACATGTACCAGCTTGCCGACCTTTAAAGCCGCCACCAGGTTATGCCCATTGTCACAAACGACCAGGCCAGGTTGAAGGTGCAGCGGGAAGAGCCATTGATCGTTCTGCTCTTTTATACCTTGCCACAGCTCTGCTTCAGTGTGTGGTTTGGGACCTAAACAGATCAGCTTCAGCAAAGCGTATTGCTGCTTTTCCGATGCGCTGCTGCACAGCTCACAGCTTGGTAGTGATGGGGAGGGTAATTCAGCAGAGGATGAGGAGCAGGAGGAGGAGGAGGGGATACAGGAAGTGGAATATGATGAGGCGGAAACACTGGTAGACGTTGGCCCCTCTATTCTTGGCATGGGTAGGATGTGTGGTGTTAGTTTGCGAGTTTATGCAAGCCTCGACCAGGTTCATCCAGTGTGCTATGACAGATATGTATTGTCCCTATCCACAACAAACTTGTTCACGTGTCTGTTGTTAGGTGAACCTTCCTGGTTACGGCGTTAGTCAGAGCAAGGTTGAGATTGTTTAACACATGCTTGTGTAATGCAGGGACAGCACAACGAGCAAAAAGGTGGCGGAACACTGTATCGTGGGGCAGCCACAACCAAGAGATCATGGAAACATTGTGTTCCCACAAGCCTAAACGGCAACATCTCCACAGCTAGCAATTTGTCAATGTGCGAGTTTAGGTTTTGTGCCTGTGGGTGCATGGCTGGGTATTTACGCTTCCTTTCCAAGATCTCAGGCATGGACAACTGGACGCTATTGTGGGACAAGGAATTGGATGTAGTTAATGTTTGCTGTGTCTGTGCAATTGCACCTTGTGGGCAAGATCTATGAATGCCTGCTTCCTGGACAGCAGATTGTGAAGGACGTAGCACAGGTGACATGGCAGTGGTATGACCCTCAGACACCATTTGGTATCCTGGTGTTCTGCCCACCTACTGGGGGGCTTGGCTGCCATGTAGTTCTGCATACTGATGTGCTCAGGTTGCTATGCCCTGTCCTCTGCTCAACTTGGTATGACAGATGCTACAGATTACAATGTTTTTCTCAAAGGACTGAACGCTCCCTTGCCCTGAATTGAACCACAGTGGGGGTGCTCTTGGGAAAAGTTGACCCAGTTCTCACTCTAGGCAAACCACTACCCCTTGGTGCCTGTGTTGGTGTTATATAGCCATCTTTCTCTGCGTTGATATGCTGGCTATGCGTGTCAATGGTCCAGGTTGGATCAGTGGACTCATCATCAACCACCTCATCTTCCATCTAATCCTCCTTCCCACTTGAGATTGTAGGCTGACCTGGTAGCAATTGTGTCTCATCATCATCCGCCTCCACCTTTGGAGACAGTAAATTAAGTTCATCAAACTGGCTTTCTTCTGGCCGTAGGTCCTCAAATACTTGTGCATCATTGCATACCACCTCCTCACGTCACTCTTCCTTGCTGCATGGTGAGAGGCCAGAGCAAACCAAAGCATAGGTACAAAACAGATCCTCAGAGTGGCCAAGATTGGGGTCATATGTCTCCTGTGACTGATAAAGGGGGGAACAGGAGGACCAGGTAAAGGATTGGATGGGACAGCCTTCTGTGTATCCACAGTAGACTGCGTGGTTGTGGAAGATTGGTTGCTGCTTGAAAAATGCAAAGAGGCCTTGTCTGCCATCCACATCCAAGACAGAATTTGCTCTCGCTCTTCTGGCTTCCACACATGTTTAAGTTCCAGACCGGGAAATTCAGGAAGGAACATAGTGAATGCATCAAGCTGATTCTGACCTGACACAGACTCTGTGCCGTCGTCCACCACTGACAACCCCACGACCACGTCCACGTACCTAACCCTTAACAACTGCCTTTTGTTGTCATTTTGGGTTTTGCTGACATATTTGCAGATATTGGTAGCCCAAGCCAAGCAAACTTTGACCCTAAAAAATTTGTGGAGTAACTAAAAGTGAGTACTTTGTACCAGGCAGCAAAAAATGGTGGAGTCCTCCTTTGTATTTGCAAAAGCCACTAGCTTGACACACCAAGAGCAATACCACAGATCTAGGATCCAGGATGGGGGCACCTAAAACAACGAATACAGGAGGCCTGTGGCAGCATTTCTGCTGCGGTATTTCTCTCGTTGTGTCAAGAGTGGGAGAAGAGAATCACATTGACAATATAACACAATGGGCAGCACTTTGAGCAAATCCTTTAGTGAGTTACTGTCGTTGCTCCTTGTCACAAATGTATCAATAACTCGATAATGAATAAAGCTAAGTTGAAAATGAGCACACCATTATTTCTCTTGTGCAATTCTCTATGTGTTTGATGTGTCATATGACCCCCTTCCCATTGAAAAAAGTAAAGTTGAATTAAAATTGGCAGCTTTGCAGATTGCCGCCATGGACATCACCCGGCCTCAAATGTTTTGCCCCACCCATGTACTAATGTGCCACAAACAGTAAGGTGATATCAGCAACCACTTACATTTTATCGTGGTGTATCTGTGGCGCCCTGGACAAGCCAGGACGTCACAGGTACTACAACAACACACCCCACACCCTGGTTAGGCACATCAGTCACACACACAAATCCCTGTTGCCTCCCTCGAGGGGCTGATGTCCACACCAGGTGGGGTGGGGCCAGGCGGTTGGCCCCACCCACCGAGGAGTTCACAGTCCTTGAGGCAGGAAAGGAAGAGAGTGGAGTGAGGGAGAGTGAAGGTGGAGGAGCAAGAAGTGGTAGTGAGGGAGCAAGAGCAGACTGACCGTGTCTGGGTACGTGGCCCGGGCACCTGAGAGCAAGGTTGGCAGACGGTGGTGACCGTCTGCAGGCGAGGCTGATTGACGCACAACCGTGAGGACCGGGGACGGGCGGTGGCCCGCCGGTACCGAACCGGGGAGCGAAGAGAGGCCAGCACCATTCGGCAGGGCCTACGGACCCCGACCAGGCTTGGAGTCGCCGTTAAACCGGTCAAATCCGTCAGCGACGGGAACCTCCGGGGTTTCCCAGCAGCAAAGACCCGACTGAAGGCAACCGCTCAACCGTGAAGGGAAATACAGCTACCACCACATCTAGAGTTCCCAGGGCCAGAGTTTGCAGGCAAAAAGGGGCTCCTCTGGCAAATACACCGCTGGGGAGCGGGTTACCGGTGGGAAGCCATCGGAGCCGAGAACACATCACAGGTGCAGGGAGAGACAGTCACCACCAACCTACCAGGAGTGACCATCGCAGCCGGCTGTGGGACCCGTCCATCTAGCCATCTACGTTCATTGGCTGAGTGAGTACCACCATGCCGCCTGGCACTGCGCTGCCACCCCCGCGACCCTGCACCTCGCCAAACCCTGCCATCCACCTTACAGTCACCATCACCGGGCCCCGGGACCACCAAAATCCCCTACCCACGGAGGGGAGAGAAACATCTCGGCTGCTCCCTGTCATCGCTCCCGGGATCCCCGTCCAGAGCAGCGGTGGTGCCCCCAACCTCACCACAAACCGTGGGTGGCGTCACGGACTAAATCCCCAAACCAAGCCACCCCTTTCACTCACGGGCGAGGAGTACCGCTCGAGTCCCCGGATCCGGCCCACCGCTCGAGCCACCGAGCAGCAGCAGCAGCAGCGCCGGATACGAGCGTAAGTCAGCGCAGCGCCCCGCCGCCCGCGACATATCCATACTTATGGCCTAACCTGTAGTAAATCTTTGCTGATATAGTCTATTTTAAGAAAACGAAAAAGACAATGTGTGTAGATTAATACATTTTCATTATAACATCTAACCCTTTTATTACATTTTATATTATCAGGTGATGGGACCCAATGTGATGATATTGATGAATGTGACACCAATATTATCTGCTCACCTAATGCAACCTGCACTAACACAAAAGGAAGTTTCTCCTGTGCTTGTAAGGATGGATTTTCAGGTAAAGCAAACAATTGGTCACAATTTATTGATATCATTATTGCTATAGAATTCTGAATTTCAGTGTGGGAACTTGTAAAGGATCATTCAATAGATAAAAGTCTCCTGTACTTGGTATATGGGCCGCACATAGAAAAAATATTATTTGGGGGTTGCATTCTTTGTAGGACAAAGTGACATTTTTAGTAATACCATATAATTTTTTTCTATACACCTTAGGATCACTTTTTTTTAATTCTCTCATTTTCTTTTTAAATGGCATTCATTGTATGGATTGTGGTACTATTCTTTAGGTTGAATTATTACAGATGTGACGATAACATGCACTTTTTTCTTTATTTTAGTTGATGTATAAAAAACATTTTTAATGGGAAAAAAAATCCCATGCTTTATTTTGAATTTATTTATTTTTTACATTTTTTACATTTTATCTCCTTCTTGTAAGTTTATTTTTTAACATTTAGCACAATATAGTAATTTGGGGCAATATCCTGTGGTAATTTTCCCATGGGGTCCTCATCTTATACTATTGTCCCCATTCTGCTCCCCATCCTGTAATAGTGTGCCTCATCCTTGTTCCCATCCTGTAGTAATATGCCTATCCTTGTCCCTATCCTGTAGTAATGTGCCCATCCTGGTCCAATTCTTTTAGTAATGTGCGCATTCTTGTCCCCTTGTAATAATGTGCCCATTCTTGTCCCCATCTTCTAGTAATGTGCCCATCTTTGTCACCATACAATGGTAATGTTCTCATTCATGTCCATTTCTTGTATTATTGTGCCTCATCCCGGTCCTCTTCTTGTAGTAATGTGCCCATCCTGGTCCCCTTCTAGTAGTAATGTGCCCATCCTTTAGTAATGTGCCCATTCTGTAGTAATGTGCCGGACCTTGTCCCCATCCTGTAGTAATGTGCTCATCCTTGTACCTATCCTGTAGCAATGTCCTCATCCTTGTCCCCATACTGTAGTATTGTGACCATCCTGGTCCCCTTGTAGTAATGTGCCAATCCATGTCCCCATCCTGTAGTAATATGCCCATCTTGGTCTCCGTGTAGTAATTTGCCTATCCTTGTCGCCGTCCTGTAGTTATGTCCATTCTTGTGCCCACCCTTTTGCCTATCCTGTAATAATGTGCTCATTCTTGTCTCCATCCTGTAGTAATGTCCTCATCCTTGTCCCCATCCAGTAGTAATGTGCCAATTCTGGTCTCCTTGTAGTAATATGCCTATCCTTGTCCCTATCCTGTAGTAATGTGCCCATCCTGGTCCAATTCTTTTAGTAATGTGCACATTCTTGTCCCCTTGTAATAATGTGCCCATTCTTGTCCCCATCTTCTAGTAATGTGCCCATCTTTGTCACCATCCAATGGTAATGTGCTCATTCATGTCCATTTCTTGTATTAATGTGCCTCATCCCTGTCCTCTTCTTGTAGTAATGTTCCTCATCCCGGTCCCCTTCTTGTAGTAATGTGCCCATCCTGTAGTAATGTGCCCATTCTGTAGTAATGTGCCGGACCTTGTCCCCATCCTGTAGTAATGTGCTCATCCTTGTCCCTATCCTGTAGCAATGTCCTCATCCTTGTCCCCATACTGTAGTATTGTGACCATCCTGGTCCCCTTGTAGTAATGTGCCAATCCATGTTCCCATCCTGTAGTAATATGCCCATCCTGGTCTCCTTGTAGTAATTTGCCCATCCTTGTCGCCGTCCTGTAGTTATATCTCCATCCTTGTGCCCACCCTTATGCCTATCCTGTAATAATGTATCCATCCTTGTCTCCATCCTGACGTAATGGGCCCATCTTTGTTCCCATCCTGTAGTAATATGTTCATCCTTGTGCCCATCCTGTAGTAATTTGTCCATCCTTGTCCCCATCTTATAGTAATGTCCCATTCTGTAGTAATTTCCCCTTATATGCCGTTCTTCATATGCACATAAAAAATGATTCTTCTCACCTGTCATCTGTTGCCTCAATGTCCTCTTTTCTGCTTCTTCCAGCCTGCAGGCCCGTGTACCCATAAAGATTGTGGCCGCTACCGGTGCCCACAGTACTCAGCACTTTATTTCATTTGAATGAATTGCTCGCGCCGCACAGAGCTTTCTTCAGCCCTAAACCAATGGCAGCCACTGGCCAATCAGAGTCCAGTGCTTGACGTCATATCCCTATGTCTGCTGCTTGCCTGCTGTGATTGGCCGGCGGCTGCCTTAGGTATAGTTCTGCAGAGAGCTCTGCGCTGCACCAGCAGTTCATTCAAATGAAATAATGCACTCACTACTGCTGGCACCGGCAGCAGCCGCCATCTTCACAGGTTCCATGGGCCTGCAGGGCACAAGAAGAATCCTGAAGGGCTGCATGCGGCTCACGGGTGACGTGTTTGAGACCCATGATGTAGAACAACTTCTGCTTTACAACATAGATTATTCCTATCACTACAATGGCCAGCAATTTATGCTGTAATACTAGTTCTTAGCGGTCCCCTGCTGTTGGAGGTAGACACTCCCATCAAAAAGAAAGACATTATGGGTGAGGACGTTCTCTAACAATACCAGAAGTAATTCAAAGAAAGATTCATCAATATTGCTATTACGTAAAAACCAGGCAGTGGCTGTAAGGCTATCTCAATGTTTGATAGATGTATATAGCGATTCTACATCTACTGTCACCATGACCATTTCCTCTTGTACATGTATCCTTTGTAAGGCAGAAGTAGCGTCTTTAATAAAAGATGGTAGAGGGGACACAATTGGTTTCAGAAAATAGTCGATGGTGATGGAGATGATCTCGTATAAACTTCCGTTGCCTGATATTATCGGCCTGCCTGGAGGATCCAAAGGATTTTTGTGAATCTTTGGTATTAAGTACAGTGTGGGAAGTCTAGGATGTAATTTTTTGATGGTATCTAAAAATTTCTTTGGAATTATTCTCTCACTGTACGCATGTTCTAGAATTTCAATTAAGTCTTTCTGGTATTGTGGAGTAGGATTAGTTGGTAATTTTTTATAGCAATTATGATCATTAAAGGAGTTGTCCGACATAAACTCAAAAATTTTTGTTAAGCTAATCTGTGCTGTATTGTCATATAAAACACCCCTACATTGTTATTTTTTGTTTTCTAACTTTTGTTCCTCTTGAATTATGACTTTATTCTCTACAGCTCCTTGTTTACATTCAGCACAAGCAAATTGACCACTTCCTGTGCTAAACCTCACAGTCAGAGCTGGCACCGCCCGGCCTCACTGTCCAGTCCCGCCCCCTGCCCATCCTCAGTGTCCAGCCCCTCCCCCTGCCAAGCCTCAGTGTCCAGCCTCGCCCCCTGCCTGGCCTCAGTGTCCAGCCCCTCCCTCTGCCAGCCCCCTGCACACACATTCCCTGTTAGTATTCTGCCCCAGCACTGACCTGTTATCACTACAGCATTGCAAATAACAGCCCCACATTGGGCTCTGCCCCCCCAGACACACATCGATCTCTGCCTCCCCAGACCTACATCGGGCTCTGCCCCCCAGACACACATCGGGCTCTGCACCGCACACACACATATGGCTCTGCACTGCACACACACATATGGCTCTGCACTGCACATATGGCTCTGCACCGCACACACACATATGGCTCTGCACCGCACACACACACACATATGGCTCTGCACCGCACGCACACACGGCGCTCTGTACCGACCCCTCCTACCCCCATAGGGAACACATGTAGGGAATACATACTCACTCGTCCTCGGTCCCCGCCGCTCCTGCACGTTCGCATGCTGTCTGTGCTCTGGACATATCAGCACAGTAGTGACGTCACCGCTGTGCTGAAGAGAGCACAGACAGCAGGACAGTGATGAGAAGCTGCGCTCCCTCTCATCAGCGCTTTCAAATGTATCGGCATCTGTGATCTGTGATGCCGGTACATTTGAATGTGTGATCCTGAGCAAGGGCCCGGTGCTGGTGCTGACACCATGGCAGCCGCCGCAAGGCCCCTCCCCCAGGTGACGGACCCCACAGCAGTGCAGGGGGAGGTTGTGGGAAGAGTACGGGGTGCGGGGGAATGTGTGGGAGGGTGCAGGGAAGGGGGGCGGGGACTCCACGCACTGTACCCGCCCAGCAGGGCGGCAACATGTTGTTCCAGATTTGCATGTCAACATGGTCCTGCCCATGTTGACATAAAATGACCGGAAGCAGCAAAATCGCAGCAGGAGCAGTCACATGACCGCTCTGAGCCGGGGGAGAGGGGCTGATACCAGGGCAGGTAAGTGGTCTCTATCTACTTACCTGCCCCTATGTAGCTCAATAGGGTAATAAAAGAAAAAAGTCAAAATAAGCCGGATAACCCCTTTAAGTAATTTCATAGCCTGTTTGATATATAGGGATGTGGGCCAGATGACCAAGTTACCACCCTTATCTGCAGGCTTATATTTGATGTCCTCTAAGTTCTGTAATTTGGACAAAGCCAATTTTTCGTCTCTATTAAGATTGGGGGCATACTTGAAGTCAAATTTTAAGGACTGAATTTCTTCCGTAACCATCTTAGTGAAGACGTCCACTGCAGGACTTAAATTGAATGCTGGAAAAGATAAAGACTTGTTAAATAGATGTAGTGGAAAAGAACTAACCTTCTCCTATGCTTTCCTCATCGAGAGACTCTAGAGCCTCTACGGCCTCTTTTTCAATTGCTGTAGGAAATAAATCATTGATGTCCGATTTGTAGTGGAGGCGACGGAGGATCAATTTCCTTGAAAACAGATGTATATCCCTCACTGCCGTGAATTTATCTAAATTCATTGAGGGAGAAAACGTTAGGCCCTTTTCTAACACTTTAACCTATTTGTCAATACGTGGCTGGACAAATTAATTACCTTAAAATGATCTTTGCCTTTTTTGGAATTTTTGGAATGTGAGAAGATATCTGAGAATATTTTAGGTTCCCTACTGCGGGTTCGAGTATGTTGCGAGATATCGCTGGAGTCGTCCAGGTCACTGGATGATGCACAACTGTCTGATTGTATCGTTGAGGAATTAGGTGTTGTTCCTTTGTTGTTACACATCTTAGGTCCTGTGTTCTTAAATTGCCATCTAAAGATTTTGCTGGTATCATAATCGTTGACATCTCTTTAATATTTTTTGGATTTATTCAAGCTAATTTCCTTCTCCCACTTATCCAGATTTTTGTCTATTTCCGTTATATATTTTTTCAAATTGATCAGCAGCTAGTTCATTATTGAGTGTTTTTAATAAATCTTCTGCTTCTTTGTCGACTTTATCAAGAGATAGATGACAGTTCTCTATAATGATCTGTATGAATTCAAATGAACACCGCTCTGCGGCTGAAATCCATTTGTTTGTCAATTCATCATTTTTTAGAGTGAAGGAAAGAAATAGCTGAACTCTTAATCCTCTAGGAACAATTTTGCGGGAAAAATATTTTCCAAAGAAATTCTGTTCCACCATAATTTAGTTTTTTTCTGCAATAAATTTCTATGGCGCTTCATAGAGATTTTGCTATCCATTGAAGTTATAGGTGCGACGCTAGGAGTGTTCTGTTTGAATAAATCAGACGCTTTAGAAAGCCAAGAAATTTCCTTAGCCTTAAAATCCATAATATTCCAGTAGCCGGACAGGCTAATATTTGGTGGACTCAGTGGTGGACACTCTTTAAAAAACAGCAAAACAATAAGTATTATGATAGTCCAAAACAGCGTGGATGCATGACACTTCATCATTAATTCATTCAACAACCATCATTATATAAAACAATGGAAACAAGAGATTCATGCAAAAATGTTTTTAATAATGATATTTCCAAAAAATATATATATATACAAGTTATACTAACATCAAACAGACACATTCCTAAGAGGGACAAAAATGCATGCAGATAGTGTATTTAATCAGTGCTGCTATATCACGGGATTAAAGCAAACGGAGGTCAGAATGAATATACTCAAGCGCATATTAGGCAATATATAACTGGTGCATATAAATGCATATATATATAAATAATTTTATGCTAGCAATTCAAAAGTGACCTGCGTTGTGATAAGGTATTAATACTAAGTAGATGTGCTTTAGGAAAAATGATCCCTGTGAGAATTTACATTCACAAACAGTGGCACCGACAATCGGAGATCATTAATTCCCTTTAGTACATACAGTACTTACTATTTGCAAAACATATATATGTTTCTGCTATAGAGAAGGGACATGGCATGATGTTAAATTGAAACGATAATATGATATAGGTCCACAGTACTACATGGAAAAAACTTTGTATAGTAAATCTAGATATAGAGAAAGAACGCATGCGGTTCTGCAAGTAAGACGAAAAGGCAGATAATCAATGGTAAGCTGAAAGCTAAAATCACAGTGATATAATCTGCCAGCACAGTGGACCTTAATTTAAATCACTGAAGCTGAAATGCAGTAAATACAAAAGTGTTTTGGAGCCTAGGATAATTTTAGCTCAATAGCAAAGCAAAATTGTGTAATGATGCCATATGCATTCACTCATATAATAACCTCTATACAGAAAACATTTGTTGTAAGAAATAGGGAAATGTAAAGAGCTACATAAAATATCTATGCAGACAAGGCACATTGAAAAATGTATACATTGAATAATACCTTAATAGCAGCAGAAAAATAATCAATGGACCACTAGCAGCATAAGCGTCCCTCCACCTCGACGATTGTTTCGCCTCTGGGCTTCTTCCAGGAGGCGTGTCATGGTGGGGAAAAGCACGTTTTGGCACTATCTTCTTCAGGTGGTGATTACATATGTACCTCATGTCATATGAACTTTATATAATACATTTAAGCCATCATGTTACTTTCCATTTTGACCACACTGCCTCTGTTTTATGGTTTTATGGGGTGTTTTTAATGTCTACTTTGGTATGGTGTGTTGTAATGATGTATTAGTGAAGTTTTGTATTTTTAAATTTGTGGATTATAATTATTATTGAACTTACTGGTAGGCATTTTTTTTTAACAAAGATACAGCCCACAGATGGGGGCAGCCCACAGCTATCTACTTTTCCTGCTCTGGTTTTCACAAAAAGGCAGGGAACTGCACCTCAAGTAGTCTGACAACATTGTTCCCAGAAGTCAACTGTGTTTCAGAGATGCATCAAGGCATCTTCCCCATACTGTTCCCATTCAATTTCAGCACTTTTACATCCATTTCAGCAATTTTACTGCCCTGCCAGACGTCCTGGGAGGGTCAGCTGGAAAATTATTCAAGTTTCCTACTGTTTTGCATTTGATTTGGTATTCGTTACTAATACATGAACAGTACAAAATAAATGAGACAAATAATCTGAACCCAACTATATTAGTATTCGCTCATTACTAATAAGGATCTTGGCTGTAACATGTCCTGAAAGATTAAATTCTTACATTTACTGTACATGTAGATTCATATCTAGATTTTCTTCCACCAAACTGAGGAGAAGTGAGCGATTAGCACAGTGAGACATTTCACCAAGATATTGCAAAAATGGAGAAAAGATATCAAGGAAAATTTATTTCAACAGTGCTTGCAGATTACTGTTGGGACAACTGTAAGAGATTATCCAATACAAGAGTACAAGAGAAGCAAAAAAGAGTTGCCACTGAATGAAAACCGTGCAATTTCTGTAACTGTTTATAATTCACAATAGTGTATAGAAATGCTTAGTTATTTGAATTGTTCCTAAGTTTCTTCTATATAAATATCATAAAATTGGCATAAGGAAATTTTCAGCATCTTTATATTTGCAAAAATAATAATATTTCACAGTAGTGAAACTTGTATGAATTAATTATATGTTGCAATAAAAGGAAAACTCTTTGATATCACAGAAACAAAAGCCAACTGAAAATTTCCATTGTCATATTTGAATTCAGGAGGATAAAATCATTAAAGGTAATCGGTCACCACTTTGACCTGTGCAAACTGTAGTAAGCACAGAGCAAACGAAAAGCACATTTCAAATAAAAGGAATGTAAATGTGTGCCCAAAGTCATGAATAATGGCTAATACAGAAATCGAGATTCAAAGAGAAAAAAATTCCGTACAGCAACAGCCAAGTCATTTAAAAATTACAATTCTTTATTAGAAAATTGTTAAAAATAACAATTACAGATGTTGTAAACAGTGGTCAGCAGGTGGCGCCAACAGACTAAGGGTAAGTTCACACAGTGCATTTTTTGCGGCGTTTTTGCGCAGTTTTCGGGTGCGTTTTTGCTCAGAAAACTGCATGACTTTGCTTCCCCAGCAAAGTCTATGAGTTTTCATTTTTGCTGTCTGCACACAGCATTTTTTTTCAGCTGCGTTTTTGTGGTGCCACAAAAATGCAGCATGTCAATTATTCCCGCGTTTTTCACTGCGCTTTTCATCCATTGAGTGCAATGGGATGTTGAAAGACGCAATGAGAAACGCAAATAGGTGCGTTTTGGTGCGTTTTAGTGCGTTTTTAAGACCAAAAACGCAGCTATAAACGCAGGAGGTGGGTAGTAAAGTGACATGTACAGGAAGAGGATTCCTTCTGTCAGTAAACACATGACATGATATGCGTGAATCCTCCTGGTACCGTCACCGCCGCTTCCACCTCCGGTCCTGTGCATGTATGCTGCCGTGCGGCGCCATGTCTGGGCAGGAGGTGGAAGTCGCTGCGAAAACAAAAGTTAACAGTAGAAAAAAAAAAGTCATACTCACCTGTCTGCAGACTCCTGGTGCCATGCCCGCTCCCAGATCCTCCTACCGGTACCGCCGCTCCGGGTGTGTGAAGTCTCCCCGGGTACGTATGCCTGCAGGATGCAGGACCTGGCGATGGATCACCTGATGCAGTCACCTGACGAGTCAGCTGATCGTAAGTCTTAGGCTGACGCCAGCGCCCGGCCGGTTATCAGCAGATGCGTCAGGAGACTTCATCCCTGATTACCGGCAGCTGCTGCAGCGATCGGACGGGATCAGACTCCTCCAATCGCTCTAGGAGCTGCCGGTAATCAGCACATAAGTGAGTATTTTTTTTTTGCACCGATGCATCAGCTGATTGTATAAATGGCTTTTATACAATCAGCTGATGTGTGATGTGCTTCAGCCCCTAGAACCTGACACATCATCTGATCGCTTTGCCTTCCAGCAAACCGATCAGATGATATTGGATTCGGATTGGACGGCGCGGGACCCTTGATCCAGGATTACTGCGGAGGGGCGTTCTTTATTTCAATAAAGATGGAGTCACTAATTGTGTTGTGTTTTATTTCTAATAAAAATATTTTTCTGTGTGTTGTGGTTTTTTTATCTTTACTAGAAATTCATGGTGGCCATGTCTAATATTGGCGTGACACCATGAATTTCGGGCTTAGGGCCAGCTGATAATATACAGCTAGCCCTAACCCCATTATTACCCAGTGAGCCACCCGGCATCAGGGCAGCTGGAAGAGTTGGATACAGCGCCAGAAGATGGCGCTTCTATGAAAGCGCCATTTTCTGGGGTGGCTGCGGACTGCAATTCGCAGCATGGGTGCCCAGAAAGCATGGTTCAACCCTGCACTGTGGATTCCAATCCCCAGCTGCTTAGTTGTACCCGCCTGGACACAAAAATTAGGCGAAGCTCACGTCATTTTTTTTTTTAATTATTTCATGAAATTCATGAAATAATAAAAAAAAGGGCTTCCCTATATTTTTGGTTCCCATCCGGGTACAAATAGGCAGCTGGGGGTTGGGGGCAGCCCGTACCTGCCTGCTGTACCCGGCTAGCATACAAAAATATGGCGAAGCCCACGTCATTTTTTTTTGTTTGGGGGGGCAAAGAAATCCTGCATACAGTCCTGGAAGAAGGATGCTGAGCCTTGTAGTTCAACAGCTGCTGTCTGCTCTCCTGCATACACTATTGGCTGGAGGATGCTGAGTCTTGTAGGTCTGCTCCCCCTGACTCTCCAGCATACAGTCCTGGATGGAGCATGCTGAGCCTTGTAGCTCTGCAGCTGCTGTCTGCTCTCCTGCATACACTATTGGATGGATAGTAAAAAAGTTTTTTGCCCAGCTCACCTGTGCAATGGAAGCCAGTAATCCTGGGCTGTGCACGGAGAAGAGATTTGGAGAGCCAGTCCATATGCATAGGAAGTAGTTAAGGGATTTCACCAGCACAAAACTCCAGGCATCTTGTTCTTTAAAATAAAAACTTCTTTATTTTCTTATCATTAAAAATTCCATGCTATAATGGTTAGCCCATGTCAGAGAGGACGCGTTTCGAACATCCAGTTCTTATTCAGTCTCTAAACCATCTAGTCACAGAACTGTTTAAAAAGGGCTGAACTCAAACATGTGATCAAATGCAAGGAGAGAGCAAGACAATTACAAAAACATTAACCCATTACGTTGGATCACTCCGTATAGTGCCATAACACTTATATACATACATAGTATTTAAGCAAGATTAATATGCAAACATCAATTCATTTCTTTTATTTAGACCCTTAGGAAATCTTGTGCCCATTAAAAACATCCATTTTATTTCTCTCTGAAAAAGGATATCTTTCAAATTTCCACCTCTTCTAGGTAGTTTGATTTTTTCAATGGCATTAACTTTCATGCCTTTCAAATCACCTGCATGTGCGTCACGAAAATGTTGAGACGCTCCTGATAATTTTCTCGTGGTGGCATTATTCACATCATAGATGTGTTCAGATATCCTCTTTCTGAGGGAACGACAAGTGCTGCCTATATATTGTAACTGACAAATAGTACAAGATATTAAATAAACCACATGGTCTGAACCGCAGTTTATAAGTGACATTATTTTATAAGTTTTTTTGTCAGTAAATAAGGAAAATTCTTTTACATTTAACATATAACCGCATAGTCCACACGATCTGTGGCCACATTTAAACGAACCTGTACTAGGTAACCAATTGCCGGTATTTTTTTCTCCATTAGTGGAACCGCACCTGTTCATGTGATCACTAGGTGATAACATGGATCCCAATGTAATGTTCCTTTTTGAAACAAACTTAACTCCATTTTTTAAGATTTGATATAATGTGTCATCTGTAGATAAAATGGGTAAATATTTTTTGATAATTTTAATTACATCATAATAGTTCTTACTGTATGTTGTTGAAAAAACAACTGACAATTCTTTCTGGGAACTGTCTTTGATTTTATTCATGTCCAAATATTGTGACCTACTCACTTTATTCGCCTTAGTTTTGGCTTTTTGGAGATTTTTCATTTTATAACCTCTTGCTAAAAACCTTTTTTCAATAATGTTGCATTCCATCTCAAAACCATTTTGGGTATTGCAACACCTCCTGGCACGGACATATTCACCTGTAGGGATGTTATTTATAACATGCTTTGGATGGCAGCTCCCCGCATGTAATAGCGAGTTGCCTGATATGGGTTTTCTATAGAGGCTGCAATTAATTTCTCCATTATCACCCTTCCCATGAAATTGTATATCCAAAAAATTGATTTTTGATACATCATGAAAAAAAGTGAAAAAAAGATTATGGGCGTTATTATTGATGTAAAATATGAAATCCTCAATTTTTTTGTTTGGATTTTGCCATACAATAAGTACATCATCTATGAATCTCAGATATAATGCTATATCCGAGAAAAAAGGATTACATTGATTAAAGATATATTGTTCTTCCCACCAAAACATGAATATGCCCGCTAATGAGGGGGAAAATCGTGCGCCCATTGAACATCCCTGCAACTGAACATATCCTTTATTTAGAAAGGTGAAATAGTTGTTCTTAAGTAAAAATTCAGTCACATCCACCAAATAATTTTGTAATTCAAGTGAGTAGTCAGAATATTTGTTGAGCAAATCCCTCAAGGCCAAAATGGCAAGAGAATGTGGAATGGATGTATACAGTGATTGCACATCACAAGTTAACCAACTGTAAGTATCCTGCCATTTCATCTGAGAGATAATATTCAACACATGTTTGCTATCCAATACATAGCCAGGAGACATTTTGGGAAGAAATTGGAGGTGGTTGTCCAACCACTCTGCCAGATGTTCAGTGTAAGAATCGATACCTGAAACAATTGGTCTCATTTTTGGGGGAAATTGGTTTTTATGTGACTTGGGTAAGGCATGTAATAGTGGTATTAAACAATGAGAGGGATTAAGATAATCTCTCAATTTTTCATCCATGAAACCCAAATGTAAGCCTTCCTCTAAAATTTTCTCCAAAGATTTTTTTATGCCTGCAGAGGGGTCATGATCGACTCTCCTGTAGGTATCACAATCCTGTAACATAGTCAATACCTCCCTTTCATAAAGTCGTGTGTCCAAAACTACGACTGCCCCCCCCTTGTCAGAATTTTTTATTATGATGTTCAAGTTTTTTTGCAGGGAAATAACCGCATCTTTTTCAGTTTTAGACAAATTTTGAACCATAGGTTCTTGTAAATGAGAAAGAGCAGTTAATTCTTTTTCTACTATATTCTGAAAGTCAGTCATCTGATCACACCTCGAGGGGATGGGATAAAAACTTGGATTAGGAACAGTAAAATGGGAAACCGCACAATGTGAATTAGGTCTGGTACCACTATCACTTGATAAATCATGCAAACTTTGTAAAGCCATTTGTTCTTTGAATGACATAGGAGAGAAAAATGTGTCGGCTGATGCATCTGAAACATTAGGAACATTAGACCCATTTTCATCTTGAAAGAAGTGTTTTTTTACTGTTAATTTTCGAATGAACTTATTAACATCTAATATTGTTTTAAAAAGGTCAAACCTCTTATTGGGAACAAAATTTAAACCCCTTTTCAAAACACTTATTTCACTACTGTTTAAAATGCATGCCGACATATTTATGACAGAAAAATTATTATTATCAATATTCATTTCCTCTTCCCCCTCGTATAATGATTGTGTTGATACACATGACTTTCTATGTTTGCGGCCGCTCCTCCTTGTTTTTTTCGATTTTTCTGGAAAAACGGCTGATTTTTCAAGTTTTTTGACACACTTGATGAAGTAGATGGAGTGTCAAAATTAGTATCGGACGTGTCTGTATTGTAATCTGTAGAGTCCACATCAGTCGTTTCAAAATCTGTAGAAGAAAAATTTACACGAGTGGAATTGTTGCGTCTTTTGTTATTTTTCAATATGGATTTAGGACCAGCTTGGAAAAATCTCCTAGAATTGTGCCAATTGTAGATTTTATTATCCTCATAGTCCCGCAAATCTCGAACAAACTTTTTTTCTTTAAATGCAGTGATTGTATCCTCAAGGGCAATAATTTTGACATTTATCTGATCTTTCATGGTCTTATAAGCGTCTAGACCCGAATATTGTGCAAGGGAAACTTCAATTTCTTTAATCTTGTTCTCCAACACACCTATTTTAGTTCGTTCTTGTTCTATAATTAATTGAATAAGTTTTTTGGAGCATTCAGATAAGATTGTATCCCATTTTGCAACAAATTCTTGATTAAATTCTACTGTGGGTCTTTTGTTCAGGCAAAGTCCTCTGGGAACCATGCTTTTATCAAGATATGCTTGCAAGGTTTTGCTGTCCCACCAGGTACGAATTCTCGCTGACATTACTTTTTCTAATTCCCACATAATTTGGTTCATTTCTGTATGCGTTTCCAAAAGGGTATCTTGCTTATTTAGTGAAAACATTTTTGCAGCTCTCTCCATTCGTAATCTGTCTGAAGTAACAAAGCTTTCACAATTCTGATTGCTATTAGCATCATTCATCTGGTCTTCCATTTTATGACACAATCTTGTAAGGAACTATAAGTCATGCAATTTCATCATATATGATATACAATGTCTCTTTTTGAAAAGATCCAAGGCAATAATAATTGACTTACTGAAAAGTTCCTGATCGTAGATCACAGGGAGCACGGGTATAGCAGCTCAGGATGAATAGTAAAAAAGTTTTTTGCCCAGCTCACCTGTGCAATGGAAGCCAGTAATCCTGGGCTGTGCACGGAGAAGAGATTTGGAGAGCCAGTCCATATGCATAGGAAGTAATTAAGGGATTTCACCAGCACAAAACTCCAGGCATCTTGTTCTTTAAAATAAAAACTTCTTTATTTTCTTATCATTAAAAAGTCCATGCTATAATGGTTAGCCCATGTCAGAGAGGACGCGTTTCGAACATCCAGTTCTTATTCATTCTCTAAACCATCTAGTCACAGAACTGTTTAAAAAGGGCTGAACTCAAACATGTGATCAAATGCAAGGAGAGAGCAAGACAATTACAAAAACATTAACCCGTTACGTTGGATCACTCCGTATAGTGCCATAACACTTATATACATACATAGTATTTAAGCAAGATTAATATGCAAACATCAATTCATTTCTTTTATTTAGACCCTTAGGAAATCTTGTGCCCATTAAAACATCCATTTTATTTCTCTCTGAAAAAGGATATCTTTCAAATTTCCACCTCTTCTAGGTAGTTTGATTTTTTCAATGGCATTAACTTTCATGCCTTTCAAATCACCTGCATGTGCGTCACGAAAATGTTGAGACGCTCCTGATAATTTTCTCGTGGTGGCATTATTCACATCATAGATGTGTTCAGATATCCTCTTTCTGAGGGAACGACAAGTGCTGCCTATATATTGTAACTGACAAATAGTACAAGATATTAAATAAACCACATGGTCTGAACTGCAGTTTATAAGTGACATTATTTTGTAAGTTTTTTTGTCAGTAAATGAGGAAAATTATTTTACATTTAACATATAACCGCATAGTCCACATGATCTGTGGCCACATTTAAACGAACCTGTACTAGGTAACCAATTGCCGGTATTTTTTTCTCCATTAGTGGAACCGCACCTGTTCATGTGATCACTAGGTGATAACATGGATCCCAATGTAATGTTCCTTTTTGAAACAAACTTAACTCAATTTTTTAAGATTTGATATAATGTGTCATCTGTAGATAAAATGGGTAAATATTTTTTGATAATTTTAATTACATCATAATAGTTCTTACTGTATGTTGTTGAAAAAACAACTGACAATTCTTTCTGGGAACTGTCTTTGATTTTACCCATTTTATCTACAGATGACACATTATATCAAATCTTAAAAAATGGAGTTAAGTTTGTTTCAAAAAGGAACATTACATTGGGATCCATGTTATCACCTAGTGATCACATGAACAGGTGCGGTTCCACTAATGGAGAAAAAAATACCGGCAATTGGTTACCTAGTACAGGTTCGTTTAAATGTGGCCACAGATCATGTGGACTATGCGGTTATATGTTAAATGTAAAATAATTTTCCTCATTTACTGACAAAAAAACTTACAAAATAATGTCACTTATAAACTGCAGTTCAGACCATGTGGTTTATTTAATATCTTGTACTATTTGTCAGTTACAATATATAGGCAGCACTTGTCGTTCCCTCAGAAAGAGGATATCTGAACACATCTATGATGTGAATAATGCCACCACGAGAAAATTATCAGGAGCGTCTCAACATTTTCGTGACGCACATGCAGGTGATTTGAAAGGCATGAAAGTTAATGCCATTGAAAAAATCAAACTACCTAGAAGAGGTGGAAATTTGAAAGATATCCTTTTTCAGAGAGAAATAAAATGGATGTTTTTAATGGGCACAAGATTTCCTAAGGGTCTAAATAAAAGAAATGAATTGATGTTTGCATATTAATCTTGCTTAAATACTATGTATGTATATAAGTGTTATGGCACTATACGGAGTGATCCAACGTAACGGGTTAATGTTTTTGTAATTGTCTTGCTCTCTCCTTGCATTTGATCACATGTTTGAGTTCAGCCCTTTTTAAACAGTTCTGTGACTAGATGGTTTAGAGACTGAATAAGAACTGGATTTTCGAAACGCGTCCTCTCTGACATGGGCTAACCATTATAGCATGGACTTTTTAATGATAAGAAAATAAAGAAGTTTTTATTTTAAAGAACAAGATGCCTGGAGTTTTGTGCTGGTGAAATCCCTTAATTACTTCCTATGCATATGGACTGGCTCTCCAAATCTCTTCTCCGTGCACAGCCCAGGATTACTGGCTTCCATTGCACAGGTGAGCTGGGCAAAAAACTTTTTTACTATTCATCCTGAGCTGCTATACCCGTGCTCCCTGTGATCTACGATCAGGAACTTTTCAGTAAGTCAATTATTATTGCCTTGAATCTTTTCAAAAAGAGACATTGTATATCATATATGATGAAATTGCATGACTTATAGTTCCTTACAAGATTGTGTCATAAAATGGAAGACCAGATGAATGATGCTAATAGCAATCAGAATTGTGAAAGCTTTGTTACTTCAGACAGATTACGAATGGAGAGAGCTGCAAAAATGTTTTCACTAAATAAGCAAGATACCCTTTTGGAAACGCATACAGAAATGAACCAAATTATGTGGGAATTAGAAAAAGTAATGTCAGCGAGAATTCGTACCTGGTGGGACAGCAAAACCTTGCAAGAATATCTTGATAAAAGCATGGTTCCCAGAGGACTTCGCCTGAACAAAAGACCCACAGTAGAATTTAATCAAGAATTTGTTGCAAAATGGGATACAATCTTATCTGAATGCTCCAAAAAACTTATTCAATTAATTATAGAACAAGAACGAACTAAAATAGGTGTGTTGGAGAACAAGATTAAAGAAATTGAAGTTTCCCTTGCACAATATTCGGGTCTAGACGCTTATAAGACCATGAAAGATCAGATAAATGTCAAAATTATTGCCCTTGAGGATACAATCACTGCATTTAAAGAAAAAAAGTTTGTTCGAGACTTGCGGGACTATGAGGATAATAAAATCTACAATTGGCACAATTCTAGGAGATTTTTCCAAGCTGGTCCTAAATCCATATTGAAAAATAACAAAAGACGCAACAATTCCACTCGTGTAAATTTTTCTTCTACAGATTTTGAAACGACTGATGTGGACTCTACAGATTACAATACAGACACGTCCGATACTAATTTTGACACTCCATCTACTTCATCAAGTGTGTCAAAAAACTTGAAAAATCAGCCGTTTTTCCAGAAAAATCGAAAAAAACAAGGAGGAGCGGCCGCAAACATAGAAAGTCATGTGTATCAACACAATCATTATACGAGGGGGAAGAGGAAATGAATATTGATAATAATAATTTTTCTGTCATAAATATGTCGGCATGCATTTTAAACAGTAGTGAAATAAGTGTTTTGAAAAGGGGTTTAAATTTTGTTCCCAATAAGAGGTTTGACCTTTTTAAAACAATATTAGATGTTAATAAGTTCATTCGAAAATTAACAGTAAAAAAACACTTCTTTCAAGATGAAAATGGGTCTAATGTTCCTAATGTTTCAGATGCATCAGCCGACACATTTTTCTCTCCTATGTCATTCAAAGAACAAATGGCTTTACAAAGTTTGCATGATTTATCAAGTGATAGTGGTACCAGACCTAATTCACATTGGGCGGTTTCCCATTTTAATGTTCTTAATCCAAGTTTTTATCCCATCCCCTCGAGGTGTGATCAGATGACTGACTTTCAGAATATAGTAGAAAAAGAATTAACTGCTCTTTCTCATTTACAAGAACCTATGGTTCAAAATTTGTCTAAAACTGAAAAAGATGCGGTTATTTCCCTGCAAAAAAACTTGAACATCATAATAAAAAATTCTGACAAGGGGGGGGCAGTCGTAGTTTTGGACACAGGACTTTATGAAAGGGAGGTATTGACTATGTTACAGGATTGTGATACCTACAGGAGAGTCGATCATGACCCCTCTGCAGGCATAAAAAATCTTTGGAGAAAATTTTAGAGGAAGGCTTACATTTGGGTTTCATGGATGAAAAATTGAGAGATTATCTTAATCCCTCTCATTGTTTAATACCACTATTACATGCCTTACCCAAGTCACATAAAAACCAATTTCCCCCAAAAATGAGACCAATTGTTTCAGGTATCGATTCTTAAGCGGGCTTTACACACTGCGATATCGCCCGAATTTTGTCGTTGGGGTCACGGTTTTGGTGACGCACTTCCGCAATCGTTAGCGATATAGCTTTGTGTAACAGCGTTCAGCGATGTAAAATCGTCGCAAAAGCGTGATTTATCGCTAATCGGCTACACGGGTCCTAATTCCCAAAAATCGTTACTTCAGCAGTAACGAGGTTGTTCCTCGTTCCTGCGGCATCACACATCGCTGCGTGTGACGCCGCAGGAGCGAGGAACGTCTCCCTACCTGCCTCCCGGCCGCTATGCGGAAGGAAGGAGGTGGGCGGGATGTTACGTCCCGCTCATCTCCGCCCCTCCGCTGCGATTGGGCGGCGGTTCAGTGACGTCGCTGTGACGCCGCACGGACCGCCCCCTTAGAAAGGAGGCGGTTCGCCGGTCACAGCGACGTCGCCGGACAGGTAAGTATGTGTGACGGCTCTGGGCGATGTTGTGCGGCACGGGCAGCGATATGCCCATGTCGCGCAACAGATGGGGGCGGGTACGCACACTAGCGATATCGGGACCGATATCGCAGTGTGTAAAGTAGCCTTTACACTGAACATCTGGCAGAGTGGTTGGACAACCACCTCCAATTTCTTCCCAAAATGTCTCCTGGCTATGTATTGGATAGCAAACATGTGTTGAATATTATCTCTCAGATGAAATGGCAGGATAATTACAGTTGGTTAACTTGTGATGTGCAATCACTGTATACATCCATTCCACATTCTCTTGCCATTTTGGCCTTGAGGGATTTGCTCAACAAATATTCTGACTACTCACTTGAATTACAAAATTATTTGGTGGATGTGACTGAATTTTTACTTAAGAACAACTATTTCACCTTTCTAAATAAAGGATATGTTCAGTTGCAGGGATGTTCAATGGGCGCACGATTTTCCCCCTCATTAGCGGGCATATTCATGTTTTGGTGGGAAGAACAATATATCTTTAATCAATGTAATCCTTTTTTCTCGGATATAGCATTATATCTGAGATTCATAGATGATGTACTTATTGTATGGCAAAATCCAAACAAAAAAATTGAGGATTTCATATTTGATGGCACGTTCCCAGGGGCCTATACCCTATGCCACCACTTACAGAATCTTACATTTTACTGCTGGGCAGTTTGTTCATTGTGTCCAATATATTTCACCAGCATATGTATGTCTTTGAGGTAACTGAGAACCAGTCAGTGAGAGAGTCTTATTGTGCCGCCATCTATTCTCACATTGTGTTACAGACACATCCACTATCACAGATTGCCTTCAGTTCTGGTTTTCTGTTACCGTGTACCAACACATGAGACATAGAATCGTAACCTCATGATCACTTATACCTTTTGGTGATGTCCAGTTCCTATTGAATTCACGTCCTCCCATTATGATATAGATAATTCTATCCTTGATAACGACTAAGACGGTCGAAACGTTGGATGAATTTATCTTTTTTTGCACTAATAAAACTGATTCTGCATTCAAGCAAAAAAATTTTTTCATACTCTTATTCATCTTAGTGTGCCAGTGTGCACACATTGGCTAATCCGGTAATCCATCATTGAGTTCAATGATATCACTTGAGATGAAGTCACTGACTTCAATTTCACCTGAGGTTAATTCACCTGAGGTAACACTTGGGGTACTATGAGAACCGCCAGTTGCGACTTCAGGTGAACTCATTGAACTCACCGCTGGAATAACATATTAGTCAATATGTGCACATTGAGTATTTGGGTGCAGATATTTCCGCACCAAATCTGCATCCATTGGCAAAAAATGCACCAAAACCACACGAGTTAATGTGATTGTGCACTGCCACTTTAGATATAACAGAGACGGGATCGTCGTGGGACCTCATGTGATTTACTTTGGACCTGTAGGGATGTTTTGGGTGCTAATAGATTGGATAAGGATGGTATTTTGGTTTTTTTCCTAAATAATGGATTTTTCTCTGTTTATTTCCTTTTACTTACATGACTAGTAATGGGGGGTCTCACAGATCCTCTCCCCATTATTAACCTCAAGCTTGGTGACAGCTGTGATTTTTTGACAAATCAAAGCTGTCATGAACTCTTTATATTACCCCTATTGCTACCGAACCATTGCAATCGGGAGGAGCTGGGTAAAGTGCTCGAATTGTTGCATCCAATGAATGTGACAATTTCGGGGTGACTGTGGACTGCTATTTTTAGGCTGAGGAGGGCCCAATAATCATGGACCTCCCCACCCTGAGAACATCAGCCCCCAGCTATCTGATTTATCTTAGCTGGGTATCAAAATTGGGGGTACCACACTCAATTTCATAAATTTATTTAACTAGTTAAAAAAAAGCCGCATGGGGTTCCTGGTATATTGATACACAAACAAGATAACGTGCATAGTTGGTGGCTGCAGCCTTCACCTGTCTGCTTTATCTGTGCTGGGTATCAATATAGGCGGGACCCTACATAGTTTTTTCAAATTATTTATTTAGTTTTATACTCCACAACCAGTCACAGATGCTGGCATGCTGGCAGTCTGACTGCAACCAATTGCAGACGTTATCACAGATGGTGGGCGAGAAAAGCATTGAATATGCATGAGGGTTAATGAGCGGACCCAGAAGCAGTCTGACAGCCATGCGGGAGACACAGTAAGTATAACTGTCCTGTTTCAATCTCTATTTTGCTTCTGTTTAACTTTTAGTACACCAACACGGGATTTCAGAGCAGGAACTACTTGTCCTGGGAGAACTCATTAGCATAAAGCGATAACAGAGGATAAAACATGAACAAAATTAAGGAATTGCACATGCTGTTTTGTCGGGTTTAAGTTCTCTGAAAAAACACCTTTGCACTCTGACACCACCCATCAGCATTTGATTACATATTCTAGCTTTACGCCAACACTTAGCAAGATAGAAATGTTCCTATTACAGTTAACAATTACAATATCTCCTTTGCTCTTTTCTTTATTAACAAAATATTGCATTTAATTAGGTGATGGGACCTACTGTGATGATATTGATGAATGTCAGACCAGTAATATATGCTCACCTAATGCAACCTGCACTAACACAATAGGAAATTACACCTGTACTTGTAATGAGGGATTCACAGGTGAGAAAATTAATTAATCACTTCGTAGGAACTCCTTACTAGTGTTGTATGAGCGTGAACAGCACTACTGAAATTCGATAAAGCATCAGGGTGCTCGGGCATGCTCGTTATTCTATTAAGTATTATGAGTGTCTGAACAAAAACTTGAGCCCTCTCCCTGCATGTGTTGTGGCAGTTAGACAGCCAATTAACATGCGGGGACTACCTGCCAATCATGGTAATGCTGAAGCCATGTTGGCTACTGACATTACAGTGATTAGTAGGCCGCATCACGTCATCAGGTCTTGTATGAGACACAGGAGCGCAATACTTGGCACACTGTCCTCTGGATGCAGTTCAAGAAGAGTTGAGGCATAGCTTAGAGTAGAGCAAGCATAAAGCTAGTGTTGTACACTTGCACCTTTTAGTGCCTTCTATGTGGCACTAAAGGCTATTTTTAGCCTTACTTAACTTAATAAATAAACAATTTAAAAAAAACTGCTTGGGGGTCTTCCTATTTTTGATAACCATCCAAGGTAAAGCAGACAACTGGGATTTGATATCATCAGGCTGGGAAGGTTAATTGTTATTGGGGCCTTACCAGCCTAAAAATCCCAGCACTTGCAATGTTATCATGACTAAGAAAGGTTCTTACCTATTGTTTTTTATTGATTTTGTATGTGATATTTGATGTTTGAATTTAAACCTTTGGATTTTCTGTTAAATAAATTTTTATGCACATTATAGTGCTGGAATTTTGCCTTTTTTTTGCTAAATATAGCAGTCGCCCCAGAGTTGACACATCACATTAAAGGTGACAATTGTGACACTTCTCCTCGGCTCTTCTCGATTGACTTGGTGTGGTAATAGTAGTAGTAATGGTTTAATGTGATAGTAGTCAGGGTTATGGTTTACGGGTTGATGTTGGCTGGGTAATGTCAGTGGGCATCAAACTCAGGGATTATAAATGGAGGGGTGTTATAGTAATGTGTGATTTTTCACTTTACACTTACTGGGTTAGTAATGGAGAGGCATCTATGAAAAACCCCTATTACTATCCTCTGGGCTTGATGCCAGCTGACATTACACAGCTGAATTCAACCACCAAAAAATTAGCCCTATTGCCACCACACCAGGGCAATTGGAAGAGCCAGGGTGAAACACCAGACTTGGTGCATCTAATGTATGTTCCATTTCTGGGGCAGCTGTGGGCTGCTATTTTTAGACTGGGAAGGGTCAAATAACCATGATCTTCCCAGCCTCATAATAGCAGCCCCCAGCTATCTGCTTGCCTTGGATAATTATCAAAAATGGAGACATCCCATGCAATTTCTTTAAATTATTTAGTTAGTCCCAAGCAGCGACCTGGGAGTCAGAGATGCATCCGGGCATCTTCCCCATGCTGTTCCCATTACATTTGAGTGTTTTTTTTTTTACCCATTTCAGTGATTTTCTTCCCACCAACAGCCCTCTTAGAGAGGTCTGCAGGAAAAATGTTCAAGTTCCCCATTGACTTCCATTATACTCATTACTCGAATAAAGCTCATCCGAGTTTCTGACCTGCTCGATTTTAGTAAGCACTTGAGCAGTTTAGTACTCGTTCATCACTACTCCTTACCAGTGGCGTAACTAGAGTTTGATGGGCCCTGGTGCAAAATTTGGACTGGGGCCCCACTCCACGTACACCGACACAGGCTATGTGCGCACGTGTGCATATTGCATGCAGTTACGCTGCGATCTGCACCGCAGCGTAACTGCATGCGTCCTGCGTACCCAGCACAATCTATGGAGATTGTGCATGAGACATGCGCACGTGGCATATTAGAACGCAGCGCTTCGGCTGCTGCCCGAATCGCTGCGTTCTAAGAAGTGACATGTCACTTCTTCCGTGCGCTTTGCATGCTGTCTATAGGGAGAGGCAGCATGCAGAGCGCACAAATTCTGCAGGCACCATGCGCTTCAGAACGTAGCTTTTCAGCTGCGCTCTGAAGCGGACCTTTGGTGTGCGGTGCAGAGCGCACACGTGCGCACATAGCCTTAGGGTATGGGATAATGACACTGACACTAGAGGGACAGGATAATGACGCTGACACTTGGCTTTTACCCTCCGCACCCAGGTTGCCCATGATCTGAAATCCCTCTATCAGCACCCAGCTTTCATATGTTCTGATATCCATCTTGTCCTCGGCACCCAGCTTTCCCATGCTCTGGTATACATCTTTCCCTCAGCACCCAGCTTTCCCATAACAGAGCATGGTAAAGCTGGGTGCTGAGAGATGTACAGCAGAGCATGGGAAAGCTGGGTGCTGAGGGAAAGAACCTTTTTCCCTAAGCACAAAACATTACCATCCCATACTTGTATCTTTGTCCCCCCTTGTATATAGATCTCCAAATACTATAATGGCCCCCACATTGCCTTCCGTATAAAATAAAGGGTCCCACATAACTCATCATATATTATAATGCACCCCCATAGTCCTCCATGTATTATAATGCATTTCCCCAAAGTTCTCCATGTATTATAATTCACCCCATAGTTCTCCATATACAGTTAGGTCCAGAAATATTTGGACAGTGACACAAGTTTTGTTATTTTAGCTGTTTACAAAAACATGTTCAGAAATACAATTATATATATAATATGGGCTGAAAGTGCACACTCCCAGCTGCAATATGAGAGTTTTCACATCCAAATCGGAGAAAGGGTTTAGGAATCATAGCTCTGTAATGCATAGCCTCCTCTTTTTCAAGGGACCAAAAGTAATTGGACAAGGGACTCTAAGGGCTGCAATTAACTCTGAAGGCGTCTCCCTCGTTAACCTGTAATCAATGCAGTAGTTAAAAGGTCTGGGGTTGATTACAGGTGTGTGGTTTTGCATTTGGAAGCTGTTGTTGTGACCAGCAGACAACATGCGGTCTAAGGAACTCTCAATTGAGGTGAAGCAGAACATTCTGAGGCTGAAAAAAAAGAAAAAATCCATCAGTGATATAGCAGACATGCTTGGAGTAGCAAAATCAACAGTCGGGTACATTCTGAGAAAAAAGGAATTGACTGGTGAGCTTGGGAACTCAAAAAGGCCTGGGCATCCACGGATGACAACAGTGGTGGATGAACGCCGCATACTTTCTTTGGTGAAGAAGAACCCGTTCACAACATCAACAGAAGTCCAGAACACTCTCAGTGAAGTAGGTGTATCTGTCTCTAAGTCAACAGTAAAGAGAAGACTCCATGAAAGTAAATACAAAGGGTTCACATCTAGATGCAAACCATTCATCAATTCCAAAAATAGACAGGCCAGAGTTAAATTTGCTGAAAAACACCTCATGAAGCCAGCTCAGTTCTGGAAAAGTATTCTATGGACAGATGAGACCAAGATCAACCTGTACCAGAATGATGGGAAGAAAAAAGTTTGGAGAAGAAAGGGAACGGCACATGATCCAAGGCACACCACATCCTCTGTAAAACATGGTGGAGGCAACGTGATGGCATGGGCATGCATGGCTTTCAATGGCACTGGGTCACTTGTGTTTATTGATGACATAACAGCAGACAAGAGTAGCCGGATGAATTCTGAAGTGTACCGGGATATACTTTCAGCCCAGATTCAGCCAAATGCCGCAAAGTTGATTGGATGGCGCTTCATAGTACAGATTGACAATGACCCCAAGCATACAGCCAAAGCTACTCAGGAGTTCATGAGTGCAAAAAAGTGGAACATTCTGCAATGGCCAAGTCAATCACCAGATCTTAACCCAATTGAGCTTGCATTTCACTTGCTCAAATCCAGACTTAAGACGGAAAGACCCACAAACAAGCAAGACCTGAAGGCTGCGGCTGTAAAGGCCTGGCAAAGCATTAAGAAGGAGGAAACCCAGCGTTTGGTGATGTCCATGGGTTCCAGACTTAAGGCAGTGATTGCCTCCAAAGGATTCGCAACAAAATATTGAAAATAAAAATATTTTGTTTGGGTTTGGTTTCTTTGTCCAATTACTTTTGACCTCCTAAAATGTGGAGTGTTTGTAAAGAAATGTGTACAATTCCTACAATTTCTATCAGATATTTTTGTTCAAACCTTCAAATTAAACGTTACAATCTGCACTTGAATTCTGTTGTAGAGGTTTCATTTCAAATCCAATGTGGTGGCATGCAGAGCCCAACTCGCGAAAATTGTGTCACTGTCCAAATATTTCTGGACCTAACTGTATTATACTGCACCACATAGTCCTCAATGTTTTATAATGCACACACATAGTCCATGTATAAGGTAGCCTCCATATTCCTTCATATATTATAATGTAGCCCCCATAGTCCTATATGTATTATAATGCAGCGCCATAAATCATTATATTGTATTATGCAGTCCCATACGCCTCCATGTATAATGCACCCCTAGTCCATGTATAAAGTGTCCTTCATTTTGTATTATGCAGCCCCATACTCCTCCATGTATAATGCACCCCTAGTCCATGTATAAGGTGTCCTTCATGTTTATTATGCAGTCCCATAGACCTCCATGTATCATGGAGTCAGCACCCCCAGGCCTCCATGTGTCATGCAGCCAGCCGCCCCCAGGGCCTCCATGTGTCATGCCGCCAGCACCCCCAGGGCCTCCATGTGTCATGCAGCCACCACCCCCAGGGCCTCCATGTGTCATACAGCCAGGCCCCTCCAGGCCTCCATGTGTCATGCAGCCAGCAAAATAAAAAAACAAGTACCTCTCTTCTCCTTCCGACCCCTGCGACCGCGGTAGTTAAGCCCCTGCCCCCATATGTCACACACCCTGCTCCCCATACAGCCTGCACCCCCATATCACACACACACACTACACCCCCATATCTCACACACCCTGCTCCCCATACAGCCTGCACCCCCATATCACACACACACTACACCCCCATATCTCACACACCCTGCTCCCCATACAGCCTGCACCCCCATATCACCCACACACAGTACACCCCCATATCTCACACACCCTGCTCCCCATACAGCCTGCACCCCCATATCACACACACACTACATCCCCATATCTCACACACCCTGCTCCCCATACAGCCTGCACCCCCCAGATCACACACTACACCCCCATATCTCACACACCCTGCTTCCCATACAGCCTGCAACCCCCAGATCACACACACTACACCCCTATATCTCGCACACCCTGCCTACATATCTCACCCTGCCTGTACCCCAACTTACCCCTCTCAAACACTCTGCACCCCTTCACATCCTTGTGTCACAGTCTGCAGCCCTCATATGCCCCTCACCCTGCAGCCCCCTCCCCCTCATGTCCCCACTTTTCTTATTACCAGTCATCATGTGTCCAAATCTCTTTCAGGATTCAGCATCTTTGCTTTCTGCCCGGCATCCTGTGTCTCCTCCCACACAGTCACATGGGCGTGACATCATCGCAGGTCCTGCAGGATGGAGATTCCGTCTGCTGTGCAGGAGCACTCCTGCTCTGCTGCAGCTCAGAAACGGCTGGTGGGCCTCTCCAGGTCAGGGGTCCCTCTACTGACACTGGGCTCCCCTGACTCACAGGCCGGTCCCCTGACCGTCACATTGTCGGCCACTACACAGCGACACTACACATAGGGGCCCGGCAGCTGGCTCTGCAGAGCGACTGCCGGGCCCCTATAACCCTGCGGGGCCGGTCGTTACGCCCCTGCTCCTTACTATAAGACCTCATTCACATGTCCATATTTAAACACATACGTGAATTTTTTTTTTACCAGTGTCATCATTGTTTGGTCAGTTTTTACAATCTGTGTCATCAGTATTTTCATAGATGGATAAAAAAAAAAGATTGCATAGCTTCTTCTATTCTTTCCAAAATTAAATATGGACAGCACACTAAGTGCATGTTGATGCCATCTCTCTGCTGTACATGTTTTTCCTGGACCCATAGATTTGTACTGGCCTTTTTATCCATAGATTAGAATGGCTGTGGAGTGGCATAAGGAGGTTGTCAAGGGTGACAGATTTATTCCGGATGCACTGGCATAGTACGTGAAATACCTGGTCTGGTGTGTGGACTTCAGCCATGTGGGCTGGGAATCCCTGCAGGCTGTATACTGCCACTGCTGTTGGCTGGCCAGGACTGGATGGAGACACACAGACACACACACACACACAGACCAACTGTTCCCTTTAAACCACAACTCTTTTTTGGACCATTCATTGTCATTTGCAACTTTACACTCCAATTAGTGGGCACGTATTTTCCAGAATGTTACATTTTCACTTTGCTTTAACAGACACAGTTCCACACACCACTGGGTGGTATCCAATTTAACTGGTCTGGTGTAGAGATGAGCGGTGTTCGAATCGAACAGTTCGTCAACCTCAAATTCGACCTGTTTTAGCGATGTTCGAGTCGTTCGACGAACGCGAACATTTAGCTTCAAGTTCCAGAGTTCGAGGTTATGTTCCATAACGGTTCGATCACCAAAAGCGTAACTGGCTTTTCACAGTAATACTGTCATTCAATTTTAATACAGTGGAACCTTGGTTAACGAGAACATTCCGTTCTGGGAGTGTGCTTGTTAAGCAAGTTACTCATTCAGCAAAGCAAGATTTCCCATAGGAAATCATTGCAATGCTGACAATTCGTTCCACAACTTGTTAAATGTCCCATCCTGGTCCCCTATTGTGCCATTCCACACATGCACAAACACACACAAACACGTACAAACACACACAAACACTCACCAACATACACAAACATACACGCACATACACATATTATGCACACCTTACCTTCCGTTCTATTGCCGGCCTCCTGGGACTTGCAGTTTGCCGGTACAGGATGTATATCGGGTAACCATGCGACCGAAGCCCCGGAACTTCCGCTGCCAGCGCGCTGACGTCAAAGGCAGGAGCCGCTTGACTCTGATTGGTCATCGCGCTGCCTTTGAGTAGCGTCTGACAGAGGAAGGTCCTTCATCATCGCGATGCTTACCCGATACACATCCTGTAGCGGTGAACTACGTGTATCAGGTAACCATCGCGATGAGGAAAGAACTTCCTCTGTCAGACGCTACTCAATGGCAGTGCACTGGCCAATCAGAGGCAAGCGGCTCCTGCCTTTGACGTCAGTGCTCTGGAAGCGGAAGTTCCGGCATCGGTCACGATGGTTACCTGATACACATCCTGTACCGGCGAACTACGTGTATCGGGTAACTATCGCAACAAGGGAGAAACTTCCTCTGTCAGACGCTACTGAAAGGCAGCGCGCTGGCCAATCAGAGGCAAACGGCTCCTGTCTTTGACGTCAGCATGCTGGCAGCGGAAGCTCCGGGGCATCGATCGCATGGTTACCTGATTCACATCTTGTACCAGCGAACTGCAAGTCCCAGGAGGCCAAGGATGGAACGGAAGGTAAGGTGAGCATAATATGTGTGTGTGCATTCGTGTTTGTGCATGTTTGTATGTGTTTGTGTTTGCCTGCCATTGTTTTCATGGGATGTTCGAAGGTGTTCAAAAGAGTTCGACAAACGTTCGTCGAACGTTCGTCGAACACACCCGCCGTTTGACGAACCGAACTCGAACACTAGGGTGGTGGCTCATCTCTAGTCTGTGTTCCAGTGCAACCCAGTTCAGCATTACAGTATGACTTTTCTTTGGAAACAGGGGCGCTCTACAGGATAGAGGTCCCGAAGGATGTGGGGTATATGCAGGGGGTAGAACTGTTGCTAGAGCCGACGAGGGAACCACATGACACTGGGCCAGCAGCGACATAAGCTGTTCGGTCTGCCCATGAACTGGACATAGGACTGGGATGTAGGCTTCTACTTCTTTCTCAAGCTCCGCGGTCTGGCCAACCTTTTCCAGGAAGCCGCCCAGTCGTCTCCCTTCCTTCACCCAGGCCATTTCCTACACCTTGCTCATCCCCAATTGGGTATGCCACAACATAATCTGCTGTTCTCCAATCAGGATCTCCGGTCCATCAACTTTACTTCCTTCTCTGACTCCCTCACTTTGCAAAATGGTGCTGCCCCGCTCATCCCTCGGTGGCCAGTTGTTCGGCTCCACCACAGACAGGATGGAGTCTCTTCAGGCTGAAACACCCGTTTCCTCCAGGCCTCTTCTCATTCTGTGCTGTGACACTGCTCTGTGGAGTTGGTAAGCCAAAGCTCTGAATCCAACTTTGACTCCTCAGTTTGCCTGACTCCAACTCCCTTATACATGGCTCCTGTTTAACTGATAAATTTTCTGTAACAAAATGTAACATCAGGCTTTTAATCATTATTATGATACTATAATCAAGCTAATTAGATAGAATATAAAATATATTTATTGCAATACAACTTTAGAACACAAAAAAACTTCAATAAATTTTAAATATCAATACACTATGCAGTAACTGGGAAAAAAACAGTTTTCAACAAAAACATTCTGAATAACATTTGTGCAGTCTATTAATTTGTTCTGAGAAATAGTATTGTCTCCATTATATCCTCCTTCATAAATGACCTCAAATCTGATCTAATTATCTAAAGGCTAGAAAACAACCTTTCTACGTGAACTTAGGTTGGTGGCAAAGCGGTGACCACATGGGCAATATAGCTAACAATTTCAGGGTATAAAGGAATTGCCTCGTGCACAGTCAATTTTGATGAACAGTTCAACTCTTCTACTCTTTGAGAGCAAAATTAATAAAGTGCAGCAAATATTCATCTCAAATAACAGCCTAGACCCTTTGTTTAGGAATAGAAGAGACAATTTACAGGACATTTCATCATTTTCCCAAACTCTTATGAAAAAGTATTCAGCACATACTGCATTGAACTACACTGTGTTCAGAATTATTAGGCAAATGAGTATTTTGATCACATGATGCTTTTTATACATGTCCTACTCCAAGCTGTATAGGCTTAAGAGCCAACTACCAATTAAGTAAATCAAGTGATGTGCATCTCTGTAATGAGGAGGGGTGTGGTGTAATAACATCAACACCCTATATAAGGTGTGCTTAATTATTAGGCAACTTCCTTTCCTTTGGCAAAATGGGTCAGAAGAGAGATTTGATGGGCTCTGAAAAGTCCAAAATTGTGAGATGTCTTGCAGAGGGATGCAGCAGTCTTTAAATTGCCAAACTTTTGAAGCGTGATCACTGAACAATCAAGTGTTTCATGGCAAATAGCCAACAGGGTCGCAAGAAGTCTGTTGGGCAAAAAAGGTGCAAAATAACTGCCCATGAATTGAGGAAAATCAAGTGTGAAGCTGCCAAGATGCCATGTGCCACGTCATATTTCAGAGCTGCAATATTACTGGAGTATAAAAAACACAAGGTGTGCCATACTCAGGGAAATGGCCCCCTCGCTCACCTGATCTGAACCCCATAGAGAACCTGTGGTCCATCATAAAATGTGAGATCTACAGGGAGGGAAAACAGTACACCTCTCAGAACAGTCTCTGGGAGGCTGTGGTGGCTGCTGCATGCAATGTTGATCGTAAACAGATCAAGCAACTGACAGAATCTATGGATGGTAGGCTGTTGAATGTCATCATAAAGAAAGGTGGCTATATTGGTCACCAATTATTTTGGGTTTTATTTTTTCATGTCAGAAATGTTTATTTCTAAGTTTTGTGCAGTTATATTGGTTTACCTGGTGAAAATAAACAAGTCAGATGGAAATATATTTGGTTTTTATTAAGTTGCCTAATAATTCTGCACAGTAATAGTTACTTTCACAGACAGATATCCTCCTAAGATAGCCAAATCTAAAAAAAACTCACTCCAACTTCCAAAATCATTAAGCTTTGATATTTATGAGTTTTTTGGGTTGATTGAGAACATAGTTGTTGATCAATAATAAAAATAAACCTCTAAAATACAACTTGCCTAATAATTCTGCACACGGTGTATTGTACCCAATTTATTATGTATTTTAGGAGTCGGAATCAGTCCATTTAATACCAAAATGGACTCCGTCTCCTCAGCTTTGTTGACATCCCTTCTTCTTCTACTTAATCAGACAATGGCAGACACAGGTCATCATGGGCTGGCATCTCCAGGAGTGGCACTTCTTTCAATGATTGTAACTTCTCGAGGTCTGGCCATATTTTTGCATCCTTTTGCCTCTTTGCCACTTAGAAAAAGCAGGGTCTTCTTTTAGAGCTGCACCATCATTGGTCATATTGGAGTTGATGCTCAATGCCATCTTCAATCTCATCTTGTTCACCATCTCCAACGTAGCCCATGGCTTCTGCAACACTCAGCTCTTCCGTCGGCAAGGCTTAATCCTGTTGATTATACCAAGTGTAGTGTGGTGCTCAGAAGTAGTCAAGAACAAGGTACTGACACCAGGTATTGACAATTCCCAGAACACTACATGAAACATCTGGCATTTGCTAGCGGTGTGAACTTCTGTGTAGGCTGCATACTGTCTCAGGTGTTGGCTGGCCAGAACTGAATGATGACTCATGCATATAAAGAGACCAACTATTCACTTTAAACTAAAATTCTTTACTGGACGGTTGATTGTTGTTCACAACTTTACACAACAGAGAGTGGTACATATCTTCCAGAACATTAAATTTTCACTTTGCATGATCACACACAGTTCAACGTCCCACTGGGTGGCATCCGATCTAACAGGGGTGGTGAGTCTTAGTGCAACCTAGTCCAGTGTTACACTGTACACCTTCACAGTCACCTTCCCTTCCTGTAGTCTTCGTCCAGTCTTCCCAGGGGTCCCATGATGACAGTAGTAAAACTTTGCAGACCAGGATGTCTAGTGGGACACTGCTCATTTAGTTGACTAATCACATGCCAGTAAAGTTTAACCTGGTACCTTGATGGTTAAGGGGCCTGAATGTAAGGATTCCATCCTCCGGCTCCTATAACCTGGAGCCTCTCCCTCTGAGTATTTTTGACGCCCTGGTCTATCAGGATGACAGTGTGCAATCTGCCCTTCTGCATGGTGTCCATCTCCTCCTTGGTTACGGGTGCCTGGCCTTTGGTGTTGCTAAGAACGAGCCAATCAAAAATCTTAGAAACACTCTGCACCACACCCACCAGACACACCAATGGGTACCCTGAAGGGAATAGGGCCGCCAACTTGGGGGGTTGGCTGAAAGGGTCAGGAGTGTCAGGAGTAGTCAGTCAAGTGGAGACTCTCAAGAGGAGAGGTCACAAGTTGTTGGAGGAGGTTAGGAGCTGGGCTCCTCAGTTACTAGGTGGCAGATGTTGGTCTGGGCCTGGTAGGAGCTGGAACCCTGGTCGCAGGGGATTGTGTCAAGGGGCACGGAACTGCCGAGCAGGGCAGTTAGTGGCCTCGAACCATCTCCGGTCAGGGGCCAGGGCACGGAGGGGTACGTGCACTCTAGGCTGGGAAGTAGCTTCAAGCGTCCTGGTAATTTACCCGACAAGGGCGAAGACTTCATGATTCATCCTCCACCCACTCCAAAATCAGGGTACTAGCGCAACGAGGGGGATAGGACTTTCCCAATACATAGTCCAGAAAATCCCAAGTGTGAACCCTGAGAGCAATCTCACTTTGTTAGCCATACGGGTGAGCGGGACCCGACTAGTTTCACACTACAGGGGCCAAACAGTAAGGAAAGTGCCAAGAAAAAGGTCACAGGCTAACAAGCAACACCATCGGGTACGGGATCCCAGCGTGCTCCCTCCCTGCTACAGAGGTGCTAAGAATTCTGGTTTACAAGTTGTCGGTGTCAGCGTTATTAGACTGAGTGAGTACGCAGTGACCCTTTCCTCCTCAACGGCGCTCCCCTATCACCACCACCAAGCCCCGGGGTATTCTCCCCCTGCCCACGGAGGGGTTAAACACCTAGCTGCCATACCATCGCCACCGGGTGCTCTTCACAGCAGTGGTGGTACTACACCTTACCACGCACCGCGGGTGGCATCACGAACTTTAATAACAAAACCCCTTGTAAATACCCCCCTTTTATTTTGGGTGTCCACGCGGCTCCTCCCGGGTCCGGAGACCCCTCGAGCCACCGCGGATCCGGAACCAAGCAGCAGCCCGGCTACTGGTGCCGGGGCGGTACATATTGGCCTCTAGTTACAATGCTGTTCACACCCTGTATCTAGCCTCTTTTAAGAATTATGCAATCATCCTTCCTGTTTCCTTTACTTCATTGCCACAAACCACTCTCTGTATGCGACCCTCATAACTGACCGATAACTATACAGCTGTCACATTTAATCACTTGGCCTTCACTAACTCTGACCTCATTATCATATTATATGGTATCTTTAGAAATACTTTTTCTAAAGATCTCTTTATCTATGCTAGTGTATACAGGGACTGTTAGGCAGGAATCACTAATATGCACCCAGAACTGCTCGTGGTTCTGGGTGCATATTGCACATGATAGGTTCCCTTTAGGCCCCGTACGCAAAAAAAATTGAATTTTCTCAAGAAAATTCCGCAGGCATTCAAAGATTACCGCACCAGCGGAACAAAACCGCGGCAAACCGCACCCGAAAACCGCATGCGGTTTGCAGCGGTTCGCTGCGGTTTTACCGCGGTATTGTTCGCGATATTGCCGCGGTTTTGCCGCGTGCGGGGTGGTACATGTGCTTTATTGCATTCAATGCAATAAAGCACATTGAAGAAAAAAAAAAGTAATTTCATTCTGAGATAGATAGAGAAATAGACAGAATAGATAGAAGAATAGATAGACAGACAGAGGGATAGATAGAAGAATAGATAGAATAGATAGATAGAGTCCCTGTGAGCACATGCTGCATTTCTCCCGAGCAGTAATGTGAGTTCACATTACCGGCCGTGGGAAATGCCCTGGAGTTACCTCTGCAGGCTCGCTGCAAGGCTGCATTCAGCCTGTGTCTGTGTCACTCGCTTCTGGATGCCAGCATCGGAGGACGTGGATTACGCCGGAGCGGTGTGTTTCGGGGGGGTTAATAAACGGGTGAATGAGGCTTTTTTGTGTTTTATTTAAAATAAAGGATTTTTCGGTGTGTGTGTTTTTTTCACTTTACTTACGGGTTGATCATGTCAGCTGTCTCATAGACGCTGCCATGATCAAGCCTGGACTTAGTGGCGGCGATCCGCCACCATTAACTCCTTTTTACCTGGATCGCCACTACATCACGGCATCTAGAAGAGCTGGGGACACTCCGGGACTGTCGCATAATGCATGCGACAGTCCCAGGGCATCTGCGGCTCATATTCTCGGCTGCGGGAGGTGGGAGGGAGGCGGGGGAAATTATCCCTGCCCCTCTCCCTCCCCAGCCTGAGAATACCGGGCCGCCGCTGTGTGCTTACCTTGGCTGGACGGTAAATATACAGCAGAGCCCATGTGTTTTTTTTTCTATATTTCCGTTTGTGTGATCTGTGTGTGTTTACTCTCTGCTCCGCTTCCTCTTCCTGTCATAATGACATCACTTCCCTGCAAACCGCAGGCAAGCGATGTACATTACCGCAGGCAAACCGCGAAATACCGGAGGGAATAACGCAGGAAAATGCAATCATCTGCACAGAATTTGGTGCCTGCGTTATTCCCTGCGGGATTTCACGATTACATTGCAGTCAATGGAGTGAAATCCCACAGTGACGTGCGGAAAAGAATTGACATGCAATTGTTTTTGGAATCCCGCAGCAAAACATGCAGCTGTCAAAATCCGCCTAGTGCGCACAGGATATTTTTTCCCATAGGTTTTGCTGGTGATTCACTGCAGAGATGTTATGAACATTTTCTGCAGCGAAGCATGCAGAAAATCCTCGGCAAAATCCGGTAAGTGCGCACAGGGCCTTAAAGGGAACCTGTCATCAGAAATGTAGCTTGAAACCTAAAAGTTTCCCGCTCTGCAGCTGCTGGGCTGCATTCTAGCAAGGTTCCTGTACTTTTTGTGGCCCCTTTTAAACCAAATTAAATACTTTATAAACTTGTACCTTTTGCTATGTAAATTTTGTAAATCGTCCATGGGGGCGGGCTCTCTGCTGACCGTTGCTGTTCCTCCAGCACATTGACGCTGTCCCCCCATGCTCCATTTCATCCATCAGGACGCCACCCACGGCGCCCGAGGTGCCGCCCATGCCAGGATCGCTGGTGACGTGTGTCCCAAGCACGAGATTATGGGCGGCGCTGTGATTGCATCGCAAGTGCCCGCCCATAATCTCGTGGACGCGCTTTCCCCCACTGCCTCCAGCGTTCTGCGCAAGAGCTCGCCAGCCAAATGACCTGATGTCACCTCCTTCCCATCTTACCCTGCAGCAGGGCAAGATGGAAAAGAGGTGACGTCGGGTCATCTGGCCAGCAAAGGCTTGCGCAGAACACTGGAGGAGGAGGGGAAAGTGCGGTGACGAGGTTATGGGCGGCACTTGCTGATGACACTCACAGCGCCACCCATAACCTCGTGCCTGCGCAAAACGTCACCAGCGGTCACATGTGCACTCAGTGCAAAGTCCCGCTACAGTCGCACAGCGCATGCGCGGGACCACGGGCGCCCAGGGGCGGTGTCCTGAGATATGAAATTCAGCGTTGGGGGGCGGCGTAAATCTGCTGGAGGAACAGCAACGGTCAGCAGAGAGCCCGCCCCCATGGACGATTTACAAAATTTACATAGCAAAAGGTACAAGTTTATAAAGTATTTAATTTGGTTTAAAAGGGACCACAAAAAGTACAGGAACCTTGCTACAATGCAGCCCAGGAGCTGCAGAGGGGGAAACTTTTAGGTTTAAAGCAAAATTTCTGATGACAGGTTCCCTTTAAAAATCTTCAAAAATGTGTTTTTTAAAAAATAATATGATTCCTGAAGGGAAATCCTCTTGAAAACCATGCAGGATTTTTACAACTACAAAATATATTATGTAAGAAAATACCCTTATTATAGTATGCTGCAAGGCTTTCTCAATAATTGCATATTTGTCTTTAGTAGAGTTGAGCGCGGTTCGTGGTTCGTGGTTCTCCAGTTCGCGGCTCGAGTGATTTTGGGGCATGTTCTAGATCGAACTAGAACTCGAGCTTTTTGCAAAAGCTCGGTAGTTCTAGAAACGTTCGAGAACGGTTCTAGCAGCCAAAAAACAGCTAAATCATAGCTTGGTTTCTGCTGTAATAGTGTAAGTCACTCTGTGAATCAAACTATTATCACATTTCAGTGTATAGTGTGCGTGAACAGCGCCTTCAGATCACTGCTGTTTCTATAATGGCGATCGCCATTTTTTTTTTTTTTTTTTCTTGTCTTCCTTCCCTAAGTGCGCGCGTCTTGTGGGGCGGGCCAGCATGTCAGCCAATCCCAGACACACACACAGCTAAGTGGACTTTGAGCCAGAGAAGCAACGGCATGTGTGATAGGATCTGCATGTCACATGTCCCTGCATTATAAAACCGGACATTTTCTTCACGGACGCCATTATCTGCCTTCTGCGTCTTTGGTGTCAGACATCACTGTCGCAGCTCCGTCTTCCTGAGTCCTATAGCCGATACAGCTGTATGCGCTGCATACACAGCGTTAGACAGCTTAGGGAGAGCACTTTATAGCAGTCCTTTTAAGGGCTCCAACCGGCAGGGTCAGAGAGCCATACGTGACAGGTCCTGCAAACAGCAACAGCGTCTGTGTAGCCCAGGTCAGGGATTTCCTACCTGCATTTCACCATTAGGAGGGAATAGAAAGGCAGTCTTCCATTCCTCTACCCAGAGCACCACAATCCTGCCACTGTACCCTCTTGTCCTCTGCACACTCCAACTGATAACTAAGCCATTATACTAGCAAACACTCAGTGTACCTAGTGGCATCCTATACGTGGCTATTGGACTTTGCTATAGTCCCACTAGTGCAAAGACATTTGCAGAGCGCGTCTGCCTGCATTGCACACTACAACTCATTCTAAACAAGCCATTATACTAGCAAACACTCAGTGTACCTAGTGGCATCCTATACGTGGCTATTGGACTTTGCTATAGTCCCACTAGTGCAAAGACATTAGCAGAGCACATCTGCCTGCATTGCACACTACAACTCATTCTAACCAAGCCATTATACTAGCAAACACTCAGTGTACCTAGTGGCATCCTATACGTGGCTATTGGACTTTGCTATAGTCCCACTAGTGCAAAGACATTTGCAGAGCGCGTCTGCCTGCATTGCACACTACAACTCATTCTAAACAAGCCATTATACTAGCAAACACTCAGTGTACCTAGTGGCATCCTATACGTGGCTATTGGACTTTGCTATAGTCCCACTAGTGCAAAGACATTTGCAGAGCGCGTCTGCCTGCGTTGCACACTACAACTCATTCTAACCAAGCCATTATACTAGCAAACACTCAGTGTACCTAGTGGCATCCTATACGTGGCTATTGGACTTTGCTATAGTCCCACTAGTGCAAAGACATTTGCAGAGCGCGTCTGCCTGCGTTGCACACTACAACTCATTCTAACCAAGCCATTATACTAGCAAACACTCAGTGTACCTAGTGGCATCCTATACGTGGCTATTGGACTTTGCTATAGTCCCACTAGTGCAAAGACATTTGCAGAGCGCGTCTGCCTGCGTTGCACACTACAACTCATTCTAACCAAGCCATTATACTAGCAAACACTCAGTGTACCTAGTGGCATCCTATACGTGGCTATTGGACTTTGCTATAGTCCCACTAGTGCAAAGACATTAGCAGAGCACATCTGCCTGCATTGCACACTACAACTCATTCTAACCAAGCCATTATACTAGCAAACACTCAGTGTACCTAGTGGCATCCTATACGTGGCTATTGGACTTTGCTATAGTCCCACTAGTGCAAAGACATTAGCAGAGCACATCTGCCTGCATTGCACACTACAACTCATTCTAACCAAGCCATTATACTAGCAAACACTCAGTGTACCTAGTGGCATCCTATACGTGGCTATTGGACTTTGCTATAGTCCCACTAGTGCAAAGACATTTGCAGAGCGCGTCTGCCTGCGTTGCACACTACAACTCATTCTAACCAAGCCATTATACTAGCAAACACTCAGTGTACCTAGTGGCATCCTATACGTGGCTATTGGACTTTGCTATAGTCCCACTAGTGCAAAGACATTTGCAGAGCGCGTCTGCCTGCATTGCACACTACAACTCATTCTAAACAAGCCATTATACTAGCAAACACTCAGTGTACCTAGTGGCATCCTATACGTGGCTATTGGACTTTGCTATAGTCCCACTAGTGCAAAGACATTAGCAGAGCACATCTGCCTGCATTGCACACTACAACTCATTCTAACCAAGCCATTATACTAGCAAACACTCAGTGTACCTAGTGGCATCCTATACGTGGCTATTGGACTTTGCTATAGTCCCACTAGTGCAAAGACATTAGCAGAGCACATCTGCCTGCATTGCACACTACAACTCATTCTAACCAAGCCATTATACTAGCAAACACTCAGTGTACCTAGTGGCATCCTATACGTGGCTATTGGACTTTGCTATAGTCCCACTAGTGCAAAGACATTTGCAGAGCGCGTCTGCCTGCGTTGCACACTACAACTCATTCTAACCAAGCCATTATACTAGCAAACACTCAGTGTACCTAGTGGCATCCTATACGTGGCTATTGGACTTTGCTATAGTCCCACTAGTGCAAAGACATTAGCAGAGCACATCTGCCTGCATTGCACACTACAACTCATTCTAACCAAGCCATTATACTAGCAAACACTCAGTGTACCTAGTGGCATCCTATACGTGGCTATTGGACTTTGCTATAGTCCCACTAGTGCAAAGACATTTGCAGAGCGCGTCTGCCTGCGTTGCACACTACAACTCATTCTAACCAAGCCATTATACTAGCAAACACTCAGTGTACCTAGTGGCATCCTATACGTGGCTATTGGACTTTGCTATAGTCCCACTAGTGCAAAGACATTTGCAGAGCGCGTCTGCCTGCGTTGCACACTACAACTCATTCTAACCAAGCCATTATACTAGCAAACACTCAGTGTACCTAGTGGCATCCTATACGTGGCTATTGGACTTTGCTATAGTCCCACTAGTGCAAAGACATTTGCAGAGCGCGTCTGCCTGCGTTGCACACTACAACTCATTCTAACCAAGCCATTATACTAGCAAACACTCAGTGTACCTAGTGGCATCCTATACGTGGCTATTGGACTTTGCTATAGTCCCACTAGTGCAAAGACATTTGCAGAGCGCGTCTGCCTGCATTGCACACTACAACTCATTCTAAACAAGCCATTATACTAGCAAACACTCAGTGTACCTAGTGGCATCCTATACGTGGCTATTGGACTTTGCTATAGTCCCACTAGTGCAAAGACATTAGCAGAGCACATCTGCCTGCATTGCACACTACAACTCATTCTAACCAAGCCATTATACTAGCAAACACTCAGTGTACCTAGTGGCATCCTATACGTGGCTATTGGACTTTGCTATAGTCCCACTAGTGCAAAGACATTTGCAGAGCGCGTCTGCCTGCGTTGCACACTACAACTCATTCTAACCAAGCCATTATACTAGCAAACACTCAGTGTACCTAGTGGCATCCTATACGTGGCTATTGGACTTTGCTATAGTCCCACTAGTGCAAAGACATTTGCAGCACGTCTGCCTGCGTTGCACACTCCAACTAATTATAACTAAGTTGCATTGTCAGGGATATTTATTCTTTATTATTCTGCTGTTAATAAAGCTAGACCACCACTGCAATCTTCACCACCTCTCAATTTTTACTACCACATTTTCAGTCCACAATCTTGTCGCAATCAACATGAGTGGCAAAATGACAGATGCTGGTGGAAAGGGGAAGAGGCGTGGTGTAAAAGGCAAAAAAGGTTTTGTCCGTGGGGAAGGTGGCAAAGCTCCATTATCATCTGCTGAAGATAGACCATCTACCAGCAAAAGTAAGATGTCTACTACTTACCGTGGACAATCCGATGTGCTCCCTTTGTTACGGACACGAACAACAGGAACAAAGGTAGATGATGGGCAAAAAAGGAAAATGCTTGAATGGATCTCAAGTGGTCCAACAAGTGCCCTCTCTGCCACTTCAAGTACCGCATCCAAAAAACACCAGTCCTCTGAGTTGTCATCCCAATCAAACTTGCTTTCTCCCAGCTCTGAAGTCTCCATCAGCCCTGCACAGTATGGTGGAACTGAGATGGCTGAGTCTGCAGAGCTGTTCAGTCACACTATAGCCTGGGAATCAGAGGTCTGCTCCCAAGCTACAGTGAGTACAGAACAGGAAATGGTCTGCAGTGATGCCCAGAACCTTTGTGACTCAGATTCAGGCCGTGAGGACCAAGTTTCTGAGCATAATGTTGACCCTTTGTCACAAACTGTAACACCTGTGGTTATAGACAATGAGGAACATACTGATGAAGATGAGACGCAGATACCCGATTGGGATGACAACTTAAATATTCGTTCAGGGCAAGAAGAGGCTCGGTCTGAGGGGGAGGGGAGTGCAAACACAACAATTGATGATGACGTTCTAGATCCCACCTACTGTCAACCCCCAGTCAGGCACTCGAGGAGGTCAACAGAGGCGGTGGAGGAGGATGCAACCGACGACGAAGTTACCTTGCGCCTTCCTGGACAGAGTCGGAGAACTGGTAGCACGTCTACAACTGCATCCTCAGCCACCACTCTGCCTATGAGCATTATTCGTGGTGGATCAACAGGTCGCATGGCCTCTAAGCCTTGCCTAGCCTGGTCCTTTTTTCACATCGAAAAAGATCGCCCAACTCATGTGATATGTAACATTTGTCATGATTCTGTTAGTAGAGGTCAAAACCTCAGCAGTTTGACAACTTCTTCCATGAATCGTCACATGACTAAATATCATAAGTCCCGGTGGGAAGCTCACCGTGCTGCAATGCGGCCTAGTGGAGCGAACCATCCACCGCCCGCCCCTTCCACTGCATCCGCGCGCTCTTCATCTTCTAGGACTGTGGGGACAGCTGCCACACCTGTTTTTCCACGCAAAACTTCCACCACTGTAACCGCAACAGGCAGTTTGCTTGTAAGGTCATCAGTTGGTTTGGAAGGGGAAACAAGTGAGTGTGTACAGCTCTCTCAGACATCGATAGCACCAACGTTGGATGAAGGCAACATCATGTCTCCGCCTGCACTTTCCTCACAAACCTGCATTTTTCCAGGGACACCCTACTCAACACCGTCTACACACAGCAGCCAGATCTCTGTCCCTCAGATGTGGTCAAATAAAAGGCCACTTCCTCCGACCCATGACAAAGCTAAGAGGTTGACTCTATCCCTCTGTAAGCTGTTGGCTACCGAAATGCTGCCTTTCCGCCTAGTGGACACACAGGATTTTAGAGACCTTATGTCTGTCGCTGTGCCCCAGTACCAGATGCCTAGTCGCCACTACTTCTCTAAGAAAGGTGTGCCCGCGCTACACCAGCATGTCGCACACAACATCACCGCTTCCTTGAGAAACTCTGTGTGTGAACGGGTGCATTTCACCACCGATACTTGGACCAGTAAGCATGGACAGGGACGTTACATGTCGCTGACTGGGCACTGGGTAACTATGGTGATAGATGGTGAAGGGTCTGCTGCACAAGTCTTGCCGTCCCCACGACTTGTGTGTCAATCCTCTGTCTGTCCAAGTTCCGCCACTGCTTCTGCATCCTCCACCTCATCTGGGTCCTCCACCTCCGCCCCAAGCCTGCCTGGTCAGGCCACCAGCGTTCTCACTGCGCAGAAGGAATCACGCACCCCTCATTACTATGCTGGCAGCAGAGCGCAACGGCATCAGGCGGTCTTTAGCTTGACATGTCTTGGTAATAAGAGTCACACAGCTGAGGAGTTGTGGTCAGCTTTGCGGTCCGAGTTTAATAAATGGTTGTCTCCACTCAAACTGCAGCCTGGTAAGGCCGTGTGCGACAATGCTGCAAACCTGGGTGCGGCACTTCGCCTGGGCAAGGTGACACACGTACCTTGTATGGCTCACGTGTTGAACCTTGTCGTGCAGCAATTTTTAACACACTATCCCGGCCTAGATGGCCTTCTGAACAGGGCACGAAAACTGTCAGCTCACTTCCGCCGTTCAAGCGCCGCAGCAGAGCGACTTGCATCGCTCCAGAAGTCTTTCGGCCTGCCGGTTCATCGCCTGAAATGCGATGTGGCGACACGCTGGAATTCAACTCTCCACATGTTACAGCGACTGTGGCAGCACCGCAGAGCCCTGGTGCAATACGTCATGACGTATAGCCTGGGCCAACGAGATGCAGAGGTGGGGCAGATCACCCTGATGGAGTGGTCTCAGATCAAGGACCTATGCACCCTTCTGCACAGTTTCGACATGGCGACGAATATGTTTAGCTCTGACAATGCCATTATCAGCATGACGATTCCAGTCATTTACATGCTGGAGCACACGCTAAACACTATTCGGAGTCAGGGGGTGGGACAACATGAAGGGGAGGAACTACAGGAGGATTCATATGCGCAAGGGACAACAACATCACGAAGGTCCAGACGTTCATCATCACCAACGCAGCAGGCATGGGACCATGGGGGACAGGGATCGACAAGGGCGCATAGTAGCAGGCGAAATGTTGAGCAAGGTGCAGGAGAACATGAAGAAATGGAGGACGAACTGTCCATGGACATGGAAGACTCAGCGGATGAGGGAGACCTTGGTCAAATTTCAGTTGAAAGAGGTTGGGGTCAGATGTCAGAGGAAGAAAGAACGGGTAGCACCTCTATGCCACAAACACAGCATGGACTTGGTCCGCATGGCTGCGCAAGACACATGAGTGCCTTTTTGTTGCACTACCTCCAACATGACAGTCGTATTGTCAAAATTAGAAGTGATGATGACTACTGGATTGCCACACTATTAGATCCCCGGTACAAGTCCAAATTTTGTGACATAATTCCAGCCATAGAAAGGGACGCACGTATGCAGGGATATCAGCAGAAGCTGTTACTAGATCTTAGCTCGGCTTTTCCACCAAACAACCGTGCAGGTGCAGGGAGTGAATCTCCCAGTTGTAACTTGACAAACATGGGACGGTCTCGTCATCTTCAACAGTCTACCCGTACCAGTAGGACCTTTTCTGGTGCCGGTAACAGCAATTTTATGGAATCTTTTCATAATTTTTTTAGACCCTCTTTTGCAAGGCCACCAGAGACAACAAGTCTGACACATACTCAACGGCTGGAGAGGATGATACAGGAGTATCTCCAAATGAACATCGATGCCATGACTGTGCAACTGGAGCCTTGCTCCTTTTGGGCTTCAAACATAGAAAAATGGCCAGAGCTCTCCAGTTACGCCTTGGAGATTTTGTCGTGTCCAGCTGCCAGCGTTGTCTCTGAACGTGTATTCAGTGCTGCTGGGTGTGTGCTGACAGATAAGCGCACGCGTCTGTCCAGTGACAATGTGGACAGACTGACGTTCATCAAAATGAACAAGTCATGGATCCAGAAGGAATTTACTACCCCTGTGTCATCCTGGGGAGAGTAAATGCTTGTGGATTTGGAATGTGCTTGATGCAAATCAAAACATCCTGTTTGCAACTAGGGCCCAAGTGCTGCCACTGATGTGGTGGGTGTCTGTGTGGCCCAATTTTTGGAAAAAAGGGAGACTCCGCTTGGAGTAACCCTTGCTTGCTGTGTTTTTAAAAGAAGCCAAGATGAACAGAGCTGGGATCAGGAAAGACTTTGCTACCTACCCCGGTGTCATCCTGGGGACGGATAAGAATAGCGTATTTTTGAATGTGCTTGATGCAAATCAAAACATCCTGTTTGCAACTAGGGCCCAAGTGCTGCCACTGAATGGGTGGGTGTGTGTGGGGCCCAATTTTTGGAAAAAAGGGGAGACTCCGCTTGGAGTAACCCTTGCTTACATTGTTTTTAAAAGAAGCCAAGATGAACAAGTCATGGGTCAGCAAAGACTTTGCTACCTACCCCAGTGTCATCCTGGGGACGGCTAAGAATAGCGTATTTTTGAATGTGCTTGATGCAAATCAAAACATCCTGTTTGCAACTAGGGCCCAAGTGCTGCCACTGATGGGGTGGGTGTCTGTGTGGCCCAATTTTTGGAAAAAAGGGAGACTCCGCTTGGAGTAACCCTTGCTTGCTGTGTTTTTAAAAGAAGCCAAGATGAACAGAGCTGGGATCAGGAAAGACTTTGCTACCTACCCCGGTGTCATCCTGGGGACGGCTAAGAATAGCGTATTTTTGAATGTGCTTGATGCAAATCAAAACATCCTGTTTGCAACTAGGGCCCAAGTGCTGCCACTGAATGGGTGGGTGTGTGTGGGGCCCAATTTTTGGAAAAAAGGGGAGACTCCGCTTGGAGTAACCCTTGCTTACATTGTTTTTAAAAGAAGCCAAGATGAACAAGTCATGGGTCAGCAAAGACTTTGCTACCTACCCCAGTGTCATCCTGGGGACGGCTAAGAATAGCGTATTTTTGAATGTGCTTGATGCAAATCAAAACATCCTGTTTGCAACTAGGGCCCAAGTGCTGCCACTGATGGGGTGGGTGTCTGTGTGGCCCAATTTTTGGAAAAAAGGGAGACTCCGCTTGGAGTAACCCTTGCTTGCTGTGTTTTTAAAAGAAGCCAAGATGAACAGAGCTGGGATCAGGAAAGACTTTGCTACCTACCCCGGTGTCATCCTGGGGACGGATAAGAATAGCGTATTTTTGAATGTGCTTGATGCAAATCAAAACATCCTGTTTGCAACTAGGGCCCAAGTGCTGCCACTGAATGGGTGGGTGTGTGTGGGGCCCAATTTTTGGAAAAAAGGGGAGACTCCGCTTGGAGTAACCCTTGCTTACATTGTTTTTAAAAGAAGCCAAGATGAACAAGTCATGGGTCAGCAAAGACTTTGCTACCTACCCCAGTGTCATCCTGGGGACGGCTAAGAATAGCGTATTTTTGAATGTGCTTGATGCAAATCAAAACATCCTGTTTGCAACTAGGGCCCAAGTGCTGCCACTGATGGGGTGGGTGTCTGTGTGGCCCAATTTTTGGAAAAAAGGGAGACTCCGCTTGGAGTAACCCTTGCTTGCTGTGTTTTTAAAAGAAGCCAAGATGAACAGAGCTGGGATCAGGAAAGACTTTGCTACCTACCCCGGTGTCATCCTGGGGACGGCTAAGAATAGCGTATTTTTGAATGTGCTTGATGCAAATCAAAACATCCTGTTTGCAACTAGGGCCGAAGTGCTGCCACTGATGGGGTGGGTGTCTGTGTGGCCCAATTTTTGGAAAAAAGGGAGACTCCGCTTGGAGTAACCCTTGCTTGCTGTGTTTTTAAAAGAAGCCAAGATGAACAGAGCTGGGATCAGGAAAGACTTTGCTACCTACCCCGGTGTCATCCTGGGGACGGATAAGAATGGCGTATTTTTGAATGTGCTTGATGCAAATCTAGCTGTGAAGTGTACAACTGGGGCACAACTGCTGCCACTGAATGGGTGGGTGTGTGTGGGGCCCAATTTTTGGAAAAAAGGGGAGACTCCGCTTGGAGTAACCCTTGCTTACATTGTTTTTAAAAGAAGCCAAGATGAACAAGTCATGGGTCAGCAAAGACTTTGCTACCTACCCCAGTGTCATCCTGGGGACGGCTAAGAATAGCGTATTTTTGAATGTGCTTGATGCAAATCAAAACATCCTGTTTGCAACTAGGGCCCAAGTGCTGCCACTGAATGGGTGGGTGTGTGTGGGGCCCAATTTTTGGAAAAAAGGGGAGACTCCGCTTGGAGTAACCCTTGCTTACATTGTTTTTAAAAGAAGCCAAGATGAACAAGTCATGGGTCAGCAAAGACTTTGCTACCTACCCCAGTGTCATCCTGGGGACGGCTAAGAATAGCGTATTTTTGAATGTGCTTGATGCAAATCAAAACATCCTGTTTGCAACTAGGGCCGAAGTGCTGCCACTGATGGGGTGGGTGTCTGTGTGGCCCAATTTTTGGAAAAAAGGGAGACTCCGCTTGGAGTAACCCTTGCTTGCTGTGTTTTTAAAAGAAGCCAAGATGAACAGAGCTGGGATCAGGAAAGACTTTGCTACCTACCCCGGTGTCATCCTGGGGACGGATAAGAATGGCGTATTTTTGAATGTGCTTGATGCAAATCTAGCTGTGAAGTGTACAACTGGGGCACAACTGCTGCCACTGAAGGGGTGGGTGTGTGGGGCCCAATTTTTGGAAAAAAGGGAGACTCCGCTTGGAGTCACCTTGCGGTGTTTTACATGACTTTAGAAGGGCGTGCCATGCCTATATCTGTGTGTCCTCCTCTTTTTCCTTGTCCAGCTGTTTTGTTTTCGCATGAGTACATGTCCTTGTCACTTTCCCATGTGTTTGTGTTGTGTTGTGAGTTGTTTGTCACCTTTTGGACACCTTTGAGGGTGTTTTCTAGGTGTTTTACTGTGTTTGTGATTGCCTGCCATTGTTTCCTATGGGCTCGAGTTCGGTTCGTCGAACGTTCGACGAGCCGAACTCGAGCCAGACCCCCCGTTCGGCGAACCGCCTCGAGCCGAACCGGGACCGGTTCGCTCATCTCTAGTCTTTAGGAGATGGAACCAAATGTGAAGATATTGATGAATGTAAGATAAACAATACCTGCTCAACTAATGCAACCTGCACTAATACAATAGGAAGTTACATCTGTGTCATTAACAATGGTGAGTAATCAAGTGACTCTTGTGCCAGATTTTTATTAATGTGTAAGTAGGTATTATAATTTATAGTGATAATATTCTTTTGAACATGAGTTGAGGATCACTCTGTTCTATTTATCTCTTTGTCTCCTTTAACACATCCGTTTAAAAATACACGTGTTAAACAGCCCGTTTTGTCCAGCCGTGTGGCCAATCCATGTGTACATGTGTCATCTGTGTGATATCGATGTACTGTCCGTGAGACATAAGAAAAAAACACATGACACTGCACACCTTTTATACATCCAAACCATACATTTCAAAGATAGATACAGTGGGTACGTTAAGTATTCAGACCCCTCTAAATTTTTCACTTTGTTTCATTGCAGCCATTTCGTAAATAAATAAAGTTAATTTTTTTCTCATTAATGTATACTCTGCACCCCATCTTCACAGAAAAATAACAGAAATGTAGAAATTTTTGCAAATTTATTAAACAAGAAAAACTGAAATATCACATAGTCATAAGTATTCAGACCCTTTGCTGAGACACTCATATTTAAGTCACCTGCTGTCCATTTCCTTGTGATCCTCCTTGAGATGGTTCTCCTCCTTCATTGGAGTCCTGCTGTGTTAATTAAACTGATAGGACATGATTTGGAAAGGCACACACCTGTCTATATAAGACCTCACAGCTCACAGTGCATGTCTGACCACATGAGAATCATGCGGTCAAAAGAACTACCCAAGCAGCTCAGAGACAGAATTGTGGCAAGGCGCAGGTCTGCCCAAGGTTACAAAACAATTTTTGCAGTACTCAAGGTTCCTAAGAGCACAGTGGCCTCCATAATCCTTAAATGGAAGAAGTTTGGGACCACCAGAACTCTTCCTAGACCTGGCCGTACAGCCAAACTGAGCAATCGTGGGAGAAGAGCCTTGGTGAGAGATGGGAATAAGAACCCCAAGATCAATATGGCTAAGCTCCAGAGATGCAGTAGGGAGATGGGAGAAATTTTCACAAAGTCAACTATCACTGCAGCCCTCCACCCATGGGGCCTTTATTGCAGAGTGGTCCAACGAAAGCCTCTCCTCAGTGCAAGACATATGAAAGCCCACATAGAGTTTGCAATAAAAACACATGAAGGACTCCCATACTATGAGAAATAAGATTCTCTGGTCTTATGAGACGACAATAGAACTTTTTCGTGATAATTCTAAGTGGAATGTGTGGAGAAAACTAGGCACTGCTCATCACCTGCCAAATACAATTCCAACAGTGAAACATGGTGGTGGCAGCATCATGCTATGGGGGTGTATTTCAGCTGCAGGGACAGGACGACTGGTTGTAATTGAAGGAAAGCCTAATATGGACAAGTACAGAGATATCCTGGAAGAAAACCTCTTCCAGAGTGCTCTGGACCTCAGACTTGGACGAAGGTTCACCTTCCAACAAGACAATGACCCTAAGCACACAGCTAAAATAACAAAGGAATGGCTTTAGAATAACTCTGTGACCATTTTTGACTGGCCCAGCCAGAGCCCTGACCTAAACCCAATTGAGCATCTCTGAAGAGACCTGAAAATGGCTGTCCACCAACGTTCACCATCAGATCGTCTTACAAATCTTTTTCATCAACCCTCAGCATATCAAATAAAAAAACAATTCAGCAAGCTGGCAAATTTGAATTTGAAAGGATTTATGATTTTTAATAGACACATCCAAAAATTAAGTTACAATGGTATCAACTAATTAATATTGTAACTTAAGGGACTATTGTATTATGAAAAAATTGTTTAAAAGAACTGAGAGTCCTCAGTGGTTGATACCTTTTAATGGCTAACTGAAAAGATGGTAATAATTGCAAGCTTTCGAGACTACTCAGGTCTCTTCATCAGGCATGGTATAACACAAAATCTGAAGAGTCACATAAAAAAACAAAACAAGTTATATAAAACAGAACTATCTCTATGGCAGGGGGGAAACTGTTGTGGCCATAACTATGCCATGCTATGGTCACAACAGTTTGCCCCCTGCCATAGAGATAGTTCTGTTTTATATAACTTTTTTTTTTTTTTTTTTTTACTGCACTATTCTAAGTCCTGTTGTGTATAAATATGTGACTCTTCAGATTTTGTGTTATACCATGCCTGAAGAAGAGACCTGAGTAGTCTCGAAAGCTTGCAATTATTACCATCTTTTCAATTAGCCATTAAAAGGTTTCAACCACTGAGGACTTCAGTTCTTTTAAACAATTTTTTTTATCTCTACTGGCTAACACGGTACAAAGATATATTTTACTTGTATTGTATTATGAAATTTCTTGCCTAAGTGATTTATGTCTGCCCATATTGTATTCAAATTAGTGCTGGAGAAAGACTGCAGTATTATCATACAGTAATAAAATCTAGCTCAAATAAAGCTGTAGTGAATTCTCTACGGGAACAATTCTTATGATTAGGTTCAGATGAGCAGATTTGTGCAATTACTTTACACATTTGAGTCCTCGATTGACACCAAGTCTACAAACCAAAACTAAGAGATTAATAGATCTAAAAGACACTTCTCTGAAACTGATATAAACAACAGTTTGTGCCAATCCAATTTGTGTTGCCATTAATGCTCATACTTTTTTTATGTAATTATAAGAGAAATTGTTTTCTTTTTCTCCACAGCTCGGGCGCACTTGTTTATATCTCTGCATTTCTCATCGCTGCTGAATAAAACAGAAAGACAAGAGCTATTAACATTGGAGGTAACACAATTTCCACTAATACTTTTAATTCCAAAATATTGATTAAGAAGAATCTATAATGTACTTGGAGATTTGGCTTGTATAAGGGAAATTCCAAGAACCCAACTATGTACTGTAGCTACCAAAGGAAGTAGGAGTTTTGGCATTGCCTGAAGCATGTGTGTTATTTAAATCACAGAAAAAACGATCAAAGGTGAGTAACCCAAAAATATAAATCACAGAAAAAATACTCCTAAAATTTTTTTCGTTAAACTTTTATTGAATATCAATATATTGAAACATGAAGTGGGGGGGGGGGGGTGTTCAGAAAAATATAAAATGCCCTAAGGGTCTAAAGTACAATGAAAAATACAGTCTAGTGGACCAGCCAGCGGTATATCCCAGCAAATGGTGGGAAAGGCTTATATCGCTCCACCAGTCAACTTTACAAATGATGATACATCAATTTTTTAACATTCATTACAGAAACATTTTTAATACACAATTATTATCATCCAGATCCATTAATTAACCATGCATTGAAAAAGAGACTTATATAAAATGTAAATTTCTAGATAGATTTGGCATATATCTCTCAAATACAGAAACTTGAACTATATGTATTATTGGTAGGACAGTGTAAGAAAATATAATCATAGAGTACTGTAGTAGGATAAAATAAACATACAGTGTTCTTTTTATGTCAAAAAAAGCATAAACAAGTTATCCCCAAGAAATATTACCCTTGGGTAATATTTCTTGGGGCTAACTTGTTTATGCTTTTTTTGACATAAAAAGAACACTGTATGTTTATACATGGGTAATATTTCTTGGGGCTAACTTGTTTATGCTTTTTTTGACATAAAAAGAACACTATATGTTTATACATGGGTAATATTTCTTGGGGATAACTTGTTTATGCTTTTTTTGACATAAAAAGAACACTATATGTTTATACATGGGTAATATTTCTTGGGGATAACTTGTTTATGCTTTTTTTGACATAAAAATAACACTGTATGTTTATTTTATCCTACTACAGTACTCTATGATTATATTTTCTTACACTGTCCTACCAATAATACATATAGTTCAAGTTTCTGTATTTGAGAGATATATGCCAAATCTATCTATAAATTTACATTTTATATAAGTCTCTTTTTCAATGCATGGTTAATTATTGGATCTGGATGATAATAATTGTGTATTAAAAATGTTTCTGTAATGAATGTTAAAACATTGATGTATCATCATTTGTAAAGTTGACTGGTGGAGCGATATAAGCCTTTCCCACCATTTTCTGGGATATACCGCTGGCTGGTCCACTGACTGTATTTTTCATTGTACTTTAGACCCTTAGGGTATTTTATATTTTTCTGAACACCCCCCCCCACTTCATGTTTCAATATATTGATATTCAATAAAAGTTTAACAAAAAAAAATTTAGGAGTATTTTTTCTGTGATTTACATGCGTTTTATTTACTAGCAGCTCAACTATAGCACATAAGATGTTGAGATTTGGAAAATGGTGTGGGATCAAGTGGAAAACTAGTGAAACAGTTCATGGTAATTTACCATTAAAGGTTCTGAAAAATCATGACCTGAAAAGTGCAGCAGGAGGAATACAACTTTGCTCTTAACACATAAAATGTGGTGGGGTACCAAGAAACTGTTAGGTCTAGAAGGATAAACCAAAGATACTCTACTATGGCAAAACTCACATTTGTGGGAAAAATATCAGCTAGAAGGCTTTCAAGCATGGGAACTAAAAGGGATTAAACACTTAAATACAAGTTGTTTGATGGAGGTGCTTTGAAGAGTTTTCAACAGCTCAATGAGGCATTTATGTTATGTAATAACTAAAGATGGTGCAAATCAATTTGAAGGATTTCACACCAGGCTGGCTAATCGAAGGTACTGCGTAGGCCAGGGGGTAGGAGGCAGTTCACAGAGCTCCCACACAACGGGCACACATTACTGATCTGGCTGCTGGACTGAGTGCTGCAAATCAATTTACACAACTCTACTAATGGCATGTTTTTTTTAGTTTCCCAAAATTTCAGCATACTCTTCAGACATGTGCTAGAGCAGATTTTGATATAGGAATCATCAGCAATTTTAGAGCATATTTTCAAATCCATAAAGTGAGGCATATCAATAGCAAATGAAAAACTAATGTCTAAACTCCTCTGTGACACAATACAGCCTATTAAAGGAGAATGGGAAGAGAATATAGAAAAAATGGGAAGTAATATTTTACTCTAAGAGATTTGTCCTTGATTGTGACAAAAACGAAGATCTTAGTTATTTTTGTTCCTTTTTTGTACACAAGAACAAAAAACTTATGTAACATGGGTCTCTAAATAGACGCAGAGTTCCCAAGCGGCTCTGAAAAAATAGCAGTTTCACCATTTGTATATGCTAGAGTAGCTGGAGATCTGAATAAGACAGCTTTCATTTTCTTACATCTCGTCGCCGTTTCATAGAGATTAGCTCGTCAAAATGTATATGCTAATTTTTACTTCAACCAAAAAGGCGTGAGCAGAGATTCTTTTCTGGGGGCATTTACGTTCTCTTTTTTTTTTTTCTTTTTTTCAACAAGCTCACATAGATCTCATTGCAGGCCCTATGGCTGGTGCAGACAGCCATAGATTCTCTCATCCAAGAGAATTGAGCTGATTACGCAACTCACACTCTGATCAAACACAGTCCACAGTGTGCTCTGATTTTCTCAGGCTTTATTCTGTCAGGCCTCAGAAATGGGACTGCACTCAGATGTCATCCGAGGGCAGTCCAAGGTGTACCGCCCCCACGTCAGCGGCCGAGCCACTCAGATCCGGAGCCACAGTGGCTCGAGGGGTCTCCGGATCCGGGGGTCTGCGCGGACACTCGGATTAAAAGAAAAGGGGGGGATATGTACAAGGGAGTTAGAAAGTTAGTGACGCTACCCACGGTGCGTGGTAATGTAAGGGACCACCGCTGCTGTTGGGGAGCCCGGTGACGATGGTGCAGCAGCCGGATGTTTAACCCCTCCGTGGGTAGGGGGTTTGTGTCCCGGGGCCCGTTGGATGGTTGGTGCTTGGGGTGCCGTTGGGGATAGGAACAGGGATTTTCAGTGTACTCACTTAGTCCAGGAATAACAACACCGACAGCTTGTAAACCAGAATTCTGAGCACCACTGCAGCTTGTAGGGAAAACACTTGGGTCCGTGCCCTTGGTGTTGCTGTTAGCCTGTGGCCCTTTCCTTTGCACCTTTGTCTCTATTTGGACCCTCGGGTATAAAACTCTTCGGGTCTCGCTCACCCGTATGGCTAACGGAGTGTGCTTGCTCTCAGGGTTCACACATAGGATTTCTTTGGACTGTATTGGGAAAGTCCTATTCCATTGGTGTGCTAGTACCCCAATTTTGAAGCGTGTTGGGGATGAATCTTGAAGTCTTCACCCCCATTGGGTAAATTACCAGAACGTGTGAAGCTACTTTCCGGCCTAGGGTCCACGTACCCCGTCGTACCCTGGCCCCTGCCCGGTGATAGCTCAAGGCTGCCGGCCACCCTCCTCGGCAGTCCGTGCCCCTTGACACCCCTGCGACTGGGGTTCCAGCTCCTACCAGGCCCAGACCAACGTCTGCCACCTAGTAACTATAGGAGCCCTGCTCCAGGCCGGTGACCTCTCCCTCACAGAGAGTAACCTCTCCTCATCCAACGCACTCTCTCCTCTTCTTTGCTCCACTGTCACTTTCTCACGTTCCCCTTACCAAAACCCCATACGGGCAGTCCTATTCCCTTCAGGCCTCCCCAAATGGTGTGTCTGGTGGGTACAGTGTAAAGTGTTCCTAGGATTTTGATTGGCTAAGCTGTTAGCAACACCAAAGGACCAGGACCCGTAACGAAGGAGGAGTGGATACTGTGCAGAAGGGCAGATTGCACAATACCCTGTGACGACCTGATAGGCCAGGGCGTCACAGATGTTTTCCACACACTCATTGATTTTCATGACTGTGTGTGATCCGAATATCAGCTGAAACCCAGACGTGTCATTTCAGACATGTGCATGGCCCCATAGAATAACATGGAAACAAGTGCTATCTGTCAAAGCAATAGCACCGGTATATGGAATAGATGTAGAGCGGTGTGTGTGACAAGCTGCAGCTCTCATCTCACAAAGCTGACATTGTGATTGATGAGGAAGGAGAGTAGAGCTTTGTATCATCACATACACTACTCTACTCTCCTCGTCCTCTGATGCTTTCAGGACTGGGAAATGAGAGCTGCAGTATATTACATACAACACTGCTAATGATCCCAGACATACAGCTCAGTTCTCCTCCTGGCACTTGCATCCATAGTAGGTGAGATCTGTGAGATATGGGGAGGAAAGAAGAGCTGTGTGTCATTACATGCTCTGCATTATCTGTGATTACAAGTGCTATGAAGAGAGCATGGCAGAGTTTCCAGAATAGAAGCAGAGCAGTCAGGGCCAGATTAAGGTTGGTGGGGGCCCCTGGGCAGAAAATCTGGTGGGGGCCCAATAACATTCACATTTTTAGCCATAACAGTAGAGCGCGAACTGTAGCATTTAGCTATAAATCCAATGAGCATGTATCTTATACTGTTCTGCCACATTCAGATTTACAGTACTACAATACAGACACAGTCCAGGATCACTCACAGCTGTCACTTATACACACAGTACAATACAGATACAGTCCAGGATCACTCACAGCCGTCACTTATACACACAGTACAATACAGATACAGTCCAGGATCACTCACAGCTGTCACTTACACACAGTACAATACAGATACAGTCCAGGATCACTCACAGCTGTCACTTATACACACAGTACAATACAGACACAGTTCAGGATCACTCACAGCCGTCACTTATACACAGAAAGTAGAGTTAAGGCTGCTTTACACATTTCAATTACATATGCGATCTCGTATGCGATCGCTCACGCCCCCATCGTATGTGCGGAATGGGCAATTTGTTGCCCGTGTCACACAAACGATTAACCCCCGTCACACGTACTTACCTTCCAAATGATCTCACTGTGGGCGGCGAACATCCACTTCCTGAAGTGGGAGGGACGTTCGGCGTCACAGCGACGTCACACAGCGGCTGGCCAATAGAAGCGGAGGGGCGGAGTTGAGCGGGACGTAAACATCCTGCCCACCTCCTTCCTTCCGCATTGCTGGCGGGACGCAGGTAAACTGTGTTCATCGTTCCCGGGGTGTCACATGGAGCAACGTGTGCTGCCTCAAGAACGATGAACAAACAGATGTTCAATTTTTAGAAAATGAACGACGTGTATGCGATCAACGTTTTAACGCACAATCAGGGTCGCACGTAGCTGTCACACACTACAATATCACTAACGATGCCGGATGTGCGTCACTTACGACGTGACCCCGCCGACACATCGTTAGATATATTGTAGCGTGTAAAGCTTTACGCACATATTTTTATTGATCCCAATGTTAAGGCAGCCAGGGCCGGCTCCAGGTTTTTGTGGCCTCCGGGTGAAAGTCTCAGTGGACCCCATCCACACACAGACACGCACATACACATACAGGCATACATACATGTACATATTTGAAGACAAATTCACAAAAATACATATAAACAGACAAATATATGCACAGTCATATACACTGACATACATGCAGACACAGACGCATTAGTGCTCGTGCGCACGTGAAGATTGTCCATGATACGTGCGCACGTTGCTTTTATGAACACAGCGATTTGGGTGCTAAAATGTTGACCCAAATCCATGCGTTCATAAAAGCAGCATGTCAATTATTCCGTGCGCTATGGATGCAGCTCCCACTCTGTCTATGGCGGGGGCAGCAACCAGAGCGCATGAAATCGGCTTTTTTTGTACAGAAAAACTGCATCCACAATGCAGTGTTTCTGCAGCGATTTGACGCGCACATGTGCTGTCAAATCGCTGCAGAATATTCAGCAGTTATGTGCGCATGAGCCCTTACAGGTATTAATATGAGGAAGTCGCCAGAAGCCTCACTCACCTCTCCCGCTTGTTTCCGTCCAGCCCCTTCAGGACATGTGGCTGTGTTTCACGATGGCTGTCACTAACAGACATGACTGCACACTGACAGCACTGCTGTGTATACATCACTGCTGTGTATACATCACAGGAGGGGCTGGGGGCTACAATATATACATTACAGGAGGGGCAGGGGGCATAGACATTACTAGAGTGGCAAACAGATGCCACAGGTGCCAGATGTGCGTCACTAATGACGTGACCCCGACGATATATTGTTAGCGATGTCACAGCGTGTAAAGCACCCTTATTTGCACACGTTGAGTATTTTGTTCCAGAAATTTCTGCATGATTTCTGTATCTCTTAGCAAGAAAAACGCAGCGCAGAAAAGCACATCGTTCATGCATTTTTCAATTAAATGGGTGAAAAATGCAGGCAAAAACACTGAAAGAATTGACATACTGGAGATTATTTTCTGCACCAAATCTGCGAGGAGACAATACTGCATGACACTTCAGGATTGTCACTGACTTTCCTGGCATCAGGATTTGCTTTCAGTTTTCTGACAAAACTGCACTCAACAATGCATAAAAAAGTGATAAAATGCACTGTGTACACACAGCTTTAGGCCCCCTTCACACGTCCGTGTCTCCGGTACGTGTGTCGCGGGCGGGGGAGCAGATCACGGCAGGGGGCTACTTGAGACGCTTTGATCCGGGATCGTGGCTGTGGCTTAAGTGGTAGCCGGATCCGGGGCTCGTGCAGTAGCCCGTCGCCCACAACTCAATAAAGGGTTTTTTTACAGGGGAGAGTCTGTCAGTGACGCCACTCGTGAGTTGTGGTGATAGTTGGTGACACCGCAGCTGCCTTGGTATGGGGCACCTGGGGCTGATGGAACGGGGCAGCAGGATGGTATCCCCTCCACGAGTAGGGGAGGTGTAGTCCCAGGGCCCAGGTGTAGATGGAGTGGAATGCTGGGACACAGTTGTGACGCCCTGGGCAAGCCAGGGGTCACAGGTCACTACACCACATGCACCCCACATTCCCTGCAGGCACATCGAAGCCAAAACTAAAATCCTTGTTGCCTTCCTCCAGGGGCTGGTGTCCACACCAGGGGGTGGGCCAGGCGGTTGGCTCCACCCGCCGAGGAGTTCACAGCTCTGGAGGCGGGAAAACCAGGCAGATGAGTGTTAGAGTTGAAAGTGAAAGGAAGTGAAGTGAAGTGGTAGAGGAGCTAAAGTAAGAGCAACAGAGAAAGTGACAGCAAGAAGCCTGAAGTTGGTCCGGGTGTGTGCCCCGGACTGAGACAGCAAGGTTGGCAGACGGCGGTGACCGTCTGCAGGCGAGACTGATTGGAGGTTGCCGAAAGGACCGTGGACGGGTGGTGACCCGGCGGTACCGGAGCGGTATACGAAGATCAGTCAGCACCAGGGCAGGGGCCTTTCGGATCCCGGCAAGGCTAGGAGTCGCCATAATTTGCCAAATCCGTCAGTGAAGGGGACGACTGTCTCTCAACAACTAAGTCCCGATTGAAGGCAACAGTCCGACCGTAGAGGGGAGACACCGCCACCGCCAAGGCACCAGTTTCCCAGGGCCAGCGCCTGCGGGCAAGAGTGGAGCTCCTCCGGCTCATATCTAGGCCGGGGAGCGGGTTACCGGTGGGAACCCATCGCAACCAAACAACAACACATAGGTGCAGGAAAAAGACCGTCACCGTCACCTGCAGGGTATACCAACAGTGCAACCGTCTAAGGGACCCGTCCAACCAGCCGTTTGTTTACCGAGAACTGTGTCGTGTTTACTGGCTGAGTGAGTACCTCCGTGCCGTGCGGCACAGCGCTGCCCCTGCGCTCCTGCACCTCCACAGGCCCCCTACCCGCCTGCCCACCATCCAACCCCATCACTGGGCCCCGGGATCACCAACCCCTACCCACGGAGGGGCAACACAACAACTGGCTGCTCCACACCATCACTCCCGGGATCCCCAGCCAGAGTAGCGGTGGTGTACATTCAATCACCACAACCGTGGGTGGCGTCACGGACAATAAACAATCCCCACACCCAAAAACCCCCTTTCACTCACGGGTGAGGAGCGCCGCTAGAGTCCCCGGGATCCGGCCCATCGCTCAAGCCACCGAGCAGCAGCAGGCCACAGCAGCCGCGGCATCCGGACCCGAGCAGTGGGAGGGAGCGGCGTCCCCTCCACCGCCCGCGACAACTTGGCGTCACGAACAGGATCTTACCGCTCTGCCATCTGGTAGAGGTGCGCCTTGTTACCGCCGGAGGTGTCCGGCCTAAAAATTTCAGAAGCCGCCATCTTTGGCGCGAAGAGTTCCCGCTCGAGCGTCTTCCTGAGTAGTGGAGGCGCGAAGGCCAAAACCCCGCCCCGATAGAGGAGGGGCCGGAAAGAAGCTAAGGGGGACGGAAACAAGATGTCTGCGCCCGACGGAGCCGCTGGAGGAGCGGTGGTCGCAGCCGCAGGGGCACCCGTGGATGGGAATGGACCTGCCCCGGTCCCGGCCGTGCTGGTAGGAGGTGCCGCGGCCCCCGCTCTCGCTCAGGTGATGCCGTTCTCCTTGCCCTATGCGCCCGGAGCTACCTGGCTACCGCAGTATGACTGGAAACCTGATGCTTTACAGGTCTTCCGGAAAAAGCTTAATCCGCTTTTGGAATTGTACCCCCTGACTGATAAGCAACGTGCAGCGGTAGTGCTGGGCCAGCTAACCAGCGCGGCTGAGCAGGAAGCGGAAACCTGGGCCGAGGGGGACCGGCTCTCTGTAGCCACCATATTTGAGAAGCTACAGACTGCCTTTGAGACCCGTACCGAAGCTGAGCTGAGGATGCAGTTTTACCAGTGCCGGCAACGGCCTGTGGACAGCATTCGGGACGACGCCTTACGCCTGCAAACCGCTCTTCGCACCCTAAAGCGGGTAGATACTATCAGTGAGGCGGACAGCAACAAGATGCTAGTAGAGCAATTTGTGCAGGGGATGAGGTCCCCTGAGGATCGCAAACAGCTTCGGCTGTGGGCCCTAGAACACCCTGATGTGGACTTTGCTGTGTTAAAGGAACGGGCCATTAAAGCACTGCAACCCCCAGCTTCGGAAACCTCGGAGCCAGCCCTGTGGCCAATTGAGACAGCCCCTGTTGTGGTGGCCCCTGCTCCACCAGCCTCCCCAATGCCTACAGCTCCCAGCAGCACAATGGAAGAACTGGCAGCCCAGGTCCGCCGCATGGACGGGGACCTCACCAAGATTCTCGCTGCCCTCCAACCTTTGACCAGATCCCAGCCTCCACCCAGGATACAGCTAGCCGACAGCCCTGAGGATGTTCCATAGATGCAGCGGAGAAGTGCTAACAACTCACGGAACAGGCCTTCCACCTGCTACAAGTGCAACAAGCCTGGCCATTACTTCCGACAGTGCCCGTTAAACGAGCAACCCCTGGGGCCACGGGCCAATCCTCAGGAGTAGAACCCCGTGGCCCTCCAGACTGGCGGGACCGGTACATCGGTGCCCGTCCCATCATCCCCGTGGCTGTGGACGGCATCCCGGTGATGGCTCTCTTGGACACTGGATCACAGGTAACCACCATACCATACACCTTATACCAGCGGTATTGGGGGACAGACGAGCTGGCACCCCCAGATACTAGTATAACACTGATTGCCACTGATGGACTCCCATTGACCCAAGTAGGGTATAAACAAGTGGCTATGACTGTGGGGCGAGCTGAACTGCAACACCAGGGAATGATTGTGATTATGAACGAACCCAGTGATCGTAACCCGAAGATAGTGCTAGGAACCAATGTGATGGAGCACTGCATGGGTGATGTGTTGGCCCTATTGCAGCAGTTGGCCACCATGGCGGCGGGAAGCCGGCAGAGAGCTGTGCAGCGTGAGATACGAGCCCTGATGTACCGCCAACATGCGAACTTAACGGGAGGAGAGATTGGTGGAGTGAGAGTGATGGATGCTGCTCCATTGATTGTACCCCCTAGGAGTGAAATGATGATTTGGTGTAGGGCGGCGGTAGGGCCTCAGGGGCATTACTACCCTGCCATGATAGAGCCCATGCCCTCTGAACACTGGCCCACCGTAATGGCCGCCCGAGGGGTGGTAGATGTAAAAAAGGGGAGAGTGCCTGTGAGGGTGCTGAATTGTGGGGAGGAAGAAGTCAGGCTTCCCCGGTATGCCACCCTTGCCAAACTACTCACCCTAGATCCCCACACGATTCACGAGGCAGCTCCCCTGGTCTCTCCACCTATTGCCAGCACTCACCCGCCCCAAGGGGAGTTAAACGAGTGGCACCAACAGCTACATGTGGGCACTGACGATACCCCTACACATCACAAAGAAGGGGTGTACAGGGTGGTGCGGGAGTATGAGCAAGTTTTCAGCAAACATCCCTTAGACTTTGGGCAGATTAAAGGGGTCCAACACCACATCCCCACCGGTGAGCACCCCCCTATCAAAGAGAGGTACAGGCCTATTCCCCCTGCGCATTATCAGTGAGCCAAAGATATGTTGAGGAACATGAAGGAGGCAGGGGTTATTCGGGACAGCTGTAGTCCCTGGGCTGCCCCGTTGGTGCTGGTAAAGAAGAAGGATGGCACCATGCGGATGTGTGTGGACTACCGGAAGATCAACCAGATAACGCATAAAGATGCTTATCCGCTGCCCCGTATTGAGGAGTCTTTGGCCGCACTGAGGACTGCAAATTACTTCTCTACCCTTGACCTTACCAGTGGATACTGGCAAGTGGCAGTGGCACCGGAGGACTGGGAGAAAACCGCCTTCACCACCCCGATGGGGCTCTGTGAATTCAATAGTATGCCGTTCGGGCTGTGCAATGCCCCAGGAACCTTCCAACGGCTGATGGAGTGCTGTCTGGGACACCTAAACTTCGAGACCGTCCTATTATACTTGGATGATGTGATTGTGTACTCCCAGACGTATGAAGCCCATCTGGAGCACCTGGTCGAGGTGTTCGCGTCCCTTGCCAAATACGGGATGAAATTGAAGCCCTCCAAGTGTCACCTGCTGAAGCCCAGAGTGCAGTACCTGGGGCACGTGGTAAGTGCAGAAGGTGTCGCCCCCGACTCTGAGAAGATCACTGCCATCCAAGACTGGCCGAGACCAACCACGGTGAGGGAAGTCAGGCAGTTTCTGGGTCTGGTGGGGTACTACCGGCGCTTTATCAAAGGGTACACGAAGATGGCTGCCCCCATGCAAGATCTCCTCGTGGGACAGACCAAAGGTGGTAGACCCATCGGAGCCCCACTGGTGTGGGAAGAAAAGCATGAGGAATCCTTCTGCCAGATGAAAGCGGCCTTGACCGGAGAAGAGGTCCTAGCGTATCCTGACTATGGCTGCCCGTTCATCCTCTACACAGACGCCAGCAATGTGGGATTAGGGGCAGTCCTGTCCCAGGACAACTTCGGCCAACTGAAAGAAACCCTGAGAACTACAGCTCCTTCAAGCTCGAGCTCCTGGCATTGGTATGGGCTATCACAGAGCGGTTCCGCCACTACTTGGCCGCAGCAAAATTCACCGCTTTCACGGACAACAATCCGTTGACTCACCTGGACACGGCCAAGTTGGGCGCGTTGGAGCAGCGGTGGGTGGCCCGGCTGGCCAACTATGACTTCACCATCAAGTACCGAGCTGGTCGTGTCAACATTAATGCTGATGCACTCTCCCGAATGCCCCATTTGTCAGAAGAAGGGTGCGAGGATGACGACCTCGAGGAGATCGAGTTTCCTGCATTTCACCAGCCACCAACTGAGAAGGTACATGTACACCAACAACGGGTGGACCTGGACCCACGGCCCAGTCGAGAGTGGCAGGAAGCTCAAAACCAGGCGCCGGCTGTTCGCCTCGTCAAGACCCTCGTGGAACAAGGTGCCGTTGGGATGGACCCTGCCGCCCCAGCTGAAGCTCAACGCTTGTGGAAGGAACGGAAACGGCTATATCTACATCAAGGGAAGCTGTACCGTGAGCTGATCAACCCGAAGACTCATGAGAAAATCTGCCAGTTGGTGATTCCCCAAGCTGATGTGGCCACCGTTTTGCGGGCATACCATGATGGTGCCGGACACTTCGGGTGGAAGAAGCTGGAGATGCTGTTGAGAGAGCGGTTGTACTGGAGTGGGATGCGGGCGTCGGTAGAAGCCTGGTGCCAAGAGTGTGGTCCTTGCACGCTGAGGAGGAAGGACGAGGCCAGCCAGAGGGCGCCCCTACACCCGATCATCACACATCAGCCGCTGGAGCTGGTCGCCCTGGACAATGTCAAGCTCACCCACAGCCGAAGTGGGTACCCCTACGCGTTGACCATCGTAGACCACTATTCAAGATTCATGGTGGTTGTCCCAGTCAAGGACCTAACTGGTCGAACTGCTGCTCGAGCGTTCCAGGCTTATTTCTGCCCACCACTTGGATATCCAGAAAAGGTGCTTACCGACCAAGGCCCGGCTTTTGAAGCAGAGGTGTTCCACGAGTTCTGCCAGTTGTACGGCTGTAAGAAGATCCGGACCACCCCTTACCATGCCCAGACCAACGGAATGTGTGAGAAAATGAATCACTTGGTCCTGGGACTCCTCAAGACGTTACCGCTGGAAGAGCGGAACCTGTGGCCGGAAAAGCTACCCGACTTGGTCGATATGTACAACAATATCCCGTCCAGCTCAACAAAGTGCACCCCAGCATATCTGATGAGGGCTCGCCCCGGCCGCCTGCCGGTAGACCTGGAAATGGGATTGGAGGCCCCAGAAACAGTCCCTTCGACAGCTGAATGGGAAACTCGGCGGAGAACACAATACCGGCAGATTCAAGAATATGTCGAGAAGAACTTAAGTCGGAGTCGGGAACTGCAGGAGCAGCGCTTTAATCAAAAGGCGTCTGCTGATCCTTTTCAGCCCGGAGATGTCGTACTGAAGCAGAAGAGGAGAACCCACAAGCTGGATGATCAATGGGAACAAAACCCGTACGTCATACAGCCCACAGGATGGGAAGATGGGAAGGCCTACCAAATCAGTCGTGACCAAGGAGGCACTTTGGCCACAGTTTCCCGGGACCATTTGAAAAGGTGCCCACCAGCCTTAAGAGTGGCGGCAGAAGTACCGGTTTCCCTACCAGCAGATAAGGCGAAAGAGGTGATCCACACTGCGATGGGCGACTTCCCAGCAGACTGGCCTACACAGAACGGCGCGGTGATTCTTCCAGTGATACTGTTCCCACAACCCGTGGATGAAGAAGTGATGGAAGCGGTCAGCCGTGAGTCAGTACCAGTGCCCAGGGATGAACCTGTACCCAACTCCCCTATGCCTCCGCCTGCCTTTCACGATAGCAGGGAGGAGGAACTGATTGTTCCCTCTACCCCACCGCTTAGCCCTACTTACACCGGACCCCGGATGTCCACCCGTCCCAACCTGTGTAGACCCCCACTTAGGTACAGGGAGACCGTCCTTTAAAGGGGGGGGGAAAGGTGTTTGACTGAGTTTTGTTTACAAGTTTGAAAGTTGTTGAAAATGATAAGAAAGATGATGATAAGCAAAGATGATTACCGAACAGTAGCCAGATTATCTACCGTGATTGAGAGAAAACCGGCCGTTGCCGGCACCGTTGTCCCCGTGGGGACCATTTAAAAAGTTGCATAAGGGACTCCTTATGGACAAGCCCGTGAACTTGCAGGGCAACCACAAACATTAGTGGCATGTAAAAAAGTTGTTTTACCGTTACCGTTTCCGCAGTTGCGCCTCCGGAGAGGCAGGTTGGAGGCAGGGCCCGCAGTAGAGCCGGCTGGAGCCCAGCCACCACAGGAACCGGTGGCTACCCTCTGGAGGGGAAGGACCGATCCCGCTCGGGTAACTTGTGCTGGACTGGGGTCAAGGGGTGCTGCCTGGGTTTTAGGGGCAGCATCAGGGCCAGGTTGCTTGGGTGGGAGAGAGCGGAGACCGTAACCGTAAACCGTTTGCAACGTTTAAGTATTGAACCTCCCGATGTGGGATGATGCCATAAGTTGTATATATGTTACCGTTTTTCTATATTTTTCCAGAAAACAAAAAGGAAAATAAAACCGGTGTTGGACGGGCAGCCCGAGGACGGTCTGCATTTTGCTAAGGGGGAATGTGATGCCCTGGGCAAGCCAGGGGTCACAGGTCACTACACCACATGCACCCCACATTCCTTGCAGGCACATCGAAGCCAAAACTAAAATCCTTGTTGCCTTCCTCCAGGGGCTGGTGTCCACACCAGGGGGTGGGCCAGGCGGTTGGCTCCACCCGCCGAGGAGTTCACAGCTCTGGAGGCGGGAAAACCAGGCAGATGAGTGTTAGAGTTGAAAGTAAAAGGAAGTGAAGTGAAGTGGTAGAGGAGCTAAAGTAAGAGCAACAGAGAAAGTGACAGCAAGAAGCCTGAAGTTGGTACGGGTGTGTGCTCCGGACTGAGACAGCAAGGTTGGCAGACGGCGGTGACCGTCTGCAGGCGAGACTGATTGGAGGTTGCCGAAAGGACCGTGGACGGGTGGTGACCCGGCGGTACCGGAGCGGTATACGAAGATTAGTCAGCACCAGGCAGGGGCCTTTCGGATCCCGGCAAGGCTAGGAGTCGTCATAATTTGCCAAATCCGTCAGTGAAGGGGATGACTGTCTCTCAACTAAGTCCCGATTGAAGGCAACAGTCCAACCGTAGAGGGGAGACACCGACACCGCCAAGGCACAAGTTTCCCAGGGCCAGCACCTGCGGGCAAGAGTGGAGCTCCTCCGGCTCATATCTAGGCCGGGGAGCGGGTTACTGGTGGGAACCCATCGCAACCAAACAACAACACATAGGTGCAGGAAAAAGACCGTCACCGTCACCTGCAGGGGATACCAACAGTGCAACGGTCTAAGGGACCCGTCCAACCAGCCGTTTGTTTACCGAGAACTGTGTCGTGTTTACTGGCTGAGTGAGTACCTCCGTGCCGTGCTGCACAGCACTGCCCCTGCGCCCCTGCACCTCCACAGGCCCCCTACCTGCCTGCCCACCATCCAACCCCATCACTGGGCCCCGGGATCACCAACCCCTACCCACGGAGGGGCAACACAACAACTGGCTGCTCCACACCATCACTCCCGGGATCCCCAGCCAGAGCAGCGGTGGTGTATATTCAATCACCACAACCGTGGGTGGTGTCACGGACAATAAACAATCCCCACACCCAAAAACCCCCTTTCACTCACGGGCGAGGAGCGCCGCTAGAGTCCCCGGGATCCGGCCCATCGCTCGAGCCACCGAGCAGCAGCAGGCCGCAGCAGCCGCGGCAGCCGGACCCGAGCAGTGGGAGAGCGCGGCGTCCCCTCCTCCGCCCGCGACACAGTCTGCAGGCTGTACTGGATGATACCGGTGTACTCACTGTTTTTGAATAAATCACACAGAGTCCAGATAGTAAATCAAGTGCCGGATACTGGTAGCCTCCGGAGGGGTGTGCTCGGGTCCTGCACACCGGCGATCAGAACAGGGGCCCTTCCTCCTGCACTCTAGTTTGATGTCTCGTGTGTTGACTAGTCCGCATGAAATGGGAAAAGTCCACTCCCGGTGTCTTTGCTGTGGGAGCTGTGGCCCATGAGATCTGACCCTTGGGATTTTCGAAGGCACTTGGAGACGCCCTATCCCCCGCGTTGGGCTTCCGTCTCACTTTATCTGGGCTGCTGGTTGGACAAGACTTGAAATCTTGTCCCCTGTTGGCTAATTTACAAGGTGCTTGCAGCTGTCCTCGCCCTGGGGTACAGGTACCCCGATTGTGCACGGCCTCCGGACCGGATTCCCGCAGTCAGCACTGGCGGGCTACAATCCTGCCCCAGTCCACTTAAGGTCTCCCGCGACCGGATCTCTGTCACCTGTGGCCCTGCTCTGCCGTCTGCCACCTAGTCAGCTCAGGTAGTCCAGTAGTCCGGGAGCTACAACCCCCGACAACCACTTCACTCCTCTCACTTCCACTGTCAGCACTAGACTAACTGTCTTGTCTCTGTGTTACCTCCCCTTGACACCTCAGGACCTCTAGGTGGTTGTCACCATCTGCCTTGCCCCACCCACTGGTGTATCCCTATTGTCCTCGAGGCGTGACTAGGCTTTTGTGGCTGGTGTATGTACCTGTGTGGGGTTGTGTTGGAAGGCTAAGGAGGAGAGAATCCTGCATCTGGAAGATGGATGCAGTTTTCTGTGACAACCTGATTTTGTCAGTGTGTTACACGTGTTTGGTCCGTTCCCTCACGTGACGGAGACACGGCACATGTAGACGCATTAAAAGCAATGGGTCTGCGCTCACGTCCGTGTTTTACCATGGACCGTGTGTCCGTGTGGAGCAAACGTGTGCCCGTGTGCTCCACACACAGACATGTCCGTTTTTCTCCGACATCACAGGTGTCACACGGATCGCACACGGACTGCACGGATGTGATCTGTGTGACACGCACCAGAGAAAACACACGTGCTTGTGAAATAAAAATAATTTCTATACCCCCCTTCTCCAGCACTGCTGTCTCTGCCGTTGCTGGCACTTGCTTCCGACCACCGCTCATTATGCTCATGAATATTCACTCCACTGCAGGCTGGAAGCAGCAGCAGCGGGGAGACAGCAGGGCCGGAGACCGAAGATCAGCACTACGGACAGCAACGCCAGGGACAGGTAAGCAGAAAGTTCCCATTCTCCATGTGTTATCATGGATAGCACATGGAGAACAGACGTGTGCCATAAACATGGCACACGGAGGGCAATATGCACCTTTGACAAGTCCATGAAAAACGTGCGTGATTTTCATGGAAGTGTGAAGGAGGCCTTATGGTGTTTTCTTTTTTTTCAACATTTTGCTACATAGTTTGGTTGCTTTAATGAGTCTTGTCAGGGTTTGGAATAAAAAAATGATACATGTAAAAACCCCACACTATAAATGCAGTCTAATAAATATAAGTTTTCTCAGGCTCTGTTTTCTGGATAACAGATACAGGGAATTACTATGTCTACCCTGAAATTGGCTGATACTATGGTGGTTATAGAGCACAGATGACCGGTTTTTACATTATACACCAACACGGAGAGGGCAAGGACAGAGCTGGTGTGGCCTGTGTCACAGTTAATGGTTGTTAAGCGGGGGAGAAACACCAATAAGTTAGATACAGTGCTAGATATTAAGATACAGGGCCAACAAAAGAAGCAATGTTTGCCCCTGGTAGTGGAATATCTGTGGGAGATGAAGGGTAACACAACATTGCAGATTGTTCCCAAAATGTTAGTCAACATAGTAAAATGTAACAAAACTAAGTGTTTCTACATAGTAGCCTCAACAGAAATAATGTTAAAGGGAACCTGTCACCGGATGTTCATAATACTTACCTAACGGTCGGTGCGGTGGAGACTGGTCGGATGGGTGTCTCCGTTCTCAGGGTCCCACGCCTCCTCTTTCGGCCATCTTTGTCCTCCTTCTGAGCCAGTGTGGATGACGCGTTCTACGTCATCTAGACTAGCCGACATTGAGGTCCCGCGAAGGCGCACTACAATACTTTGATCTGCCCTACTCAGGGCAGATCAAAGTGCGCCTGCACAGGACCTCAATGCAGGCTAGTATAGATGACGTAGAACGTGTCATCCACACTGGCTTCAGAAAGTAGACAAAGATGGCCGAAAGAGGAGGCTCGGGACCTGGAGAACGGAGACACCCATCCGACTAGTCTGTTCCACGCCGACCGTTAGGTGAGTATTATAAACATCTGGTGACAGGTTCCCTTTAAAGTGACATCAAATCTAAAATGAAGAGTCCCTTTAATTACTCAACATGTAACATTAAATGCTATATTTAGCTGTTAATAGTAATTTTTTTTTCTGCAGATTAATACATTCCTGGCGACAACATTTCCAAAGCAAAATTTGACTGCCATTTGGAAAGGGGAGAGAACTTGATGATTTCAAGCTTGAAAAATATTTTCAAATAAAAATGATAAACTTCTAATTAAAAATGAACCATAGCAATTTGTAAACTGTAACATCGTAATATGTGGTCTCTCATCGGTTGTGAAGTGCAGGAGATCGACATTTCTGTAAGACAAGTGTCTTGCGCTCAGCATTGCTGATGTAAATGCTCTAGATTTTTGGTGGACAACAAAATACTGTTTTTGCAACAACCATTTATTCAGCATGGTCACATATATTAGTGAATGTACATGACAAAAAAATACCCATTATATAAAAGTAAAAAAAATTTCATATTTGCTGTCTCTGCGTGTTCTTTCTTATCTGGCCACAATATGAAAGAACTTTGATTGATTCTAACTATTGACAATCATTTACATAAAATGTACAAATTACTTTCTTGGCAGATTGTAGTAGCAATAATATTTGATATGTATCCCTAATTACCTATTTCCTTAGTTATTAAAAATATATATGTATTCAGATCTAATGTTTGGCTGTTATTTTTATATATTTTTTTTAAACTTTATACATCGAATAGAGGCAGGGTCAGACTGGGAGGAGTAGCAGAGTTAGTACTGTTGCTTTACAGCGCAGGGGTCCTGGGTTCAAACTCCACCAAGGACATCTGCAAGGAGTTTGTATGTAAGAATAAATATTGTCCAGTGCAATAATCTTCAGAAAAACCTCTTAATTAGTTCTGTAGGGCAAAAGATAAAAACTTTAGAAGTTGCAGCTTCACACATAAAAACAGTGCAGACACGTTTCGGCTAAGGTGCCTTAGTCATTACAAATATTTCCAATTTCTAAGGCACCTTAGCCAAAACGCGTATGTGCTTTATAGTTTTCCCCTCTGCAGAATATTTCTCTTAATTTTCAGTTCTCTCTGAACTAGTGTAAGAAGACAACTGCTGTAATATTTTCTCCACGCAGTGATTGTTGAACACCTCCCACTTATTTCTTTGCTTAGCACATAATCAGAAGTAGTAGAAGCAGCTTGGGGGAGATCATATAGAAGTACTGAGCTGTGTGACTGTGAATCCAGGTCTAGGATAAGCTAAATCGCTCAATAACCTCTGCAGGATCTGCTTTTGCTTTTCTCCCATCTCCTTCATTTTCTAATCCCTCCCAACCATCTGTACTAGAAGTTTGTTATGTTTTGACCATGATGTTTTTTTTAAAGAGTGGATAATGCGTTCAGTAGATGGGAGGGAGAAGTGACTCAAGAGTGGAGAAAGAAGCATAATTCTCAGATAAGATATATTACAAAGTTTCTTATATTTGCACTTACTATTGATTTATGCAAAGTTTGTTGAAATTATAGTAACCATTTACAGAGTTTTATTAGACCTTAGGCAATGGTCATTTGGTTTCAGTGGATACTGTGTGATGTTTCATCTCTCCTTCCTCATCACTGTTGGCAAAATACAGATTTAGGAAACATTAACTTTAAACTTAGAGGTTTTGTTTGATGTCCTATCTTTGGGAAAGTCACCAATATATCAGGGTCCAACACTTGGCACTCCCACAGATCAGCTGTTAAAATCTGCAGCCAGATATAATTGGACAGAATTGCAATGCACGGCTCCTTTGAATGAGTAGTTGCTGCTGCCATGTATGCTGAGCTGTTCTGCATTGCCTGTCACCTGCCTCTTCATATGCAGTGGAGCTGTGCCACCAAAGCCTGTAACAGCTGATTTTTTGTGGATGCTTGGTGTGACACCAGCCAACTCTTGATATAATGACACATCAAACTATTTTAATGGCTTGTGTGATGTTAAGTGTAAAATTAGGTTTGCTAAATTAAAGCATAAAACACGGCGTCAAGTTACTGCATGCTAGATCTCTGAATGATTCACCACACAATGGTCCATTCTCAAGGTACACAGACATAGGTTATCATAACAGATTACCTCATTTGCAACTATTAAAAAAGTAGACCTTTAGATTGAAGAATTGTTTGTGTTTAACCATTTAAATGTCATTGGCAATCACTGATGGCAGCATTTAAATGATGTAATTATGTCAAGGTTAAAAATGACGATGATGATGAGACTCAAAGATCTCTCGATATCCGGCTCCTGCTTCTAATTAAAAATGTCATGAGTGCACTTAGAGATTAAATAACTAGACAGCAAGTCAGTTACATCTATCTCCATGACTGGCTCTTGACCAAGTGTACTTTTTATTGTTTGAAAGAAACTCTAGACCAAACAGTAAGGGGGTGTAAACAAAAGTTTTAGCCCAATCAGGTATCGTAGGTCAGGGCTTCATGACGTAGAGAGATCTGCATATCCTCCTTGGATTGGTCAGTCCAGGCTCCAGGAATTTCTTTTGTCCATCTGTCTTGGGTGTAGGACAGGAAATAGCAGCTATCTTCAAACTATATATATATATATCCTAGTATATACTGAGTCTAAGGAAAATACACTGAATATGCAATATACATGTATACATGTTAGTAAGAAACAAAAGCATTCACAAATATGTGTGTTAAGCCTGCTTTACACCTTACAATTAGGTATGCGATCTCGTATGCGATGTGACACGCCCAGGTCGCATATGCGATCTAATGAGATTGCATGTAGGTCGTTCATTTGCTGTCACACGTGCGTTAGTAGTCTATGTTAAATTGATCAATTTTATGTGCGATCCTTTAGATCATGTGTTCTGTGACGTATGCATTGGGCACCTTTTTTTTTTTTATTTATTGACTTGACAAGCGTGTGTAATGTGTAGGGATGCGTTTTTACTATGCGATCTGCCATTCAGCTCTGCTACATGGCCGCTGACAGCAGACACAGACAGCCATGTAGCAGCGGTGAATGGCAGATGGCAGCAGACACAGACAGAGCCGCACTGTCAGAATGAACTCGGGTGAACCTCACCCGACTTCATTGTGCTGCTGCGGCTCTGTCTGTGATCCAGTGACAGCGGGTAACCTCAGTGACAGCTCAGCTGATCGCCGGCTGTCTTCATTAGCTGCGTGGAGGTGACCGGAGCGGCTGTGTCTTCTGCAGCTCCGGTCACCTCCATGCAGCTGCGGTGGAAGCGACGCTGGAACATCCTGGAGTACGCCGGACATGGAGGGCTTTTTGGGGCTGATTAAAGTGGGGAACCAGGGAATGTGTGTGTGTTTTTTATTTCCAATAAAGGATTTTTCGGGCGTGTGTGTTTATTTACTGTAACTTACAGATTAATCATGGAAGGTGTCTCATAGACGCCTGACATGATTAATCTAGGACTTATTGGCAGCTATGGGCTGCCAATAACTCCTTATTACCCCGATTTGCCAACGCACCAGGGCAAATCGGGAAGAGCCGGGTACAGCCCCAGAACTGTCGCATATAATGTATGCGGCAATTCTGGGTGGCTGTTGGCTGATATTGTTAGGGTGGGGGGCTCCCCATAACGTGGAGCTCCCCATCCTGAGAATACCAGCCTTCAGCCGTATGGCTTTATCTGGCTGGTTTTAAAATTGGGGGGGACCGCACGCCGTTTTTTTTAATTATTTAATTATTTATTTCAATACACAGTATAGACACACCCACCGGCTGCTGTGATTGGGTGCAGTGTGACACCTGTCACTCAGCGTGGGGGGCGTGTCTCACTGTAACCAATCATAGGCGCCGGTGGGCGGGGTAAGCAGGGAATACGAGATTGTTTAATGGGCGGCCGGCTTTTTCAAAACAGTAAAAGCCGCCAGAGCAGTGTGAACGCCGTGCAGAGCAGCGCCGGGGATCGGTGAGTATGAGAGGGGGGGTAAAAGGGATAGACTGACATGGACAGAGAGAGAGGGACAGAGATAGTGACCGACTGACAGAGATTAGTGCATGACAGACATTGTGAGGCGCTTCAGAACGCAGCTTTTCAGCTGCACTCTGAAGCAGACCTTTTTTAAGCTGCAGTGCAGAGCGCACACCTGCGCACATAGCATCACACATCAAAATCATATGAGGGATGTCACACGTTACAATTCACTAGGTTCATACAACAAAACGTCCAATGTATGAGGAATAAACGACGTGTATGCGATCACCGTATTTTCGTTCAATATCGATCGCATGTAGGTTTCACACGCAAATACATCACGAACGATGCCGGATGTGCGTCACTTACAACTTGACCCCGACGACGGATTGAAAGATCTATTGAAGTGTGTAAAGCAGGCTTTAGTTCACATCTACTGAACTATATAACTGAGTCTATGAAATGGCTGAATTAAGTATTTTTGGATACTCAATTCTTTATCCTCAACAGTCCCCCCTAAAGACTTACTTCTGCCATTTCTAAATTCTAAGGGTACTGTGTTCCCTTAGGAAGAGAGGTAGAAAGATCTGTTGAAAAACCTGCCTAACTGAACGTTGAAACATGGGCGGAAAGGGGAAAGGGGTTTTCTTCACCGGTTTGAGACCAAGGACTCCTAGGCGAGTCCTCACCCTTTGTAGTTGGACTTTCCCATGTCTCAAGGTTCTCTAAGTCCTCTCTTCTAACTGTTCTGGCAATGCTGGTCTAAGACTGTACAGGGTTTTCTGAAAAGGATAAGTATGAGCAGAACGCTCAGTGCAGCTCTGGTTGATTAACCCTTCTACAATGCGAGGTGTGGATCCATAGATGTTTCTGTGGTTGGATCAGCTCCTCTAGTGTTGACTCATGGCTCTTTCTCGCTTGTCCTTTAGGATCAATCAGTCTCCTGACTGGAGACCATATGCTAATAGCTCTGAATTAAAATCTGGAATTGGAGAATACACCTGATTATCACACTATTCAGTCAATTATATAAAAATATACATGTCTGTGCTAAACCAAAAACATCTTACATAAAAACCTGTTTATTACGAAAAGAAAACAAAACATATACATTTTATACACGATTTACTAGTTTCCACTTTTCTATAAAATATACACTTTTTGTAAACACATTTTTTTACATACCACCTTCATGTGCTTCTCAACAATAATGTCGTTTTCTGCACTGGAATGCCTCTGACCAAACCTGGAGAGAAATTTACACAACACGCACAGACTTGCATACAACGTGCTCATAATATACATCTATAATCAGTTTGCAGTCTCTAAGAATGGGTAGAGTAGATGCAGGGTATTTCTACGGACTCTTTACAGTTTTTTCTCACTTCGTTCTAGGCACTTGTCTCACAAGACTGGGTGAGTCTGCCCACCTGGTACTGAACCCGATGTCACCAAAGCACACACTGACAATTGTCTTTCACAGATGTTACCTGGGCCATCATTAAGAAGAGCTCTCATGGCAGAGAAAGCTTACCACCCTTTATCCACAGACCTTCCTCAGTCAGCTGGCTCCCTGCATGTCACAGTCCATTCCTTGTTGTATCGCTTGTTCCTGTAGGGATTTAAGAACACAAGGAGTGACAGAAATCACTAACGTGACCGGTGTCACCAAGGCATGGTCGGTATTGGTGAAAGACTCTCAACTCTAGGCCCGTTCACTGCTTCTTGGTCAGCTGCACCTGTGCGAGGATCTCCATCCGAATCCATCAGCTCAGATCTAGACTTTCTTTTCGGCATACCTAATTCATTTGACAACAGGAAAAAATCTATAACCTACATACACCTCTAAAGACTCTTACCCACTCCTGTTCTACCCATCTAGAGAGGCATTAATGCATCACTGTCTCCTGTATCAATAGGATTGGAGGGAGTGGTCGAATTTAGACTACCTCATGTGGTGTAAACAGCAGCATATCCAGTGCAGAATCGACCACCATCTGGTTTCATCTATAAAAACAAAAACTAAAAAATATACATTAGATCATTCTTCTAACTTTATCTCTGATCATAATACAGTTAGTGGTCATCTATACTTCACATGACTGAGTATACTTAATAAATAAACAAAAAAATAAACAAATAAACATATAAGACAAGACTTTCCTATTTCAGTTAACAGATATACCTCATAGTAATCTAATAAACATAGCCTGTGGGAAAAAGGTCAGCTTCAAAACCTATCTAATATGCCTACTGCACCCTCGAAGAAACTGGAGAATATAATTAATACCTTATTCCCCCCTTGTTTAATTGTTTATTTACCAATATGGCAAAATTCAGAGTTTTTATACTGGTATGCCCTAAAAGAAAAGATAAAACAGCAGGTAATAAATTAGCCACATAATAAAACCTAAAATGAACAAACACTGAAAATAACGTATATCTCACAACAATATACATTACTGGGAAATTTTAAAACCTTACAATAAACACTGTATCCATAAAGAAAAGAAAAACCTTTCATAGTAGAAACAACTGAGACATGATTAAATGACAGCTCGGACTGGGCGACTAACCTGCAAAAATATATGAATTGTTTAGAAATAATCGTAAAAACAGAAAAGGTGATAGAGTCACAAAATAAAAATATATTGTTCGAAGAAATCGCCATTAAAAAACAAAACAACACAAATTATTTCGCACATCCCATAAAATTTAATATTCCCTATTCAGGTATAAACAGCAAACTAAAAATGGGAAATCCTGAACTCCAAGGGTTAAACCAAACTTACGTCACTATTGGGGAAATACACATTCCATCAAGACACATTCCATCCTTATCTCTTAAAAGCGAGAGAGGAAGAAGAAAAAAAAACCTCATCCTTTGTTATAACAAAGACGTAGCAGTGAACACATCCATTTCCCATATCTACATTGGATGCATTATAGATTTTTCCTAATTCCTTTTTACAAATGGATTTGATACATTTTGACATCAGTATGGGTAAGTCGTTTACAATTTTTGTTTTAAATTAACTAACACAGTACAAAGATATATATATTTACCTTCCTCTATTTTATTTTATGATATAATGCTGCAGGACTTCTAAAATACCAATTGATTTTATGTGAACAGATATTTTTCCACTCATCAATTCTGTAAAAGTTTCACTTACTAATCTTTGACTTGCATTTATGGGATAGCTGAGTAAACAAATATACTATTTATACTTATTCAAATGTGTTAGTCATTTATACCACAGAACACCTCACACCGGGGATGGGTGGAGAGTCTTAGACAAAGAGCCATTGCGAGGGGTGTGGCTTATGAGGTGTACTGCCATCAGTGGGTGTAGCAAGACGGCTGCCACAGGAAGTTCCAGGCACCTGACTTCCGGGTGCAGCATCCATGTTGTGACTCCCTGGGTGTACTGGGAGTGGCTGGAACTACGTAGTAAACCAGGGATACTTTTAGTGCCTGTAAATTTGCATTCCAGCATACAAAAGAGAGATTTGATTAATACCAGATATAATGACTTCTAAAGGAAAACCATGAGGCACAGCTAGAGAAAAACATTTAGTGATTCTACAAACAGCAACAGACAGTGAATGAGGTCTTTCTTCTCCAGTATACTCTCACTGGAGATTAATCTGAACTTCAATACATGGGTTGCAGCCTGCCATCTAGTGGTAGTCCAACGATTTTACACAACTTTTTGCAATCTTTTATATTTTTTCCGTTTTTTGTAACTAGGGCGACAGCGTTCTCAGCTCCTACTAAAAACAACATATTTATCTTTTGAACAGAGTATACAGTGCTTAATTGGACCGGCCGTTCCAACGGAGTCCTTTCTCGCCTCGTCCGCGTTTGTAACGCGCTGACAGTGACTCGCGTCTAATACGCAGGAGAATCCGCTAACTCCAGCACCCTTACCTCAACTAAAGTGAGTTCCTTTCCTGCCTCGTCTGCCACGCAGACAGTGACATGCGCCTGAATCGCAGGGGAATACGCTAAATCCACTTTAAGTTAACAGAACCCTTCCCGCCTCGTTTATTATCTATCCAACATTCAATATTCAATATTTAATATTTAATATTCAATATTTAATATCTAATATCCAACAAACAGTGGCTGTGTCATCCGCAACACAGGGGAATCGCTAGTTCTCATACTTCTGTTCAAAAACAATTTAAAAAAACTGAAAAATGCATGAACCCGTTAATTTCTCTCTAATCCAAACCAAAATAACACTTGTCTTTCTTTCAAATCATTACAACTCTGTTTGCTTTACTATACAAAGGCTGCAGCCATCTCCTGTATGTTACCCCACTGACCCCTCCTTTCTCTTCACTGCAAAGAGCTGCGCTGTTTTGACCACCGGTGCCTGCCTCTTCACTCCTCCACCCCCCTTGTTTCTCAGCTAAAAGACAGCAGGGACGTAGCTATGTAATTCGATCTCTGCTCTTTCTCAAGCAGCCGGTGGGCAATGGCCAACACACACTGACCCCCCTTCTCCTCCACAGAACAAAGACAGCAGCTGCGTCTGTGTGGACTCTATCAACCCCCCTTCTTTCTAACACACACAAACTTTCCTCTCAGTGGAGAAATGCAGGCAGTGGGTGATTAACTTCCCCCCCCTGCTTTCTTTGTCTAAAAGACTACAGGCACAGCGCGTAATACAACTCCCGCTCTCTGTCCCGTGTAAGCAGCCAGTGAGGGACTGACCCCCCTCCTTTTTGTGTAACAGACTGCAGGCACGCCGGGCTTCTCTCCACCATTTCTATAGCTGTCTGCTCAGACAATTAACTCTCCGAGAACCAAACAGAGAAATCACAAGCTTGATTAACCATACACTATATACAAATAAACAGCTACTCAAAAAGCCCCCCATTTCTACCTTACTTACAGCCAGAAATACAGACAGCCGGATCCTTTACAAAAGACCTAAAATCCAGCACCTATAGGGTCTGGGTTTTTCTCTCGGTCACCGGCGAGCGACAGTCACACCGTTAGGTCTCCGGTGCACTACCATTCTCCAGACTAGTGACCACCCCCTTTCGCCAGGTGTCTCTCGATCCACAGGTAAAACAGCACACACAATGTATATGATGCTTACCGTGAAACGGAGGGCGATCAAATCTCGATATCGAGCAACACCTGGATACTTGTGGAGTAGCCCCAGACGTCCGGAAAGTGGAAGCTCTGACTCACTCTTCTCGGTGGCCCCACACTTGGCGCGCCAACTGTCAAGGTTAAAAATGACGATGATGATGAGACTCAAATGATCTCTCGATATCCGGCTGCTGCTTCTAATTAAAAATGTCATGAGTGCACTTAGAAATTAAATAACTAGACAGCAAGTCAGTTACATCTATCTCCATGACTGGCTCTTGACCAAGTGTACTTTTTATTGTTTGAAAGAAACTCTAGACCAAACAGTAAGGGGGTGTAAACAAAAGTTTTAGTCCAATCAGGTATCGTAGGTCAGGGCTTCATGACGTAGAGAGATCTGCATATCCTCCTTGGATTGGTCAGTCCAGGCTCCAGGAATTTCTTTTGTCCATCTGTCTTGGGTGTAGGACAGGAAATAGCAGCCATCTTCAAACTATATATATATATATATATCCTAGTATATACTGAGTCTAAGGAAAATACACTGAATATGCAATATACATGTATACATGTTAGTAAGAAACAAAAGCATTCACAAATATGTGTGTTAGTTCACATCTACTGAACTATATAACTGAGTCTATGAAATGGCTGAATTAAGTATTTTTGGATACTCAATTCTTTATCCTCAACAATTATGCTTATCAGCTTCCATTGGCCCCTGTCACATAATCGCTATGGGTTGTCAATGAAGCCTGAAGCCAGCTGAAGGCCTCCATGGCTCATATCTTAGTCCATCCATGAAGCTCAGTCATAGACTTCAAAGGAAACTCCATGATTTCATATGAGAATGACATTTTTCTTGATATACAGGGTGGTCCAAAAGTAGGTGGACAGTATGTGTAATAGCGTTATGAAGGGGGAGATTTATCAAACATGGTGTAAAGTGAAACTGACTCAGTTGCCCTTAGCAACCAATCAGATTCCACATTTCATTTTCCAAAGAGTCTGTGAAGAATTAAAAGTGAAATCTGATTGGTTGCTAAGGGAAACTGAGTCAGTTTCATTTTACACCATGTTTGATAAATCTCCCCCTTCATAAACCTATTGCACATACTGTCCACCTACTTTTGGACCACCTTGTATTTTAGTACGGTAATATTGCCATATAGCAATCAAAACATCTAATGATAGCAAGTGCAAGTTCTAAAAAGGGACTAAAAAAGTAAAACATTAAAAAATGTTTAAAAACACAGTTAAAAAAATACAAAAATTCCTATCACCTTTCCTCCAAGAAACAAAAATTAGACATATTTGATAATGACACCTGTTAAAGTGTCTATTAACCCCTTAACAATGGTTGATATGCCTCTTATTGGCGGTTGTTTAGGGGCCTTGGTTCTCATCATCGCTTTTTAATGGCACTGAGGAATAAATGAATGGTTCTTCTGGCAGGCGAAATTCCTGCAGGAGATGATTATTTATGACAGCTGACACTCGCGGGCATCGACCTCGATCAGGTTTTACTACTGGTATCTAAAAGGTGAAAGAAGGGTTAAAATATCCCCTTTGACAGAATCGCCGCCCCCCCCTCCCCCGTGATTGTAATCATGTTTGCCGATCATTGCCATGGTACCCTGAGGTCATCTGGTGACCCAAGGGTACGTTAGCCTCTTAGATACTGTAATGAGAAGGGTCTAACAGGCACAGTCAGTGAGACATTGACAGGTTTCATGTACTGGATTATAAGAATAGTGCAATATACGAGTCCAGCCGTTAAAGTGAAAATTGTTCATATCCCACAGTGGAACGAAGTGAAAAAGTAAAAAATAAAAATACAAAAAAGCGCACACAAATCAGGAAAAGCCATTTTGCCACTAAAAATGCAGCTTTTTAGTTAAACAACAAGAAACATACACAATTGGTTTCATTGTGTCTGGAATGACTTGATCTATAAAACTATCATGTCATTTGTTCAGTACAGTGAACACCATAAAAAAGAGTAATAAAAACATGCTAAAAATGTCATTTTCTTCATCATCCTGACACACAAAAAAGTAGATAAAAAGCAATCAAAAAGGCATATTTAAAAAATGGTGTAAGTAAAATATTCCACAAAAAAAATAAGCCCTAATTTGGCTCATTTGGAAAAAATAGTTTAAATGATGAACTGGCATACTGTAATCCAGAGAGTTCACCAATAGATAAGATTTGGCAAAAAGTCCTGCAGGGAAACTCCAAGACTGTTGACTACATCAGACAAAAATGGAACAACATTCTTCTCCCAAAACTCCAGCAATTGGTCTCGCTGCCCAAACATATACAGACTACAGTAAAAATAAGGGTGAGGCTACACAACGCTAGTAATGGCCCTGTCCAAACTTTTTTGAGATCTCTTGCTGCCATCATTTTTGATGGGTTTTTTTTTTCTTCAAATGAAATGGAAAAATTTGTAATTTTCAATTTCTTATCCGTGTTCTGTTGTGAATAAAATATGGCTATAAGAAAATTCTAAATCATTGCCTTCTTGTTTTAGTTTATATTTTACACAACATGCCAACTTTTTTTGGAATTGAGGTTTTACACACTATACAAAACAACAAAGTCAAATTACATCAAGTCAAATATGAGGACTCCTGGTCTCAAAATAGTTGTCAATGTCAACTGTTTTTGTTTCCAAACTCCTTGCCATGGCAGCAAGTGAGTGCCTCCTAGATAGCTAATTGCATAACAATAACCAAGTGCTGCACCCTGTGATTTACATGAATGGTTGTATCCAACTGATCACCCTTATGAAAAACAGTATCCTGTTGGAAAAGCAGATCAGCAGGTTTATTACGGTGTCCTTAAAATAATGAGACATGGCTATTGAATCTCTGGTGTACTATCAGCACATATTTTGCACAAGATATTATTCTCTCAATGACTCCTACAAATGCTTATGTGTTAGTATATTTTAACATGTTAATGTAATAAAATTAACTCTTTTGTACAAGTGCATTATGTAAAATGTCTGTATCTAACAATCCTGTCATTGAGACTTAAAATGGAATGGTACTAAATAAAAAATACAAGTAAGGCTATGTGCGCACGTTGCATTCAATTCTGCAGCGTGTAAGTCACTGCCTGTGCGTCTCAGAACACAGCCGAAAAAGCTGCGTACTGAGACGCATTCGGCAGAACGCAATGTGCGCACATTCCTGGAGAATTCATGCATTCTGGATGCTTTCTCTGCCATAGACAGAGTGGGAAAAGCATCCAGAACGCACATTTTTCACAGTGCGGTCCCACTCGGCTCTGCAGCATCCCCATAGACTTGCAGCAGAGCCAAGTGGGACCGCACTGTCAAAAAGAGCATGGCTGGCTGCGAGACAGTGCCGCGCGATCAGAATGAACTCGGATGAACTTCACCCGACTTCATTGTGATCGCGCGGCTCTATGCGTGTGCTACAGCTTGATTTGCGGTCACACGTGAATTACTCATCTGTGATCGCAAATCCCCTGAATGACTACAGTGAGCTGCGCGATCAGCTGTGCTTTCACTCAGGTTACTCGCAGCCAAAGCTGCAGTCCTCCACCTGAGAACGGTGGCCGCGAGTAACCTCAGTGACAGCACAGCTGATTGCGCGACTCACTTCAGTTGCTGCATGGAGTTCACAGGAGCGGCGGTGTTCTACTGCCGCTCCTGTCGGCTTCCGATGTAGCAGAGCTGGAAGTGTTGTGGGTCCTTGTGTGGATTACGTCGGACCTGGAGGTGTTTTTGAGGGGTTAATAAAGTGGTGAAAAAGGGTGTTTTTTTGTCTTTCATTACAAATAAAGGATTTTTTGGATGTGTGTGTTCATTTTCTTTAACTTACAGGTTAATCATGGAAGGTATCTCGGGGAGACGCCTGCCATGATTAACCTAGGACGTAGTGCAGATGCTACCATTAACTCCTTATTACCCCGATTGCCACCGCACCAGGGCAATTCGGGATGAGCCGGGTAGAGTCCCGAGACTGTCACATCTAATGGATGCGGCAATTCTGGGCGGATGCTGGCTGATATTGTTAGGCTGGGGCCCCATAACGTGGAGCTCCACATCGTGACAATACCAGCCTTCAGCCGTGTGGCTTTACCCTGGCTGGTATTCAAATTGGGGGGGACCGCACACCGGCGGCTGTGATTTGTTGCAGTGAGACAGCTGTCACTCAGCGTGGGGGAGTGTCTGACTGCAACTAATCATAGGCACCGGTGGGCGGAGGAAGCAGGGAATACATGATGGATTAATGAGCGGCCAGCATTTTCAAAAGAGGAGAAGCCACCACAGTGTGAATGCCGTTAAGCGCCGCGCCGGTGATCGTGGATCGGTGAGTATGAGAGAGGGGGTTGGAGGGAGAGACCAACATGGACAGAGAGAGAGATAGAGACAGAGAGAGAGACCGACCAACAGACCGACCGACAGAGAGAGAGAGATCGAAAGACTTGCGTTTATTATGTCAAAAACACATGCAGATCGCTAGTAAAAAGCAAGTGAAACGCATTTTTTCTGGAAAAATATGCGTTTAGACATTTCTCATTGACTTCAATGTTATTAAAACGCTGCCAAAATGGCAAAAACAATTGACATGTTGCTTCTTCAAGCGCAGGGATTTTGACAAATTTTCCGCAACTAAGATGCCCTAATTTTCATGGACTTTGCCTGGAAATCACAACGCATGCATTTTGGCATTAAAACATTGCAGTTCAAAATGCTGTGGAAATGCATGAAAAAAAGCAAAGTGCACACAGCCTAAATCTGTTCTGGAGTCATCCTTTATCTTGGATCCATTAGAAATCTATTGACAAAAAAACTTGTACAAACACAACTTGTTTGTCTGTTGTTAAATAATGGTTGTTGAATGGATCCATTTTTAACATGTAGAGTCTAGAGTTGAGCGCGGTTCGTGGTTCGAGGTTCTCCAGTTCTAAGCTCGAATGATTTTTGGGGCTGTTCGAGATCGAACTAGAACTCGAGCTTTTTGCAAAAGCTCGATAGTTCTAGATACGTTCGAGAACGGTTCTAGCAGCAAAAAGCAGGGCTTTTTACAGCTACAGTGTGCAGGAGCCATCGCTGGCAGCCTGCCATAAGCTGGTAACCAAGATAAACATCGGGTATCCAAGCAAAGCGCTTTGGTTAGTAACCCGATGTTTAACTTAGTTACGTGCAGGAAGCCCACACTTCCCGCTCAGCTCACTCCGCCCCCTCCTGCCCGCAGCATGTACACATATACACACACACACGTACACATACATACACACACACACACACACACATCCCCCCCCCCCGCTCGGCTTACCTGCGGTGATGAAGTCCCGCCATCCCGACCTCAGCGCTGTCACTGTCCTCCATGGCCGCCGCTTGTCACATCACATCTCGCTTCCGACCCGAGACTGACTAGCGGTGACGTCACGGACCTCTCGCGATATTTGGCTGTGAAGGCGTCGGTCACTGAACTCAGTGACAGGGGCTGTCGGCAATGCTGGAGATCAGCGCAGGTAATGTACCTCGCTGACAGCAGCACTTGTCATCCCCTGCAGTGACCTGGGCTGACCCATTGATGTTAGCTCAGGTCACTGCACTGCTCTCCCAGCCAATGGGGAACATCCTGCTCTTCATTGACTGGGACAGTGTGGATCGTCATGGCAACCCCTTGGATTACAGCAGACTTGGATTTGTTTTTCATTCTAATAAATTGGTAAAAGAGGGAATGTTTTGGGGAGTGTTTTTTCAAATAAAAATGTGTTTGTCGTCTATTTTTTTTTATTACTGACTGGGTTGGTGATGTCGGGTATCTGATAGACGCCTGACCTCACCAACCCCAGGGCTTGATGCCAGGTGACATTACACATCTGGTATTAACCCCATATATTACCCCGTTTGCCACCGCACCAGGGCGCGGGATGAGCTGGGGCGAAGCACCAGGATTGGCGCATCTAATGGATGCGCCACTTCTGGGGCGGCTGCGGCCTGCTATTTTTAGGCTTGGGAGAGTCCAATAACCATGGACCTCCCTAGTCTGAGAATATCAGGCCCCAGCTGTCTGCTTTACCTTGGCTGGTGATCCAATTTTGGGGGACCCCTACGTGTTTTTTTTTTTAATTATTTATTTAATTTAAAATAACAGCGTGGGGTGCCCTCAGTTTTGGATTACCAGCCAAGGTGAGGTTGCCAGCTGTGGTCTGCAGGCTGCAGCCGTCTGTTTTACCCTAGCTGGCTACAAAACTAGGGGGAACCCTACGTCATTTTTTTTTTCATTTTTTTGGCAAAATACAAAGCTAAGCACCCCTTAGTGCCACATGAAAGGCACCAAAGGGTGCTCCACTTTTTCTCCACTTTTTCTTCATTTTTTCTCCACTTTTTCTCCACTTTTTCTCCACTTTTTCTCCACTTTTTCTCCATTTATTCTCCACTTTTTCTCCACTTTTTCTCCACTTTTTCTCCATTTTTTTCTTCACTTTTTCTCCACTTTTTCTCCATTTATTCTCCACTTTTTCTCCACTTTTTCTCCATTTTTTTCTCCACTTTTTCTCCACTTTTTCTCCACTTTTTCTCCACTTTTTCTCCACTTTTTCTCCATTTTTTTCTCCACTTTTTCTCCACTTTTTCTCCATTTATTCTCCACTTTTTCTCCACTTTTTCTCAATTTTTTTCTCCACTTTTTCTCCACTTTTTCTCCACTTTTTCTCCATTTTTTTCTCCACTTATTCTCCACTTTTTCTCCACTTTTTCTTCACTTTTTCTCCACTTTTTCTCCATTTATTCTCCACTTTTTCTCCACTTTTTCTCCATTTTTTTCTCCACTTTTTCTCCATTTATTCTCCACTTTTTCTCCACTTTTTCTCCATTTTTTTTCTCCACTTTTTCTCCACTTTTTCTCCACTTATTCTCCACTTTTTCTCCACTTTTTCGCCATTTTTTTCTCCACTTTTTCTCCACTTTTTCTCCACTTTTTCTCCATTTTTTTCTCCACTTTTTCTCCATTTATTCTCCACTTTTTCTCCATTTATTCTCCACTTTTTCTCCACTTTTTCTCCATTTTTTTCTCCACTTTTTCTCCACTTTTTCTCCATTTATTCTCCACTTTTTCTCCACTTTTTCTCCATTTTTTTCTCCACTTTTTCTCCAATTTTTCTCCACTTTTTCTCCACTTTTTCTCCATTTTTTCTCCACTTTTTCTCCACTTTTTCTCCGTTCTTTTTCTATGGTCGGTCTACCCATTAGCTCTGCCATGCATACTGTAGCTCTACACCTACTGCACATGTTACTTTATGATTGACATCTCTTTCGTACCAGAGCTGTCTAAGCCTACTCTGACCCCATATTTGTCATTACTATATTGTCCTTGTACTGTATTATGACATTTGTATCATGTGTTTCATTTCTTGCTGTGTTGCAATTTTTTTGCTGCATCCCAATTGTACCTCTACATTGTTCGAGTTTATGTTATTGTTCTCTCACTCTTATGTGATACTGATTAATGTCATTTTTCATGATTACATGCAGATAAGTCCAATCTGACGAAGACTCAGGCCGAAACGTCATTTGTATCTTGTTTTGGACAAAAACATATATGCTTATGAAAAAAAAAAATTCTTAATACGGACCAATAAAGAGTGATTTTGCATTACTATCCATTGTGACTTACTGACTTAGTCTGGGAGATATAGAGTGCCGAGGTTACTCACTAATTTTATCTATTATTACCTCTTAGCACCTATATACCAGTGAGCAGAGCTTCCTCTACAGTAGTTCTCCTGATTAGGCATGCCCTTACCTCATGAGCAGGGCATTGCAGCTTTGGTAGCAACCATTACGACATGGACTCTGCTGCTGTGGACCCGGGGAGAGTGAGTGCAGATTCATTGCACCCACACTCCTCACATGAAGGGTCCGCACTCCTAGAAAATGGGGGATACGTTCCCTGAGTGTCTCCCCCCCATATTCTAGACGGTCCAGAGTCGTCGTGGGACCCCTTTATTTTTTTTCTTACAATAAATTGGTGAAAGAGGAAATGTTTTGGGGACTGTTTTTTCAAATAAATTTCTTTTGTCGATTTTTTGTTTTTGTTAGTACTGACAGTTTATGATGTTGGGTATCTAATAGACGCCATGACATCACAAACTGCTGGGCTTGATCTCAGGTGACTTTACAGCTAGTATCAACCCGATTTATTACCCCGTTTGCCACTGCACCAGGGCACGGGATGAGCTGGGGTGAAGCGCCAGGATTGGCGCATCTAGTGGATGCGCCACGTCTGGGGTGCCTGCGGCCTGCTATTTTTAGGCTGTGAAGGCCCAATAACTATGGACCTTCCCACCCTGAGAATACCAGACCACAGCTGTCCGCTTTACCTTGGCTGGCGATCCAATTTGGGGGGGGACCCTACTTTTATTGTGTAATTATTAATATTTATAAAATAATTATAAAAAAGAGCCTGAGGGGACCTCCACATTGGATCCCCAACCACGGTAAAGCTGACAGCTGTGGTTTTCAGGCTACAGCCGTCTGCTTTACCCTAGCTGGCTATCAAAAATGGGGGGACCCAACGTAATTTTTTTTTTTTAACTATTTTTTAATTAGAAAAAATTAATGGGCTTCCCTGTATTTTGATTGCCAACCAAGGTAACGGCAGGCAGATGGCGGTGGCAACCCATAGCTGTCTGCTTTATCTGCGCTGAGAATCAAAAATACCGCGGAGCGCTACGTCATTTTTTTAAAGATTTATTTTTACAGCACTGTGATGTCCAGCAATCAAAATACAGGGAAGCCCATTTTATTTTTAGTTATTTAAATAAATAATTAAAAAAAATATATATGGGCTCCCGCTGCATTTTTTGTATTGCTAGCTAAGGGTAATCCAAGCAGCTACTGGCCGCTAACCCCCACTGCTTGGTGTTACCTTCACTGGCAATGGAAAATCCAGGGAAGCATTTTTTATTTTTTTTACCAAAAAACTACAAAAAAAGGACGTGAGCTTCGCCATATTTTTGTATGCTAGCCAGGTATAGCAGGCAGGTGCTGGAAGAGTTGGATACAGCGCCAGAAGATGGCGCTTCTATGAAAAGGCCATTTTCTGAGGCAGCTGCAGACTGCAATTCGCAGCAGTGGGGCCCAGAAAGCTCAGGCCAACCTGTGGTGCGGATTCCAATCCCCAGCTGCCTAGTTGTACCTGGCTGGACACAAAAATGGGGCAAAGCCTACGTCATTTGTTTTCTAATTATTTCATGAAATTCATGAAATAATAAAAAAAGGGCTTCCCTTTATTTTTGGTTCCCAGCCGGGTACAAATAGGCAACTGGGGGTTGGGGGCAGCCGTACCTGCCTGCTGTACCTGGCTAGCATACAAAAATATGGCGAAGCCCACATAATTTTTTCAGGGGGCAAAAAACTTCTGCATACAGTCCTGGATGGAGTATGCTGAGCCTTGTAGTTCTGCAGCTGCTGTCTGTCTGTATGGAGAAGAGCAGACAGCAGCTGCAGAACTACAAGGCTCAGCATACTCCATCCAGGACTGTATGCAGAAGTTTTTTGCCCACCAAAAAAATGACGTGGGCTTCGCCATATTTTTGTATGCTAGCCAGGTACAGCTGGCAGCCACGGGCTGCCTCCAACCCCCAGTTGCCTTTTTGTACCCGGCTGGGAACCAAAAATATAGGGAAGCCCTTTTTTTTTAATTATTTCACTTATTTCATGAAATAATTAAAAAACAAATGACGTGGGCTTCGCCCTATTTTTGTGTCCAGCCGGGTACAACTAGGCAGCTGGGGATTGGAATCCGCAGCACAGGTTAGCCCGAGGTTTGTGGGCGCCTCTGCTGCAGATTTCAGTCCGCAGCCGTCCCAGACAATGGCGCTCTCATAGAAGCGCCATCATCTGGCGCTGTATCCAACTCTTCCAACAGCCCTGGAGCCGGGTGGCTTGTTGGGTAATCATGAGTTAATACTGGCCTTGTTTTACCAGCCAGTATTAAGCCAGAGATTCTTAATGTCAGGCACGTTTGACCCAGCCATTAAGAATCTCCAATAAAGGGTTAAAAAAAAGACACCACACAGAGAAAAAATACTTTAATAGAAATAAATACACAGACACATTAGAGACTCCGTCTTTATTACCCCCTGTCAGCCCTCCACGATCCTGCTCTTCTGTCTTCTTTCTTTCTAGTGTAGTAGTAGTGACGATTGTAGTGAGGAAGGATGAGGTTCACCAGCTCATCACTTGGGGCTGGGGAACCTCCATCCTCACTACAATCCTCACTACAATCGGGAAGCAGCGGGCAGCCTTCACTCCGTGAGTGATCAGTGCTGGCTGCTAGCGGTAACGCTGACAGACGCGTTACCATAGCAACGGTGCTCTCGGAGCCGCGGTCAGCGGTGACGTCACCGCTAACTGCGTTGCTATGGCAACGGTGATCTCCGTTAATGACCGGCTGTGTCAGCCGGTCCCTAACGGAGCGGGGAGTCGACCGTGTGCTAGAGCATGTCGCCGGTACACGGCGATACACATATGTGCACCGTGTACCGGAGAGATGCACTCGCAGGTCCTACATGACGTGTCATAGTCATGTGACCAGTCTGTAGCCAATGAGATAATAGCCACGTGACTGGTCACATGGCTATTTTGACGTCACGATAGGTCCTTCATCTCTGCTGGCAGTGCAGGTCACCGGGAGGATTCAGCGATCATCGGATGGAATAGCGGCAGGAGACAGAGTGCAGAAGGGATCGCGAGGACCGGTAAGTGTTATGGCAATGTTTATTAACTGTTTGTGTACATTTATAATGCATTTTTATGTGTTTGTGATTGCCTCCCATTATAGCCTATGCGTTCGAGTTCGGTTCGTCGAACGTTCAACGAACCGAACTCGAACGGGACCCCCGTTCGGCGAACCGTCCTCGAGCCGAACCGGGACCAGTTCGCTCATCTCTAGTAGAGTCTAAGGACAGTGGATCCATTAATGGAGTCAGTATCATCTGAAAACATACCAGTACGTATGCCATTAGTAAGGTAGAAAATCTCAATGTATTTACATGGGAAAAAAAACTCCAACCAACATAGAAATGGAGTTCACAATCCATAACTAGAAAGATATACATTTATAAATTAAAAATAAAGCACATGTACAGAAACTTATAAACATGAAGGTTCAGGTGTAATACATTAGCAGTGAGTAACAAACTCAATGAAAAGTAAGGAGAAGGTTTAAGCAGGCACATGTAATAGATGTAATTGATGCAGAATAAGTGGTTACAAATTTGTAAATGCCTCAAAGGGGAAGAAATTACTACTGCAAAAATAGCCCTATATATGGGATAGGATCAAAGTGACAGTATATAAACATAAAGTAGTAATTAAATTATTGTGTCCCATAATGGATTCGTACATTCCTTTCCCAAGAAGCTGCAAAAACCCTAGTGCATGCCCTTATTATCTCCTGCCTGGACTATTGCAACCTCCTGCTCTGTGGCCTCCCTTCTAACAGACTCGCACCCCTACAATCAATCTATTCTCAACTACATTGCCCGACTAATCCACCTGTCCCCCCGCTACTCCTCGACCTCTCCTCTTTGCCAATATCTTCACTGGCTTCCCATTGCCTAATGACTGCAGCTCAAAACTCTAACCATAACCTACAAAGCCATCCACAACCTGTCTCCTCCCTACACATGTGACCTAGTCTCCTAGAACTTACCCGCATGTAACCTTTGATCGTCACAAGATCACTTTCTCTACTCCCCTCTAATCTCGTCTTCCCACCATTGCATCCAAGATTTCTCCTGTTCATGTCCCATACTCTGGAATGCTCTGCCACAACATATCAGACTCTCACCTACCTTGACAAGCTTCAAAAGGAACCTGAAGACCCACCTCTTCCGACAAGCCTACAACCTGCAGTAACCCTTGGTCTGATATAGCGCCGTACGACCATCTCTACCCTCACCTACTGTATCCTCACCCATTCCTTGTAGACTGTGAGCCCTTGCGGGCAGGGTCCTCTCTCCTCCTGTACCAGTCTGTGCCTTATTTTGTTTGATTATTGTACTTGTCCCTACTATGTGTATCCCTTTTCACATGTAAATCGCCATGGAATAAATGGCGCTATAATAATACATAATAATAATAATAATGGTTGAAACTGTATTGGTTAGTTAATCACTGACCCAACCACGTTTCATGTTGGGCTTCCTCCGTGGTCTATAAGGTACTATGTTCAATAGTCCTTCCATATTAAGGTTTCACAGTGTAAATGCCATATTGGCATCCACCATTGCCTTGCTGCACATCACTTCTGGCCATCATGATGACATATTGAGTCAGGGAAAATCCTCGATGATGTCAATGGACCCAGACGCGTTACCACACAATGCCTTTGGCAGTGCACCGAGTGTGTGGCCCGCAACACGCATGCGTACAATGTTGGAGACCTTTTCCATGGGAATTTTATTTATTAATGTCTACCAGAATAGCACTGAGTTCAGAATCAATTTCCTTCAGCATCGACTAATTGGATTTAATAAACAATTGCATAAACACTTTGAACAGGTGGTAACCAATTCCTCCCAAATATCTCTAAAGCAGCCATCATTAATTTCAAATGTCACAAACACTTGAATATGTAAGCCTCAGGTATAAGAACTTGTGAAATAAATTGCTCCAAGAATGACTTATTCCACAGTAAACGGGTATGCTTTTTTCATAAAATCTCTATATTTACTGGTCAAATCTACAATGTTGTTAGTATTAAATTTGGATTTCTATTTATCATCCATTTGTAACGGATCCATTAAGAAACAATGGATCCATTGGAAATGCAAGTACAACGGATGGCTAAATAGCTATTGTGACATCCTGGACTAGCCAGGTAGTCACAGGTAGACCCCCTGCACAAACACCAGCCCCTAAAAAGGTGACAGCATCCAACCTACAAACCCTGAGTCACCTCCCTCAGGGCTTGATGAACACACCAGGGGGCCGGGCCAGGTGGTTAGCCACGCCCACCGAGGAGTTTAGAGGGCCTGAGGCAGGAAACACAAGCAGATTAGGAGAGATCAGTGGCAGGAGGGAAGGAGAGTGGTCGCAAAGAGTAGACATCTGCAAGGGGTCTGGGTTGGAGCCCGGACACCCCGAGACCAGGAGGCAGATGGTGGTTGCCGCCTGCAGGAGCCGGGAAGACGACTGGTGGAACCGTAAGGCACCGGGACAGGGTAGTGGCCCGCCGGTACCGAACCGGGGAGCCAACTGGAAACCGGAGCACCAGGAAGGGTACTCAGACCCAGAACGAGGTCCAGAAGCCACTGGACCATGTCAAATTTACTGATTGAGGTCTGGACCTGAGGTCTTTTCCCGTCCCAAGGCCTGAAAGACGGCAACAGTCCACCAAGGGGGATAGAAAGCCACCGCACAGGCAGAGAGATCCCACGAGCCAGCGCCTGCAGGCAAACGGGTTCCCTGACACACATAAAGCCGGTAAGCGAACTACCGTTGCTGAAGCATAGGCAGTCAAGTTCTAACACAGAGGTGCAGGAGAAAGGCGGGAGCCACCAACCTGAGAAAGGGGCAAAAGCGCAGCCGGCTGCGGGCACCGACCACCATCCTTTTTGGTTTACCAGAGACTCCGGTGTATCTGTCATAGTGAGTACAACAGTGCTCTCGGGCCACGCACCGCACCACACCATCTTCCCGCACCTCACAACCACCGGGCCCCAGGACCATCACCCCCTGCCCACAGAGGGGTCAACACCAGGCTGCATAACACCATCCCCGGGAGCCTAGTTAACGGCAGCAGTGGTGTCCACATTCACCACAACCCGTGGGTGGCGTCACGAACTTGCATCCCTAAATGCCACGGCCTCGGCCGTGAACTTCCCCACTGAAATCCCTACACGTTGCGCCTAACCCCTTTCAGAGCGACGTGACCTCTGGGTCCGGGAGGAGCTCGAGCTACCCACCGACGAGCACGGATCCGAGCGGCTCGGCAGCCGGCCGAGCCCCGGGGCGGTACACATCAATTCTTCTGGCGTCATGAACAGGATTGAACCCATCCACTTACCGGTGGAAGTGCGCCTTGAAGCAGAAGTCAGCGGTGACCCGTTGAAAAATTTCAGAATCCACCATCCTGTCACTATCCCTTGGAGCAAAGTTTCCCGCCAGACCTGTCTTCCCTGTGAGAGTTGAAGCCCCGCCCCCTGGGAACAGCGCGGTGCAGAAGTTTCTGCGGCTAAAAAGTCAAGCTGAACAGAAAGAGAGCGGAGTGCCCCGAAAAGACCAAGGGTAAGAAGCGGGAAGATGTCCGTGCCCAATCTCGATGGCGGAGTGGCGCCGGCCGCTGGAGTGGCGGCGCCCACGGACGTGCCCGGTGATGGGAATCCGGCGACTCTCGCTCTGGTCGCAGGAGCGGGGGAGGCCACGGCTCTGGCGGTTGCCCAGGTAATGCCAATCTCCTTGTCTATGTGACCGGTGCTGTCTGGTTACCCCAGTACGATGGGAAGCCTGATGCTTTGCAGGTGTTCCAGAAGAAAATGTGCACGATCCTAGATTTGTATGCTATGACTGGCAAGCAGCGTGCAGCGGTAGTCCTGGGGCAGCTGACCGGCGCGGCTGAGCAGGCGGTGGAAACCTGGGCAGACACGGACCGGGCCTCGGTAACCGTCATTTTTGATAAACTCCAGGTCGCCTTTGAAACCCGAACGGAAGCAGAGTTGCGGATGCAGTTTTACCATTGCCGACAGCAGCCAAAGGACAGTATAAGAGACTATGCCTTGCGGCTGCAAACAGCCCTACGCATGCTAAAGCGGGTGGACCCCATCAACGAGGCGGATGGCAATAAGATGCTAGTGGAGCAGTTCCTGCAGGGGCTGGGATCTGCCGAAGATCGCAAACAACTGCGGCTGCGGTCGTTGGAGCACGCTGACCTGGACTTTGCAGTGCTGAAGAAACGGGCCATCAAGGCCCTACAAACATCAGAAGCATGTACCTCCGACCCGCCATCTTGGCCGGTGGATACCGCCCCTGTCTCGGTAGCGCCCCCCTTGTTGGCCCTACTGGCCCCTGCTGCAGCCACCGGAGCTCTGGGAGAACTGACATCGCAAGTCCGGCACCTGAATGAGGACGTCATCCGGATCCTCGCCGCTCTCCAGCTACTGACGAGAGTCAAGCCCACGGAGAAGATCCAGCTCGCCGACAGCATGGAGGATGTCCCTTGGATGCAGCGGAGGAGGAATAATGACCCACGGTATGGACCGGCCGTCTGCTACAAGTGTAACAAGACCGGCCATTACTCCCGAAGGTGTTCGTTAAACGAGCAACCCCTGAGGCCAAGGGCCAATCCTCAAGAGTAGACCCTCAAGGCCCAGCTGATTGGCGTGATCGGTACGTTGGAGGCCGCCCCATCATTTCCCTGGCGGTGGATGGTGTCCCGACCATGGCCCTGCTTGACACTGGATCACAGGTAACAACTATGCCTTATTCATAGTACCAATGATATTGGGCTGATAGCAAACTTACCCCTCTGGATGAAGGGCTAACCATCATTGCAGCCAATGGGCTCCCTATGATCCAGGTGGGATTCAAGGAGGTGACCCTGACTGTGGGACAAACAGAGCTGAGATGTCAAGGGATGATTGTGATGTTGAATGACTCTAGTGACCGTAACCCAAAGGTGGTCCTCGGGACCAATGTGATTGAGCACTGCATGGGGGAGGTGTTGAGTCTGTTGCAGCAGTTGTCTGCCACTTCGGGAGGGGGCCGACAGAGGGCTTTGCAGCTTGAGATCCGGGCCCTCCTGCAGCGACAGCAGGTGAACATGACAGGTGGAGAGATTGGTGGTGTGCGGATGATGGATGCCGCACCCCTAGTGGTGCCGCCAAGGAGTGAGATGATGATCTGGTGCAGGGCAGCAGTGGGATCCCGAGGGCAGGATTGCCCGGCAATGGTAGAGCCTTTGCCTTCGGAGCATTGGCCCACGGTACTGGCAGCCAGAGGGGTGATTGATGTCAAAAAGGGGAGAGTGCCTGTGAGAGTGTTGAGCTGTGGAGAGGAAGAGGTCAGGCTCCCCCGCTATGCCACCATAGACAAGTTATTCACCATAGACGGACATGGTATCCGCAACATGACCCCCACAGCTACTACACCACACTCAGGCAGTGACCTCCCACTTGGCAATTAGAGGAATGGTGCCAAGAATTGCATGTCGGCACCGAGCCTACCCCCATGCACCATAAGGAGGGGGTATACAGGGTAGTGCAGGAGTACAGGCAGGTCTTCAGCAAGCACCCATTAGATTTTGGGAGAATTAAGCGGGTCCAACACCATATCCCCACGGGTATGCATCCACCCATTAAAGAGAGGTACAGGCCAATCCCACCTGCACACTACCAGTGTGCCAAAGACATGTTGAGGAACATAAAGGAGGCAGGGGTGATCCGGGATAGTTGTAGTCCCAGGGCAGCTCCATTGGTGCTGGTGAGGAAGAAGGATGGTACCATGAGAATGTGTGTGGACTACTGGAAGATCAACCAGATAATGCATAAAGATGCATACCCTCTGCCCCGTATTGAAGAATCGCTCGCTGCACTAAAGACTGCTAATTATTTCTCTACCCTAGACCTCACTAGTGGCTACTGGCAGGTGGCAGTTGCACAGGAAGACCACGAGAAGACTGCATTTGCTACCCCCATGGGACTCTGTGAGTTTAACAGTATGCCATTCGGGCTATGCAATGCTCCGGGAACCTTCCAGAGGCTCATGGAGTGCTGCTTGGGACATCTCAACTTCGAGACGGTGCTGCTGTACTTGGACGACGTGATTGTGTACTCCAAGACGCATGAAGCTCACCTGGAGCACCTGGCAGAAGTGTTTGCAGCCCTCGCCAAGTACAGGATGAAGCTGAAACCCTCCAAGTGTCATCTGTTGAAGCCCGAGGTGCAGTACCACGGGCATGTGGTGAGCGCAGAAGGTGTAGTCCCAGATCCTGAGAAGATTACTGCTATCTAGAGCTGGCCAACAACGGTGAAAGAGGTGAGGCAGTTTTTGTGCCTGGTGGGCTGCTACAGCCGTTTCATCAAAGGGTATACGAAGATGGCCGCGCTCATGCAAGACCTCCTCGTGGGACAGACCAAGAATGGTAGATCCTCCGGACCCCCGTTTGTCTGGGGTGAGGGGCACGAAGAATGTTTTCAGCAGTTGAAGTCGGCCCTGACAGGGCAAGAAATCCTGGCCTATCCTGACTACAGCCTACCGTTCGTCCTCTATACCAGCGCCAGCAATGTGGGCCTGGGTGCGGTCCTGTCCCAAATACAGGATGGAAAAGAGAAGGTGATCGCCTACACCAGTCGGAAGCTCCGGCCAACGGAGAGGAACCCCAAGAATTACAGTTCCTTCAAGCTCGAGTTCCTGGCCCTTGTATGGGCCATAACGGAGAGGTTTAAACACTACCTCGCGGCGGCGAAGTTTACGGCCTATACGGACAACAACCCATTGATGCACCTGGATACGGTCAAGCTGGGCACCTTGGAACGGCGGTGGATGGCGCAGCTGTCCAATTACGACTTCACCATCAAATACCAGGCTGGCCGCAAGAACATCAACGCAGACGTGCTGTCCCGGATGCCCCACCTACCTGATGATGAAAAGGAGGAAGATACCTTGGAGGAAATCGAGCTGCCCGCATTCCATCGGCCCCGAGGTAAGAAGCCCTGCGTTCACCAGCAGCAGGCGAACTTCGACCCGCTGCCCAGCCAGGCGTGGCAGGAAGCCAGGATCAAGAGCCTGCAGTTCAACTGGTCAAGACATTGATTGCCCAGGGTTCTTCCCGGATGAACCCTGCAGCTCCCTTCGAAGCCCAGCGGTTGTGGAAAGAGAGAGACCGGCTGTACCTGTATCAAGAAAAGCTTTATAGGGGATCGATCAACCCGAAGACCCACGAGAAGGTTCGCCAGCTGGTGGTGTCCCAGGCGTGCGTACCCAAGGTCCTGCAGGCCTACCGTGATGGCGCAGGACACTTCGGCTGGAAGAAGCTGGAAATGTTATTGAGGGAGCGGTTTTACTGGAGCGGGATGCGAGAGTCCGTTGTAGCCTGGTGTCGAGAGTGTGGCCCCTGTACACTGAGGAGGCGGGACTAAACCAGTCAGAAGGCCCCGCTACAACCGATTGTCACCCGCCAGCCACTGGAATTGGTCGCCTTGGACCACGTCAAGCTCACGCCCAGCCGAAGCGGGTACACTTAAGCCCTGACCATTGTCGATCACTACTCCAGATTTATGGTGGTTGTCCCCGTTAAGGACTTGACAGGCCGCACTGCAGCTAGAGCTTTCCAGGCCTACTTCTGCCGGCCACATGGCTATCCCGAGAAGGTGCTCACGGATCAGGGACCAGCCTTTGAAGCAGAGGTGTTCCAGGAGTTCTGCCACTTGTACAGGTGCAAGAAGATCCGGACCACGCCTTACCATGCCCAAACCAATGGGATGTGTGAGAAGATGAACCATCTGATCCTAAACCTCCTTAGGACATTACCACTGGAAGAACGGAATCTGTGGCCGGAGAAGCTACCTGATCTAGTGGACATGTACAATAACATACCCTGCAGCTCCACCAAGTGCACCCCCACGTACCTGATGAGGGCCCGGCCGGGACGGCTACCAGTGGATCTGGAAATGGACGTAGAAGTGCCCGAAACTCTCCCTCCCACTGGCAATTGTGATGCCAAGCGGCAGATGCAGTACCAACAAATCCAAGAGTATGTGGAAAGGAATCTGCGTCAAAGTCGAGAAAAGCAGGAGCAGCGCTTCAACAGACGGGCCCAGGCTGTTCCCTTTGGGCCTGGAGATGTGGTGCTGAAGCGCAAACGGAGAACCCATAAGCTTGATGATCAATCGGAGAGGACCCCCTATGTCGTCCAGCTAACTGGATAGGAGAATGAGAAAACCTATCTGATTAGTCGTGACCAGGGGAAAACCACAGCCACCATTTTCAGGGACCACCTGAAGAGATGCCCGGGTCCCCTGAGGCTGCTGGAAGAGGGCCCTGAGCCCCTGTCAAGTGTGGAGGAGAAGAAGGGGGTGATCCGTACGGTGATGGGAGATTTCCCAGCTGACTGGCCTACGCAGAATGGAGCGGTGATTGTTCCTCTAATAATGTTTCCACAACCTGTGGAAGAAATGGAGCCACAAGTGCCCACCAGTGAGCCACTCGAGCTAGCGCCCAGGGATGCATCTATACCACGCCCCCGCAGGTCTCTTCCCGCCATACCTGACACTAGGGAAGAGGAAATGGCCGTTACCTCTCCCCCATTGCTTTCCCCTGAGTATAGGGGACCCCGGAGGTCCACACGCCCTAACCTACATCAGCCCCCACTTAGGTACA